>NC_143019.1:139293291-139593291 GCF_055824585.1 Amblyomma mixtum | reverse complement strand
TAAGACGCATGTGTGTCAGTGATCGCCTCCGTGAACGCCGGAGAAATGTGAGGTACAGGTGCAGGGCATTCCTTGATGTGCACTGTTGTAAAGGTGAATCAAGTGAAGTTCCTAGTGCAGTACCCCGTTTTGGCCTCAGAGAAGACCCCAGTGCGACACTGAACTGTTGACCAATCTATCAGGATTGCACCGTCATCACAAAAAGCAGCTGCCAACTGACGCACGAAATCATTGAGACAGAGTTCATTGACTTGCTGGGGGATATACGTGCGTCCAAGCCGCCTATCGCGCTGCCTTGGAAAGAATTGCAATACTTGAGTTATAACTGATTATTTTGCTGGTTGCGCATGGCTAATGTCAGTCAGGCCACGACTTTTCTATACATTCGGCTCTGCGACTGCAAGTTAGCGCCCGTGTGACCTGCCTTTCTTCGCCGTCCTTGTCTGGCTGTGCGCAGAATCTTTCCCCTCATGTCATAGCAACACGCCCAAACTGCGACGTTGTTTTCCAAACTGTGATCGCAGTGATTTTTGGTCGCGAGTTAAAATCGAATGACAGGCAAATTCTTACATCCCATTTTCGCGGCAGTAAGGGCGTGCGTTGCTGCCTCCTATAGAGCCATCGGACTGGTTTCTACTGATAATGAAAAATTAATTACTTTTTCCTCAGTGTCCTATAAGAGATTCCGAGCGTGTATACCGACCACACTGGGTGTCAGCCGCCTTGATATAATGGTGCTTCTGAGATCGTTAAATTGCTTTATGACCTTTGCGAGCGCTCAAGGTCGCGCTGAAGCTGCAGCAACGCACGTTCCGAAGCTATTACCGCTCGCCGCTCCAGGTCACTAGCCCCTGCACCGCATCCGTGCATATTTGGACACGTGGCCAGGTGCGGTAAACAACACGGGCGACGGGAAACCGGCCAGACGTCTGACTAAAGTTAATGCTTTAACTTCTCGCCGTCCTCTGGACAAGGGTGTGGTAACTGCTGTACCGCCCCCTTGCACCAGATAACTAACGGTGAGGCCTAGCTCTGTGTTGCTGCCATATCGAGAGGGTCCACTCTCTTGGTCAGACTTAGGTCATACTCGACAAGCTCTCCAGGCACATAATGTTGTAAGGATTCAAAATATGTACGAATTGCGAATTCTGTTGTCATATTATTCCCTTCCAGCTTCAGATCAATGGTAGAAGGTACCACACTGCTAAAAGAAAATAGCCATCCAATAAACACACGCAACACAGACAAATGTCTTGTACCCTTTTTTCGAACAGACTACAGGCTGCAGACACTAGAATACAATTTTCCCACAATTCTCAACAAATACAAAGACACGGAGCTACACTACGTCATTATTTTGTAATGATGTAACCTGATATTCTTTCTCTTAGCTGAAAATTTCTTTCCAATTTTCCTGAGTTTGTGTTACAAATTTCTCGTTTAAAGCGTTAATAAAGTATATAAGATTTTCTGTCATTTATTGAGTTGATTGTATGCATATTTTCTTGCAGTTAGTGATACTTGCCGAATTGATATTTTTGGTGTCCTTCTAATATAACTATATGTTCACTGCGTTTACTTGAATCCATGATACTCTTTTGTTTCGTTTTTTACATGTATCAACTATTTGCTTCTCGATGTATATGAATATTCTTTTAATGTGTGCTGTTATGCCTTGTAACGGCTGGCTGGGCCTCGTCAAGCTGTTTACGAACAGCTTTTAGCCCAGGCAGCCGACCAGAAACTTCTGGGAAATAAATTTAATTGAATTGACACACCAGTATGCAGCTCTCATTCGCTTAAAAAGTAATAGTTTATTTTTCTTCAGGCAGTACAGTATGTTTCCTGGCATGCCATAGCAGTCAGAAGCTTAATGGGCAAAACCCGGTAGCAGGCGGCAAATCTTGTATTTACCTACACAGGAGCATCACTTGAAATTGAATGTACAAGTAAAAAATATGTATCAAGGGGACGCAATGAAGTCATTTAAGAACAGGAAAACAGGGGAAGTGGTTCGCTTGTGGTAGCTCACTAAAACCGAAAAAAAGAGAGGCTAATGAAAGCGTTATATCCTACGAACACAAGAATAGCACAAGAAGAACCCCCCCCCCCCCCCCCTTCTTTTTTCACACCAAAATCCCGAGACAGTGTAGGTTAAGAGGGCTTTCTTTACTGCCCTTTTATTCTTCAAAATTCGTATCGTATCTCATTAGGTAGTCTATTAAATGCTGCGGGAAAATAAAAGCTGCGCTGGTTTTCTCCGTATTTAGTTCTGGTAGTGGGTACTTCATAGATGGAGGCAGTGCGGAGGTATCGTATTGTTTTTAACAAACTTTAACAAATTATTAATGCACGTTTTCCAAAGTTCAGCACTGTTAAATAAATAGCAGATACGATATCGCAACGCTGGGTAGACTAATGAGTGAAGTATTAGCCTTCTAATCAAGACAGGCATGTATAACTTCACATTGTATAAAACCATGACACCAGTGTTGCAAAACTATCGATAGTGCTATCGATACTATCGATAGTTGAGTCACTATCGAACTATCGATGGTAAAAAGACTATAGACAGTACTATCTATGGCGCGCTATCGAGAGTACTATCGATAGTGCTTTCGATACTTCTATTGATTGCACTATCGATAGCCGTATCAATACTACTTGTTATATATTGAACTATCGATTCCATAAAACCAACCACGCGTACCCACTGCATCCTAAACTTCGTTTCCCGAGTGCGTGGCATGGAGGTGATGGTATGTGTTCCTGACAGGACTCGCCCGTTTTCGTGGCCTACGCGTCACCGAGCTCTGCAGACGTTCTGTACGTAAAGTTTCTGGACAAAATGTTAGCTTGCGAATGTCCTAGTTGCGAAGCACGTGTGCAAGAACCATTTCTGCAGCGGTTACGTCAGCAAGACGACGTCTGCAGTGCACGATAGAGTCGTGTAAGCCAGAACAACTTGTGCTGTTTGTTTATTCATCGGATGCAGTTTCAGGTATTTTTCCGAACTGTCCCAGTGCGCGTTAAAGAACCACAGCTGGTCGAAATTTACCCGGAGACCTCCACTACGGCATCCTTCATAGCTTGAGTCTCTTTGGGACGTTAAGCCTCATGTGATCGTGTACCCAATCAGGAATCGCAAATGTTTTTGTTATATCGCTGGCCAAAATATGCATAATATCAATATTCTTACTATCAACAGTCTTATCATCGACAGTTTCACTATCGATAGTCTTGCTATCGATAGCGGTGATATCGCTAGTAATACTATCGATAGCAACACTATGGATAGTAATATTATAGATTCTACTATCGATAGTAGCACTATCGATAGTTTTTTACCCTATAGATAGTTTTGAAAAACGACCCACACAGTCAATAGTCAATTTTGCGATAGTTTTGCATCACTACATGATACGGTTCTCAGTTGTTTAGAAACATAAGACAGGTGAGAGCGCCAACTTAAGCTATGAATCTGTGTAAAGTAAGGTGAGCTCTTTTCCTCCCGTTTTGACACCTTTTGGTCATTACGGGTGCCGTAACGACTCCGTTACACGGCTGAGAAGAAAGACCCTGTTGCTCGGTTACTTTTGGCAAAAGGGGTACGTTCACAGTTCGTACATTCGTTCGAACTCGTGCCGTTGCCTCGCAACACGAACTGCTAACCCAACTTATCCGAGTTGCACGGGTAAATTCGGGTAAGCACAGGTAAGTTCTAAGGAGCGTCTCGCCAGCAGGGCGAGTTGTTGGCGGATCTCTTGAGCGCTGCGCCACTGCGCTGGCATTGGTATGAGGACTCTCCGCCATCTATGAATTTTTAGTAAAGAATGACGATTTTACATATGCGAGCATTAATCAGCTAAATATATCACGTCATACCCTTTAAGGTGGATCTTATGTGTGCCCTCCGATTGAAGAATGAACACCTGCTTTCGCACGTCTACTCTGTTTAACTACGTTAGACCCCCTAGAAATTTTTTACATGAGATTTCGTTATTTATTTATCCTCGGTTTAAAAACATTTCTCTGAAATTTGATAGGTGCCTCAGACTTCTGAACAAATATCTCACAGGCATCTCAATTGTCGTGAACCAATAGGAAATTCCATTTATTACTCCCAACATGACGATTTTTGCTAATGTCTCAGAAGTACTTGAAGCTGGGCTTGTTGGTGCGTATTCGTGAAAGACATGAGAACGCAAAGCGGCAACACGAACGAGTAAGGAACAGGACAAGTGTTTCACTGTGGCGAAGAACAACGGACGTGTCACTAATGCAACTATCACCTTGCTTCTTGATATAGAAGGCTTCCGCGAGCTCACGTTCTGTCCTATCTCGGCTTTTCAATAGCACTTTGCAATCAGATAGCCGAGGCTTATAGGCTGTATATGCTTCTCTTTCGAGCAGGCTTGGCAGTGGTCTGGAAGATGGCCTCTCTTGTTTAATGAATTCTTGTGTTCAATCAGGCGCTCATTAAGACAACGTCCGGTTTGTCCAGCGTACACCTTGCCGCATGTAAGCGGGAACTCGTAGACTACTCCTTTCTTTCAGCCAACATGCGGCATTCGGTGTCTGATGGTGCACTCTTGTACTTTTTTTCTTCCAATGCGTGGACACATTCCGGCGAGTTTTCGCGGCGCTGAAAATACCACATCGACACCATACTTATTGGCCACCTTCTTGAGGTTATCAGAAGTGAACGTCATGAAGAATATGAAGAATATGAACGTTCTTCCTTGAATAAATCCTGTTGAAAGTGCAGCGCTCGTCCTGTTCCCTTACTCGTCCGTGTTGCCATTTTGCGCTCTCATGCCTTTCACGAATACTAATGTCATTCAGTATGTATCTTTTTGGAAGATTTGTACATTGGTCATTTTCTCCATGTACTGCATGCACCACAAAGTAATGGTCTGCTGCCTTTCTTAAATAACGCAGCCATTACTAATATGCTCTTATTATCGAGTATGGTATTAATATTATCAATGACAATTCTGGCCGTATGGTTAACAAGAATTTTTTCCGGTCACATAGTATTTATTTCAGCTTGGAGGCCATTACTTGCGAACATTTTAAGATATTCTGTAGAAACAGATGGGGAAGACGCAAAAATAATTAATAAAGTATCTCATGTTTAATATGGCTGCATATGCTAAGAAATTCGTCAAGTTATTCTAGAAATCAGTTTAAGATATCATTGCATGGTCTGTATATGGTACAGATCAGATATTCTTGGTTGTTTGTAGAAACATGAGCAGCTACAGCTTTGAAGCGATCGCAAAACCAGTTTTTCTTTACGAAAAACGAATTCCAGCACTTTTTTACATTCTGTACAGATTGACATTGACCTAAAGCCATGGATCAAGAATTGAGAGCATTCGTCTTGTTGCATTAATTTTTGTAAGAAGAACCTGATATGGCGCTTAAGATGATCTATGAAAGACTTGCGAATTCATTGAATGAAAGTCCTTTATTTTGAAGGGGAAGACACAGCGCCACTGTGGGGAGAATTTTAGATGGAACGCTAGTCACATGGTCAGGCCCGACTCAGTGCACTTCCCATATGCTATGGTTGGACCAGATCAGAAGGGCTTTGGTCGGCACCCTACACCGTCTTGATCAGGCCTCGGGGCAAACCCGTACGAGCTCCTAAGCTACACAGCCTCCGCAATAGCTACCACGCACAACACCTGTGCTCCTCTTCGTACTTCAAGTCGTTCCCAGATCAAAGAACTTACCACGCCCGTCCTCTTCTGGTGCAAGTCCCGCCTTACACGTTCCCAAGATGCCTTCATCAATAAGTTTTAGGCTGACTCCGCATATACCCCGTAAACTCTGGCGAAGGGGCACCGGCCCGACATCAGCGCGGTTATGTGCTCGCCCTGCGGACTCCACTGCCATGCGGGCCTTACTCATTTACTCTAGAAATTTACTGCGTTTCAAACCGACAGGGTGGCCACATAGTCCCTCCAGCACACGTACTGCTGTACCGCGCTGCTCACGGACACACAGCTCCTATATGCTGCATATAAAACTTGCATATTGTCTCAGTTTATGCGCAACCTTCGGATATTGAGATAAATTAAATCGGAGAGAATACTGTTGTCACATTCAGGTGCCCATTCCTCCTCCTTATTCCAATTCACAGCATATCTCAGCGGGATGGCACAAAGGCTTTTGCCTAGCTGCACGTATGGTGATTTAAGTGCTCGCCCTGAATTTTTCCGGCTTAGTTTACCCATACTATGTTTCTGTAATTTAATTGATGTGTAGAAACAGCTTTTGACTAAGTAAATACAAATCTTGCTGACATCCATTGATTTTTGTCGGCAGCATTCACGGTGTTGACAAGGTTATGTATAAATTATTTTGTTCATACCCGTTCAATGCAGAACAGCATCAACATTGCTGGCATGGTAAGTAGAAATTTTGTTGACAACCTTTGATTGCATTCAATGGCATTGACACTGTTGACTCCAGTTTAATGTAAAATTTATTGAATGCCATTTACTGCAGTCAACAAGCACTCCGTTTTTGTTGACTAATTGTTGATTCCATAAGATGCCAACAGTTTTTCAACGAAATGGCGATGCTGATTTTTGTAAGGGATACAACGTCCTTGTTGAGCCACTGCTGCAAACAGTAATTTACTGCATTTTGGTTTTACAGCCAATCTTCCCGGGCGCTCAACGACGCCCACTTACGACCGGGCACAGATGGGACAGTCTACCACAGGAGGAGCCTGCATGCTGGTCTTGCTGGCTGCCGTCCTGGCTGCAGCTATCACGCTCCTGATCGCACTTTTCGCCCTGCTTGCCTCGAACAAGGGGCACAGTCGGGCCTCTGGTGCGTTTTTGGACCACCGACCTTCGCGGCTCCAACTGGAACAACTCTGCTCGACCCAGGCCTGCTTACTGGCAGTGGGCTCCCTGCTGGACGCCATGCTCGACCGAGACGGCGACGCATGCGCCGAGTTCAGCCAACACGTATGCGGTGGCTGGCGCAGGGACAACCCGAACCGAAGCAGCTTCGAAGGAGAAGTCCTGGAACGTTCGTATAAACGCTTGCACGAGGCCATGATGGAAGCAGGCGATGCCAACAAGAGATACGCCGGCACGACGCAAGAAGTCAACATGGCGGCGCTGTACAGGTACGGGAAGGGCTCATCCGCTGTACAGTGTGCTTTATGCGGCGTCACGTTTGGTATACATTCGACCCACTCAGCGGACGTCAAGTCTGCATAAGGTTGCGTTCAAATTTTGGCCTGGTGCGACTACTTAAAACATAAAACACAATGTTTTATGTTTTAAGCAACTAAAACTGGAACACAAGTAGAGGAAGTACACAGAGCAGCTCTGCACTAACTTCTGATGTTTAATGAAAGATTGTTTACCCAGGTAACCAAACAATGCGTACGTATCAGGCGCCCAAAACAGCTACGCGGAACGTAACCAAAAACACGCTCAACCTTCAGGCAGGCAGTGAGTAGACAAAAATTCTGCTCCTGAATTCTACACGCGGGCACCGTTTTTCAGGAGCTTAAATTCTTTAATCTTAAGCGACAGAGACGTTGCACTGACAAGCGTGTCATTTTGTTGCAGGCTAATGTGAAAGTCTTCCAGTATTTGCCTTTTATCTCGATTTGTTGCTTTTCTTAGTACGGAAATCTTGTCGAAATCCGGGATGCGGTTCCTACATTGACTGCAGTAACGCGGGGAGATATTCAGCTCCGGCACATTTTTCAGATTGTAAGGTGGGGTTTATTTGGACAACGGGAGCAGGGCTAACAGCAGTCCGAGATCAGCCAGTCGAGCCAGGAGCGTGCACCAGACGATGCCAAGCGTCTCGCGCCTATGCCGGTCTTCATATTTACAATGAGCCCTGGGGAGAAGAGGAGCCATCCTGGAGATTTAAGGGGCGCACAAGACAGCGGCGTCGTAGTATGTCTCGAGGCGCTGGACATAGACATAGTTTCGCGGCGTCGGAGATAGGGAGACGATATGAGTGACTAAACAATATAGTTGAAAGGAGATGTTCACTTCAAGATGCGATAGGAGCCTCGATGTTTAGCGAGAAGTTTCCGGGAGAGGCCCTGAGTACGGGGAGGCATCCACAGCCAGACAAGAGAGCGGAGTGGGAAACGCTGGGCAGGTTGACCTTCGTCGTGGCGGGCTTCATGAAGTTATTGGGTAACTGTCGTGGGCGACCGGGCAATCTGGCGACAATGTTCGGCATGGCTGGCAGCTTGGGAAATAGTGGTGCACTCAGATGTGTCAGGGTCATACAGGAGAACAGTATCAATGGAACCGGAGGGATGTCGGCCATGAATAAGAAAGGAGGAAACCCTTTGCAGGCTGCGTTGCAGTATTGTGCGCGAACGTAATATAGGAGGTGGTGGTGGTGGTGAAAACATTTATTACGAATGAACAGGAGGTATGTTTGGATCAGCCCGTAAGGGACCGATTCTTACAAACACTAGGTGGAGGTCCCTAGTATGGGACCCCAGTGGCGGTTGCCGCCGCCCGGGCGCGCCCGACTAAGGCTTGTTGGGCCTGTAAGTCGTAGCAGCCGAGCAGGGTCGCCTCGCAGTCCTCCCGGGTTGGGTTGGGGATGGGGGGAATAGCGGGGTTGGAGGGGCAGGCCCACACCATGTGATAGGTGTCAGAAGACACTGCACTACAGTGTGGGCAGCTGCCGCTAAAGGAGGGGTCAAAATGTTTTAGTGCTGCCGTGCACAGCAATGTATTGGTGAGAAGGTGGAGAAGGAGCCGCTCATCCGCCTTCTTCAGGCCTTTACATGGGCTAGGGTAAAGGCGATGACAATTTTGATAATACGTTGTAATATCTTTGAATGTATAGACCGGATTAAAATCGGGTTCCTGATCGGATGGGGAGGAGAAAACAGCCCGGTGAGAGAGCGCATGGGCGGCTGCGTCTGCTGCCTCGTTTCCTGCCAACCCCTGATGAGCAGGGGCCCATATGAGGTAACGGTGTGCGGGGTCCGTATCCCGTATGCAATTTTGGTAGATTCGATAGGCTAGGAAGGGAGTGCAGCCTTGTTCGACGTTCCGATAGGCCCCTCGCGAGTCGGTGATTATGTATTTTGAATTGGAATGTGAGGCCGCGAGAGCAATCGCGACCTCTTCTGCTTGTGTTGCACTGCGGGCTCTGAAAGTTAGGCCGTTAACTGTGTTGCTGTTGTGAACTACCGCGGCCGTGTACCATCCCCCGTGGTGAGGGCCGGAGGCGTCCACGTAGTATACACCTGTTTTGTTGCCATAATATCGGGCTAGCGCTTCCGCTCGTGCCAGGCGCCGACCATTATGGTCTTCATGTGACATGTTTGCTGGAAGAGGCCGCACGTGGAGGGCACGTCTCCACAGTTCCGGGATGCGAAACCTGTCTTCCATTGAAGGGGTGTGTTGGATATGGAGTCGAGCAAGAAGGCGGCGATCCGACTCCGTTAGCGACAAGCGCGTGTACTGGTTTGTAAGGTGCGCCTCCCGGAGCTCCCGGAAAGTATTCACCACCCCAAGAGCCATAAGCCGGCTGTTTGAAGTAGTGATGGGGAGGTAAGGGCACGTTTAACAATTTTGCGAAGGATGACCTCAAGGGCGTCCTCCTCTTGTTTCCGTAGGTGGAGATAAGGAGTCGAATAGAGAATTCGACTAGTTACGAAGGCGTTTGCCAGCCGCAAGGCATCCTTACTTCGTAACCATCCGCGTTTGTTGGAAACCCGGCGGACCATGCGGCCCACCTGGTCCCCCACCTTACGGAGTTTGGCCAATGTAGTGTCTGGCCGCCTGTGTTTGTGGATGTAGAGTCCGAGTACCCGTATCTCATCACTTTCGCGTATGGGACCACTCTCAAGAGAGAGAGAGATATTTTAGTTGTGCACTTCTGTGAGGGGCGGAGGTGCACAAATTCCGATTTTTGAGGGGAACATTGAAGACCGCAGCGGCGGGCGTAGCGGTCT
Source organism: Amblyomma mixtum (assembly GCF_055824585.1). Lineage (NCBI taxonomy): Eukaryota > Metazoa > Arthropoda > Arachnida > Ixodida > Ixodidae > Amblyomma > Amblyomma mixtum. The sequence goes on along the minus strand of NC_143019.1, from coordinate 139,583,312 downwards.
ACTATCGTCGCCGCTGTTTGCAGGCTGGTTTCAATGTCTCCTGTGCTGCCCTGCGTGGCCCACAGAGTGATGTCATCGGCGTACAGGGCGTGCTGCACGCCGGCGACACCACTCAGCTGGGCCGGCAGGTGCATCATGGCCAGATTGAAAAGCAGCGGGGAAAGTACCGCGCCTTGAGGGGTTCCCCGCGTGCCGAGTAGGTAACGACCATGGTCCCTATCTTGAATTCGAATGTAAGATTGACGATCCATTAAAAATTGGCTTATGTATTGGAATTGTTGAGGCCACAGTCGGTGTGACTTAGGTTAGTGAGTATGATCTCATGTGTTACATTGTCAAATGCCCCTTTAAGATCCAAGGCGAGTACTACCCGGTCATTATGGGGGCATTCGAGGGGGTCAAGGACTTCCCGATTGAGTTGCAGGAGGACATCCTGTGCGGATCTGTGTGGGCGGAATCCGAGCATGGTGCTCGCAAAGACTTGTTTGTGTTCAAGATATGTAGATAACCGATCCCGCACCATCGTCTCCATTAGTTTGCCCACACATGAGGTGAGAGAGATGGGGCGGAGGTTATCTTTGTCAATTGGTTTGCCAGCTTTAGGAATAAAAGTGACCAAAGCTGTTTTCCATTCGATTGGCAGGGGGGTGTCCCCGCGCCAAATCGCATTAACGTATTCCAGGAGGCACTGGTATGCCAAGTCGGGCAGGTTCGTCAAAAGCTTGACGGTGACCTTATCCCGTCCTGGCGCAGTGCCCCGTTTCATTTTGGCGAGAGCCGCCCGCAGATCATGGATCTGGAAAGGTTGATCCAGCTCCGTGTTCTCTCTGCCTGCATAAGAGTACGTAGATCCATGGGGATCTTGGGCTGTACACAGATACTGGCCCCGAAGTTTCTGTGCCAGTTGAGTCGTGTTGCCAGGAAAAGCGTGCAGGGCTCGCTGCAAATGTTTTTGATTTTCGGTTCGTGTCTGGGTTGGGTCGATTAGGGCTCTAAAGAGACGCCACGTGTTTCGGCTGGACATTTGTCGCGCGGCCGTGTTGCATCTATCTACCCAGTTGGAGTCGGCGAGTTGGGCCGCGTACTCTGCCGCTTTCTGAGTAAGCTCGGCAATTCGAGCTTTAAGCTTTCTATTCTTTTTCTGGCGTCGCCAACGGCGGACGAGGCTGCGACGGGCTTCCCAGAGGTGTAGAAGGTGGTTATCCACGTCCGTGACCGCCTCTGAGAGCTGGATGTGTGTTTCATGCGAGGAAAGGTGTGCCAGCAGCTGTTGGGACCATGCTGTGTAGCCTTGCGCGGAAATGGGTGTATTATCAAGTGAGTTAAAATTTTGCCTGAATTTCGTCCAATCTGGGATATGGGCTTGTGTTCTGGGACGCTTGAGGGGGCGTGTGCGTAGTGTAGTGTTAATGATGCAGTGGTCGCTACCGAGGGTCTCCTCGGTGTTGAGCCAGTCTGCGTGTCGTATGTTGCGAGTGAAGGTTAAGTCCGGACACGTATCCCGTGTCACGGAATTTCCTAGCCAGGTTGGGTGGACAGGGTCCGTGTGGAGGGTGAGGCCCAACGCGGACGCAAGCTCCGCCAGCTTACGCCCGCGCGACTCCTCCTTGCGATACCCCCACTGCTGACTGGGAGCGTTAAAGTCGCCCACAATCAGCAGGGGATCGCGGCCCGCTACTCTTAGCGCGCGGCTAAAGAGGTCCGCAAAAGTCACTCGCTTTAGTTTGGGAGAGCAGTACACGTTGAGTATATGCAACGGTGGGTCCCTGCGGCGGACCATTACATAAGAGTACTCTAGTTGTAGGTCGAGATCCACTAGGTTGGCTGTGTAGTCTTTGTGAACGGGAAGACAAGACGCGCGATCCTGTTGGAACGTCGTGTAATTTGAAATTGTGGCGCCCAGGCCTGGCTCTTGGAGGGCAACCACGGCTGGTAAGGACTCGAAAGTTTCAAGGTAGAGGCTGAAATTGGCCCGCTTAGTGCGGTCCTTAAAGCCTCTACAGTTCCACTGTGTTATTGAAGTTGACATGGCCGAATTGGAGATGGCGGAACTCCTTTGATTAAGGTGTCTCGCCATGATTTAAAATTCTTGGGGGGGAGGAGGAGGGATTGGCTGCCTCAGAGCCAGCTACTTGCGCCATCAAGGGGGTGATGTCGGAAGGAGCGGGGCAGCTGTCCTCATTGTCCTAATCAATAATCAGACGGTTGAATTTTGAAGGGCGGGATACGTCCCTAATGGGTCCCGTCCGACGGAGGAGGCGGGGGTTGTCCGAGATGTGTTTTGAGACCACCGCGGGGACGGCAGATTTGACCTTTGTCAAGATCTGGTCCATGGCGGTCTCGATCATATATCGCAATTTAGAGATTAAGCGCTCCTCCATCGCAGAGATGGCTGTCACGAGGGCAGGCGAGATCTCCGCGTCGCTCTCCATTGCGTCCGAGTTCTGCGGGCTCGGTGCGGCGGACGCCAATTTTGACTCTAAATTTTGAATTTTGTTGAGCAAAAGCTCATTCTGTGCCCGGAGCACGTCTATCTGTTTTTTGTATTCCGCGTCGAGTGCGGAGACGGTTACGGGGGAGGGTGAGGGATGGGAGGAAGAGGAGGCGATCTCAGCCCAGCTGCTCACCTGTTTGTCGTGTTGAGGCGTTGATGCCCGGGCGTCGGCAGCGCCAATTGTCTTGAGGGCCGGGAAGTGGCCAATGTCTCTGCCGCTGGGCGATGGAGGCGCCGTCTTCTTCCCGGGCGCTGGCTTCACCGATGGTGAAGAAGGTGACGATGTCTTGTGGTCGGTGCCGTGAGCACCACGCGGCATTCCGCCACCGGCACCTGGTTTTGAATGACTTGGCTGCTTGCCAGGTCGCTGGTTTTTTGGCACTTCTGGGCGTTTAGCCTTGGGGCCATGCACCTTGAGCTGCCGGAATTTTCCCGTGCAGTCGCGGGAGTTGGTAGCGTGGGCTTGCCCACAGACTGCACAGGACAGAGTACATTCATGCGACGCCTTGACTCCGTCGACGGTCGGCGCCGTTTGGCCACACAGGCCGCACTTTTCATCCGGGCAGGGGCAGGTGTCTGCTCGGTGGCCCACAGTGCCGCACCGCACGCAGGCCGGAATGGTTTTCTTGCACGCACGCACAAGGGTCACCTCGGAGTTATAATGCACATATCGCGGCACCACTTTTCCCACGAAGGTGAGCGACGCGACGTCGGATTTGCCAAGCTTGCGGATATCGGCAAGCTCTCCAGCACGCCACTGGATCTTGTTTTGGAGGGACTCACTGGTCTCGTGCTTGACCACGGTGATGACGCCGCGGCACACGTCTCCAGTGAGTTGCAATTGGCCATACATGGAGAGCTGGCCCTTCGGTGATGTTAGTTGAAAATCGCGCAGAAGCTTGTCCGCGACGTGCGGCTCTCTGGTGCCTGCGACGATCAGTTTTTGCTCCCATGTGGGGAGCAGGCTGAGGGATGCTGCGGCCTTGGTGCCCAGGTAGACCGCGAACGCTGCTCCCAGCTCGCCATGTTGGTAGACATCCCTGAGGTCACCCGGGGCTTCAGGATGATGACGATGTCTTCTGGGTGCAGACGCGGCAGTGGCTTTGGTTTCCAAGAGGGTCCGGTCTTAGACTGGGCCCCTCCGTGAAGCGCTGCAGCGCGCGCAGCAGCGTTGTGCCGTGTTGAGCGGCCTGCCGACGTGCCGTCCGCTTTCTTGTAGGCGGCGTCCCGCTTGCGGGAGCGGCGTTCCACTAGTTTGAAGAGCCTCGGGTTCTCGATGGGCGCAGAATCCGGACTCTCAGGCGTTGGAGCTGAAGGAACCTCGGACCAGGCCATGGCTTCCGGGTCGTAGCCGCGTTGTACTTTTTGGGCAGCCATCTTGACACGGGTGGGCGACTCACTCACGGCCGAGCGTCGGCGTAGGCGTTAGGCCTAGCGCTGTCGCCACGAAACGCAAGTGAGAATTGGCCCTAAAATGCGTAAATGTTGCCCCACCTGTGTGTGAGTGGTGTCCACAGGTAGCTGTCGACTTCGCGAAGACAGACGCGGCTGTGTTGACGGGGTTCCGGCCGAGGAACCATGGCTCCAGCCAAAAGTTGGCGGAGACGATGCGCTGTACGTCCACTCGCTCCGCGCGCTCACAGCGCCCCCTAATATAGGAGAGAATGAGGTCCCAGATAGTGCGGTTCAAAGCGACGCACATAGCCAGCTGCGACATGTTAACTAGTGCAAATAAAACAGTGGACAGAGAAGGAGACGGGACACACGCCAGTGTCCCAGCACCAACTAGCCAAACTTTTCTTGTTTAATGTCACCCAGTGTGCAATTAAAGCGTTCAGTGAGGCCGTTTGTCCGAGGATGGCAAGCAGTGCAAGTCCTATGGATGAAGTTGTGCTTGCGGCGCAGAGCTTTGATGATGTCAGACAGGAAGAGGTGGCCTATGTCGCTGAGGAGTTCACGAGAGGCATCTTGTCTAATTGTGAAACGAGGCAGAAGAAAGGATGCCACATCCTGAGCTGTGGCAGCAGAGCGCGGCGGTTTCTGGATGCCTCCTGAGGTGTTCGACTGCAATCATGATCCATCGTTTGCCAGAAGCAGTATATGGGAAGGGCCCATATAAATAATTGCGAACGAGGTCGAAAGGGCAAGGTGGAAAAGACAGCGGCTGCAACTCACCAGCAGGAGGGTTAGTCGATGTCTTCCGGCGTTGGCAGTCAAGGCACCAGCGTACGTACTTCAAACCGAATTTATGCATGCCGCGCCAGTAGTAGCGGAGGCAGAGGCGCGTGTACGTCTTGAAAAGGCCCTCGTGACCGCATTGTATGTCAGCGTGAAAACATGAGCATAGGTATGACCGTAGGTGGGCAGGAACGACTAGCAGCCATTCTCGTCCATCAGAATGATAATTAGGGGATGAAGCAGGTTATCTCTGATCTTAAAATATGAAGGTTGACGGCGCACGGCACCTGATGGTGTAACCGCCGATGGGTCGGAGAGAAAGTCGAGAAGAGCACGAAACCAGGGATCCTTGCGCTGTTCGGAAGGCAGGTCCCTGATGGTGGGAGACAGGTGCCTCAATTTCGCAACCTGGCAGTTTAAGCGGGTAGCGGGGAGCGAAACAAGGCGTCGGCGTCCTGATGCTTGCGGCCCGACCGGTAGACGATTCGGATGTTATATTCTTGGAGACGCAGCGCCCATCGCGCAAGGCGGCCGGAAGGATCTTTGAATGAAGAAAGCCAACAAATGGTGTGATGATCCGTAACGACCTCGAAAAGACGGCCGTACACATAAGGGCGAAATTGGTATGGCCCACAATGGCGAGGCACTGTTTTATGCGAAGCATATTACTAGAGCTACACTACAGCCCGTCGAGCGCGGCGGTGGAGCTACCATTGACCTTTAGCGTGACCACGTGACACCACGTGACAACATGACGTCACAGCAGAGGAGAGATGGGCTGCCGGCTCGCGCGGTCGGCCGCGGCGGTGGAGGCTCCACATCAGAGGCGCGGCGGCTGAACACGTGACAACATGACGTCACAGCAGAGGAGAGATGGGCTGCCGGCTCGCGCGGTCGGCCGCGGCGGTGGAGGCTCCACATCAGAGGCGCTGCAGCTGACCACGTGACGCTACAGCAGCGGTATAAAGCTGAGCTTGCCTCGCTCTCCGGGCACTTACGAGGCGGCCAGGTGTTGGGATGCCGCCTAGAAGCAGTGCTGATTTGAACGAGAAGCGAAAGCTTCAGCGTGCCAGAGACCGATGAAGAGCGGGATGAACGTCAACCAAGGAAAGCCACGTATTACCAAGCCTAGCCATCAATATGCTTCGCATCTGACTAGGCTTAACATTAGCTAAGCCTCAGCCATTTTTTTCAGTCACAAATAGTTGGACTCAGCCTTGGTAAGTGTCGTGCTGTCACATGCAACGACATATTTATCGAATCCACATTTGCGCTGGGTGAGCACTGCACCGAGACCATTACCACTCGCATTCGTGTGGACTTCAGTCGGGGCCGCCGGGTCGAAATGGCGCAAGATGGGAGATGCCGTAAGGAGAAAGCGCAAGGTGTTGCAGGCGGCCTCGCATGCGCGTGACCAAGCCAAAGAAATCGACATTTCCGCCCAGCAGCTTTATCAAAGGGGCCGCAATTGATGCAAAGTTGCGAATGAAACGCCTCAATGAAGAGCAGAGCCCTAGGAAGCTGCGGAGGTATTCAGGGGTGGAAGGTTTGGGAAACGCAGTCACGACACGAAGGTTGGCGGGGTCAGGGCGTACACCGTCTTCGACGCAATGTGACCTAAAATTGCGAGGTCACGGGCAGCAAAAGTGCATTTTTAAAGTTCAGGCCGGCGTTTGAGACGCATCTCAAGACGCGCTTCAGGCGATATAGGCGTGGAACGATAGGAAGTCCCAGCCCAAGATGATCGCATGCGAACATGACGGCAGAACGATCAACTTGATCCTATATAAAATGTCTTGTATGTCTACTCGAGTAGTACGGATGGCTGTGGACGGCTGTGGACGGCTAGATGAGGTGCGCCCTTGCAGTTCGTAATGAGAGGCCGGAAAGGGGCGTCTTCATTTTCCTCAAAGAGCAGCAAAATGCTGCATTCATGACAGAGGTAAAGTAAAGGCTTTTAGCGCAAAACGACTAAGAAAGGACGGGGATAGAACACAGACACGCAGACACGCAGTTTGTGTTTGTGTTCTATCCCCGTCCTTTCTCAGTCGTTTTGCGCTAAAAGCCTTTACTTTACCAAGGTGAACCAACTCGCCCAGCAGAACGTGTTACTAAAGTTCATGACAGAGACCGCAGCACCGGTGTCGACAAGGCCCATCGCACATAGCCCCTCCACAAAAACATCAACTGAGTAAGCGGAAGACAAACGAGGCCTTTCAAAATTCGATGACTGCGCACTCTAGTTTTCTTCTTTTAGTTGTCGAGGGACGCCGTCCCATCGGCTAGATGAAGCGCCGACATGGAGAATGCGAACTGCGTCCGGAGAAGGTGGTCCGGTAAGGTGACAGTGAACGGCTTCGGGAGGCGGTCGGGAGACGATCATGCGCCGACGGCAGAGCTGCGTCACATGACTGGGCAAGCCGCAGAAGCAGCAGATCGGGCGACTGTCAGGTGTTCGCCATGAGGATCCCGCTTGAGCAGGCGGTCTAATATTACCAGGCGTGCGCCAGGAGGTTCCCAGTTGAGGCGGTCGAATAAAAGCTACGGGCTCTCGAACGGGACCAGCAGGCGCAGCATAGGTAGGTGGTTGAAGTCTCGAAGAAACGTCCGCATATGTCAGTGGGGCCGCGATAGGTGTGGGCTGAGGGGCTTGCGGAAGAGCCTCAGCGACCTCTTACTGAATAATCTGGCGCAGATCCGGAGACAGGGGTGGGGATGGCTCTTGATGGCATGAAATAAGTGAGAGCTGCCAAGCAACTTCTGCACGGATGGTGCTCTTGGTGTGCGGCAGGAGCGATGACTGGTCGTCTGCATCGGTCAGGCCAGCAAGGGACTCGGCGGACGTGGCATGTTCGCGATTCAGAGCCCTGTGCTTGCGTAGTTCGTCGAAACTCTCACATAGGGTGAAGACTAATGCTATGGTGCGCAGGTCCCGCGCTAACAACATCTGAAATGCGTCGTCACAGATGCCCTTGACAATATGCCTGATCTTATCGGTTTCCGACAACTGTGCGTTCAATCTCTTCCACAGGTCAACGACATCCTCGATGTAACTCGTAAAATTCTCGCCCACCTGCTGAGACCGCGCATGCCCGCGCTTTTCGGCGCGAAGCTTTCAGTGCTGCCTTACGGCTGAAGACTTCAGATAACATTGATTTTAAAACAGACTATGATGTAATGTCCGCCTCATGGTGCCAATACCACAGATTCGCTACGCCCGTGAGATATAAAATCACATCGTTCAGTTTGTTTTGCGCGTCGCACTTGTTGCATGCGCTCACCCGCTCATAGGATGTGAGCCAATCCTCAACACCATGGTCGTCGGTGCCGCTAAAGATGGCAGGGTCTCTCTGGCGGAGAGATCCAGCACAGACGACGGCCGAGCCTCTTCTATGACTTGGTGGTTGGCATCCGAAGGCATCGCGGTAGGGGGTAGCGTTCGGCTGCGGAGTTCCTGGACGATGTTACCCACCACCTGCACCAAATGTAAGGTGGGGCTTATTTGGAGAAGCTTCGCGACGGGAAAATGGCCAACAGCAGTCCGAGGTCAGCTAGTCCAGCCAGGAGCGTGCACCAGGTGGTGATGATGATGATGATGATGGTGTCCTTGGGCAGGTGATGGCCTGGCAGCTCGCGCGTTTGCCCTTCGTCTTCCTTACAAGAGGATTAGCATATTCACACGCCCGGTCATTCTCACATCTGCCGGTTTGACGCGTATGCAACCTGGCACATGGGTGGGGTTTGTTATGCACGACATGTGCGGCACATCCAACAAACTTGTTGGCATGCCTGACAGTGCTGCCGTTAGGCGTTTGCCTTCTTTCTGTGGCCTTCTTTACTGCAAAGCAGATACCAGGGAACATACTGGATGCAGAGAGTACCACAGTCACGCCCCCGTTGTCGCACTGTCTTCAGATTGGTCAAATGTTCAGAGGAATCCCCCAAGGTGGAGTAAATTTGTAATAAGGGAAGCTATACAGCTTTCTCAGAAACTTCGTAGTTAAAGAAAAATTCGTCCTGGTCCGGGGTTCGAACCCGGGACCACCGCTACACCGGAGCAGTCGCTCTACCAACTGAGCTAACCGGGACGGCAAGCTTATGGTAGGGCGAGAGCGAATTGATCAATAACTCGAAGATTATGCGAGATGCCATGAAAATAATACACAACTTCCAGTTTCTTCCTGTACAGCCTAGCTTTTTCCGAACCTTGGTGTTATCTTTTTACTTTTCTGTAGCACACACAGCTCGCATTGACGAGACCGACTGTCGAGAAGTATTGCGCAAGCATCGGCGGCGTCGCCGTGGTGTAAACATGGTCAAAATGCGAGACGTTCTATCCGAATCGCGATGGGTCGAACGCGACACACCCATCCAGTTCCCAACTTCAGCCTCAAGCGCGTCGGTTCGGGCAGACATGGCCAAATTTATTATCGCGACGTTGCAATGATCGCCGGGTGTCGGCACAGATTTCATCATTAACGCGCACTTCTTCACTATATATGTCGCGCAGTCCGCGTGCTGGGTTATTCCCGAGTCTCTTGTTTCCATTAGCGCACAGAAAAAAAAATGCACCCACCTGCACAGACCGTTTTGCTCGAAAGTCTCGGACGGCAGCTGATTCGCTCCTGCAGTTTCTTTGCAAATTAAGACCGCAGTGCTGGAAACCTAGGCTAAATTCGGACTGCGCGCTCCGCCGAGATGTGCGCTTCTCGGCCTTCAAAACCAAACGCTCCCTTCGTTCATAGCGCAATCACTCCAAACAAGAAAATTCAGGGGGCACTTTGGCTCTCTAAAGTCCTTGCACAGTGTTTTTTTTTTATTTTTCAAATTTTCTAATTTCATTTTTCCTTATCTATACTTTTTTTCCTTTTTATGAAACGCGTGCATTCACTAGATGCGCCTTTATTGATGTTTAACCTCAGCCTTTCGTGGCGGAGTGGTAGCGTCTCAACTTCAAAGTGGCGCCGAAACGCGGACACATTGGTAACATTCCTTGGTCTAGATAGTATGAGGCATTAAACGCTTTCGCCTTAAAAGGCCCCGAAATAAACGAACGCAACAGAATAAGAGGACGCTTGCTTACGCAAAGCGAGGACAATCCATAAGCAACGTACAATCGCATAATTTTGCTGGGCGCCAATTGCTCATAACACGTGGGTGTGTCTCGGTGACAGAGCACATCGGTCTTACATTTCTTTCATTTCATGAAAAAATGATTTTCTCTTAAGATCCTGCGCAGTCGCTGCGGAGACTAGACGCCATCCGCCGGGCCAAGGTGTTTCAAAAATCCGCGATGGATGTCTAGTAGAATAACTGGTGCTTAGGACGGTTTGACGATATGAACGCTGAAGTGACGTTGAGCTTAAGAAGACTCGTTCTTTTACAAATAAGTAAGGGAAGCAATAAAACTCTTGAGAGAGACAAACAAGAGCCGTTAGACAGAATGCACAATACAGGGATCCTTCTTTGCTGGTTTTTGCTGTCGTCTTTGCTTTCTAGACGTGCGGAGGAGCCGCTGTCTTTTCTCGCGGACTAAGCCTTTTCTCTACCAAATTGGCCTCGCTGGCGCCGGCAACGGAGCCCGATCTCGGGTTAGCCCCAGCGCGCCGAGCGCAAGTCTCTTCGTGCTCTTTTGATCCCTCTAGAATTCACACCCACAAACAATCGCACAGGGCTGCTCAAAGACGACGAGAGGAGGATGACATGAGTAAAGATCACGCGAGTAGGAGTCGTTCGACGAAGACGTACTTTTGTAACGCGCGTGGTAATGGGGATGATGGGCGCTATTCTACGGATACACAATCACGTTTCAGTTATACTATTTATCACCGATGCCAATCATTCAGGCAGCTCGATCTTCAAAGTTCCACGTCCACGAAGCACCCTAGTTCCGCGAAATCCAGCGGGATGGGCGGAAGAAAACACAAGCAGAAACTGAAAGCTCTTCTTTCGACCCTGTTGTGATCGGGGGCCCAGCCAGCGGAGAACGGCGAGCCGGGCTGGCGACATTGGGCAACGCTGACCTTTCGGAAACCACTGCTGTTTTTCGGAGAAGACGCAAGGAAACGCTGGCCTGGGGGCGGCTTCTGGCCACGGCGTCGGCGTGCACAAAGGCTCTAATCCCCTTCGCCGGCGATGCTGAATGCGGCACTGGTGCCGAACTGCGCTCTGCTAAGGACTAGCAGAGGAGACGGCGACGGCGGAGGAGACGGCGGCGCCAACCCATTGCCCGCGTGCGCCCTGAGCAGCCGACAAATCGGGGGTGGTCACGGCTGATTTGTCCCTTCCACCGACCTGAAGAGGTCACCGGTGGGAGCCGTCAGCACTCGCGTCTCCCACGATCAGGATCGTCACTCAGCAGCGAACGACCTTTGGTTCTGGTCGGCCCGCGGCAAACCAAACAGTTCGCGACGACCAGGCGCCAAGTTCCTCCTCGCCAGTGTGTGTGTGTCTGTGCGGTGTGCGAGGTCACGTGGGGAGGGCGGAGCCTAAGAAGAAGCTAAAGGCCCATTGGACGCTAAACCAGAGATCAGATTCCCTAGCTGGGTGCCTGGGGAATGTGAACTGCATTTAAGTAGCAATCTGTGCTGTGTCACAGAGCTTCTTCCCTGACCTCTTGTCGAGCATCCCCTTTTCTGACTTTTGGTCTCCTTGCTATTTTGTAAATATGTAAAATAAACCATCAAGCTTGCTATTCCTCCCGAAGGCTTCCCTTCGTAGTCTGCTGCTTCGTCCTCATGCGGTGAATACCCTGGTCCCGATCCCCGAGCATATCAACTGGTGGCAGCGGTGGGATGCTGCTGCCCCAAGCAGATCAACCCCCTCCCCCCCCTCCTCCCCTTCTGAATCCCCTGCAGAGGCATCTGGCCACCCATACTGCTACACTTCAACACGGTGTAATAGGCATGGAAGCCCACTCGAAATCGCAAGGCGGCGGCCGCTTCGAAGAGATGAACCTGTAAAACTCCCGCGGCTCGCTGCTGGGCAGATGGTCAGTAAGAGGGTCATTTATCGTAATCATTCGTTCATCAAGTGTGCCGACCAGTGGCGTAGCCAGAAATATTTTTGGGAGGGGTGTTATACGGCGCCAGTAATAAAATAAAAAGAAAGAGAGCCTGCGCCCAAACAATATCTTAGTCATTCTGATTTAATAAAGCCGGAGGGATAGCTGTTTCGTTCACTGTAACATCTAAATAAAAATACGAGTGCATAGAGGGCTCCGAGGACTTGATTCGTAAAGTACATTTATTTTCTCACAAAAAAAAGACTGGTACGAAAAACGTTGGCTATTTACGGTATTTTTACATGCTCTACAGCAACACAACTTCTGCTCTACAACAAAGTCAGCAACTGCGAACGAATGGCCTGGCCATAGAGGCGTTTTAAAAAAAAACTTTTTTTTTTCATTTCAGCCACCGTTCATGATCATTTGAGTACAATGCAAAGGATGAAAAAGTAGGTTGGCGTGAAAAGATATGTTTAATTGGTGAACTGTGCATACAAATAAAATGAGTGCTATGCGTCGTGCGATGGCGAAGAAGAGTGACTCTTTTCTGCAGTAACTTCTGCTTCCTATAATAGAGCCGTGACAACGTACTCCAGTCTTTGCGAGAATACACTGACATGCTTCTTTTTCTCGTTTTTACATCTTAATATATCTGTGCGGTGAGTAAAATACCATGAGCGAAAAAACGCAGAAAAGAGGGCGGGGAGGGGGAACGGGGGGGGGGGGGGGGGGGGGGAGTAGCGCTCCGAAAATTTCAGGGGGTATTCTGACACCGAAACACCCCCCCTCCCTGGATACGCTTGTGGTGCCGAATGCTCTATGGCTTTCGTTCCCGCTTCGCCGTTTCTTGCGTTTTTCCTTTCCCTTCAATGCCTGGCTGTCAGCCTTCTTGCGCACTTCCTTTGTTTGTTTTATCTACAACATGGGCGAGGGGACACAGAAGGCGTGTGGCTCCCCGCCTTATGTGTTCGCTTCGTGTACCTCCTGACTTCTCCTCTGGGAAGATTCGCCCTGCGAACCAGCGGGAATCCATAACTGGCTGCACAGACAGGAACCGTTGGCCCGGAGTGCGGTTTGGGCCCTCGCCTCAGACCATGCCTCTTGCCCTGCATCGCCCTCTCCTAATCATAGCTTTTTTGCGAATTTTTATCCGCCGATACTCTACAACCTGCACCTCACTGATTGAAATCCTCACGTGGTGAAGGTGGGGATGCCCTCATGAGGGCTCGCCCTAGCCGCGGCGGCTAGAATTTCTTCGGAGGAGAAATTCTAGAGGCTCGTGTACTGTGCTATGTCAGTGCACGTTAAAGAACCCCAGGTGGTCGAAATTTCCGGAGCCCTCCACTACGGCGTCTCTCATAGCCTTAGTCGCTTTGTGACGTTAAACCCCATAAACCAAACCTTTATGGGTTGTTTTTCACTCTTCGAAGCTGCCGACACGCGGCTTTATCGCTATGTTTCTGATGCCCGAGGCGTCACAGACGCATATTGCGTCATAAATTTAGCGATAAAGCCCCAAACGGATTTATCTCGATTGACCACACCCAAACGTGGCCGATTCCACGTTGTTACAAACTGCTGTGGCTACTTTGGTCGCCGTATCTCGAAAGTTTGTTGTCGGCTTTGAATTGTGCATTGCCGAGAGCGGTGGAAATTCTATAGACCTCCGAGCACTGCTAATGCTACGCCGCCGCCGAGTCATTAAGTTCTTTACGGGCGCGAGTGAGCCAAAATAAAAAGTTCAGTCCACAAGCTTTTTCTGCTGTCTTCGTGTTCGCCTGACTCCCATCACCACTACGTGCCATCTGGTGGAGGTGGTGGATTACGTGGACGAGCAACGCTGCTGAAGATGGACGACGACGCAGAATCATCACATCTCGTTCTTCAACAGCCACATGATCCACGTGTATTCAGTGGTCAACCCCCAGAAAGACGCCGAGGAGTGGTTGTACTACTTTGAGCGTGAGCCCACCTTGAAACGATGGGGAGACCATGCAAAACTGCGGAAAGTGTTTTTCTTCCTGAATGGTCCACCTAAAACCTGGTACGAAAATCACGAGGATTCCCTGCGGAGGTGGAAGGAATTAAAGGAAAAACTTGTGAAAACACTTACAAGCATTGTGCACAAAGAAAAAGCCAAATTACTGCTCGAGGCGCTCATTCAACTGCCAAATGAAACCGCCCCTGCGTACGTCGAAGAGATGTGCCATCTGTTTCGACGCGCTGACCTTCACATGACAGCGGGAGAAGGTGCGGTTCTCGAAGCGTGGTATCAGAGAATCTTTCGCCACATTGGTCCGAAACGCACCCATGTCCATTGCCAGTTTACAGCCGAAGCGTCTACAATCGAGAAGATGGTTGGTTTGGTTGGTTTATGGGGTTTAACGTCCCAAAGCGACTAAGGCTATGAGAGACGCCGTAGTGGAGGGCTCCGGAAATTTCGACCACCTGGGGTTCTTTAACGTGCACTGACATCGCACAGTACACGGGCCTCTAGAATTTCTCCTCCAAAGAAATTCCAGCCGCCGCTGCCGGGATCGAACCCGCGTCTTTCGGGACAGCAGCCGAGCACCATAACCGCTGAGCCACCGCGGCGGCACAATCGAGAAGAGCCTCGACATCCGGGCTAGGCCGTACGACCGGACACCACCAGTCTTTTCTATGAGCCATGCGGACCACCAATGACGGGACATAATCCGTGAGATCATCCGCGAGGAGCTACGACTGCTGCCATCCTCCCCACAGCCGCAAGCAACGGTTTCCATACATTTGGTACGGGAAAAACTGGAACAGGCACTTGGCACGCAGAATCCAATGACAACACAACCCCAGGCCATGACTTACGCCGCCACGGCACGCACCCAAAGGCGTCCTGCCACTCTTCGCCAGAAGCGCTGTCATCATCATCAACAGCCTGACTACGCCTACTTTAGGGCAAAGGCCTCTCCCATGTCTCTCCAATTAACCCTGTCTTGCCAGCTGCGGCTGCACCATCCTCGCAAACTTCTTAATCTCATCCGCCCACCTAACTTTCTGCCACCCTCTGCAACGCTTGCCTTCTCTTGGAATTCACTCCGTTACCGTTACGGACCCGCGGTTATCTTGCCTTCACATTACATGCCCTGCCCAGCCCATTTCTTCCTTTTGATTTTGACAAGTATGTCATTAACCGGCGTTTTTTCCTCACCCACTCCGCTTGCTTCGGATCTCGCAACGTTACACCTATCATTTCTCTTTCCATATCTCGCTGCGTTGTCCTTAACTTAAGCTGAACCCTTTTCGTTAGCCTCCACGTTTCTGACCCATGGGTGAGGACTGGTACAATACAGCTGTTGCGTAGTTTTCTCTTGAGGGATAACGGTGAACTGCCATTCATGATCGCAGAGAACCTGCCATATGAGCTCCAACCCATTCGTATTCTACTAGTCATTTCCCTCTCATTGTCCGGATCTGCGGTCACTACCTGCCCTAAGTACACATATTCCTATACTGCTTCCGGCACCTGGCTACCAATTGCGAACTGCTGTTCCCATGCTAGACTGTTGAACATTGGTTTCGTTTCTGGATGGTAATTTCTAGACCCGCCGTTCCGCTCTGCCTGTCTAACTCATTGATCACGCTTCGCAGCTCATGTCCTGAATGACTTAGCAAAGCAATGCCATCAGTGAGTCGCAGATTGTTTCGGTATTCTCCATAACTCTTATCCCCAACTGTTCGCAATTCAGGCCTCGGAACACCTCCTGTAAACAGGCGGTGAATAGCATTGGCGAGATGCCTGACACATTTGTTTATTGGAATTTTATTGCTGACATTATGGAGGGGGTGAGGTTGCTACCAGAGAAACGACGAAGATCCTCCAGCGACCCCGCCAAACGAAGACAATGCGCCCGCTACGCCGACGCCGCACACAAAAGCGGACTTCAGAAGGACGCCGCCAAGCAGACAATCCCCGACGACATGCCCTACGGCTTAGAAGTGGCTATCGACGGCTGGAGAGCTGCCGCTCTAGACGACACAGGAACCGATTATTCGGTGGTGAATGGAACATTCGGCGCGCAACTGAGGACCACTTGGGACGGCGCACAGATTCGCACGTGCAGAGGGCCACAGGTGCACAGCGCGAGTGATATACCTATCCTGCGATCTTAGTGGGGAACAGCAATGTTCTCGCGACGTGATACTGGGCATTCGTTTCCTTACGAAGCATCAGGCAACCATCGACCCGCGTTCCAAGCTCATCACTCTTTCGACGGACGAAGCCATCACTTCGATGACAACTCTGTAGCATTAAATTGGCTTGAGTGTCCTGGATGAACAAGCGAGCCCCCCACCACACTCAAGCGCCATGGTCCCCGTGGGTGCCAGGGAAGTTAAGCACATTGAAACCATCATCGATGGGAATACGGAGTTGCTTCTTGACCGAGGAATCGTCACCGCAAGGGACACCGCCCACTTCCGCAATGGCCAAGCTGAAGTGCTACTAAAGAACTTCAGCGGTGAATAACTTTACAGGGATCCAATTTCATTGCAAGAATGATGCGTATAATTATACCCTTTTTTTAGTACTCTGACAGCGTGGAACAAACTCGATGAATCTGCCGAGATTGTGGCGTGATTTGTAGTGACCGGCCGGGTTGATAATGCATTGTGGAACAGCAGCGCAAAACACAAAATGTGTAGAAGTAGACACAGGGCACAGAAAGTAGACGCGTGTAGCCCGTGTTTAATTCTTTCGCATCAAGTTTTCGAAAACGCCTCGCTCAGGCGCCTTTCTCAGCCTGTCGATCATCCAGCGCGGTTTCTCTGCGGTGGCGGCTGGTCGTCCGAGTCAGAATCGAGCAAGGCTGCACCTCAGCCGCCGCGCACGGTCATAGTTCGTCCGATATTCTGAAAAACCGCCAGTAGCTACGACAGCGCAAGGTGTCTCCAGTTTCCGCGGTTGTGCACACGCACGGAGGAGAGCGCGCGAGCGAAGGCAGAGAATCCCCGGGCAACGCGATTGAAGTGGTTTTTCTGGTGTGACAGGGTGTTTTTGAACAAGTGGCGCACATGTGGCCAACACAGGCTGGCGGGAGACAGCGACACGTTTACCCACTGTTCGTGTTGACGCGGTGTGACAGGATCGCCAACCCGACGAAAACACTGTTTTGTCGGACGGGTTGGCAGACTGTTTCCGCAGTGTGATTCGGCCTTCAATCCGACGACGTTCGCGACGCCTTCATGCAGTCTGATAGAATCCCAGAAGATTCACCTGGGACCCAGACCTGTCCGGAATAGACAAGACCAGATCCACCGTCTGCTTTGAAGCTAGAGCGAGTGCGTCTAGTCGTCGTCAAAGGTCCGACCAACGCCCATTGCCAAACATCCAATTTCAACCGACGAACACGCCCGACTTCTCGGCCAAACACATGTCACTTTCGCGCACTTGTTTACGAGCACTCCCAGACACCTTTAGCGCGTATGGGGGTATCGGTTTTGTTCGCAAAGCAGGTTCCCTCGACTCAGCGTGGCAAGTTCAGCCAGAAACCAGCTATTAAGTGACAAGGGGGTGGTTGTTTGGTGCCCAGCTTTCGCCGGTCGCAAACCAGAGAAGAGGTTGGACTCGGAGGTTCTCAAGCAAAACAAGATTAATAAAGCAAAGCGAGGATACAGAGCAGTTCCTAATGACTCGAACCAGCTCATACGAAGTGTTTTACAATACAATGAACTCATGCAAATTAACACTCGAGAGAGACTAGAATACAAGCTTTGTACCTAAAGTGCACTAACACAGGAGGCAGACAAGAAAAAAAAACACAATGTGTTCACCGGGCACTGCAACAGTCCGACGACCGGAGCATAATGACGGAGCCGCCCCGCAGGCTGGCGCACGCACTCTCTGGTCCGTGGCTGGGCGAGTGGTGTTGTCCCTGGAATCGTGCGGGTGCGCTCCTCTAAACGGCAGCACGCACTGACAGACAACGCTCGACGTCTTTTTATAGAGGCGCACGCTGGCTCTGTTCATTCTTCACGCCAAGGCAGACGCGCAGATGCACAAGGTGTCACCTATACATTAGCACTCTCATTCTCGCACCGGGCGCGCGTGCCCGTTGGTCAGGCGTGGAGGCCGTATTCAGAAAGTTCTAGCTCTTTTTTCTGATCTGCCGATGCTAGCGGAGTGGACAGGGCATCACTCAGCACGCTCAAGGGTGAGCCCTCTCCGTTGGCAATGAGTAGCATTTACTCCAAACTTCTCGGTTCTTAAACGATGCGCGCGTACATGTTTCCTTTGGCACCGTGCCGGCGAGCGAGGTGGAAAGGGCAGCAACACACACAATGTTAGGCGCTCTTCGGGATTCTTTCCTCCATCATAATCATCATCATCATCATCATCAGCCTGACTACGCCCACTGCAGGGCAAATGCCTCTCCCCATTAACCGCCTCCTTTGTCAGTTGCGACCACCATATCCCTGTGAACTACTTAATCTCATCCGCCTGTCACACGGAAACCGCGGGCTCCACAGCAGCTTTCTTCCTCCACCCTTGCCTCTCTACAACCAGCACTCATACAACCGGCCCATACACCTCCCCACCCTCCACGCTCGCCCTAGAAATACCCGGGATCGCCGATGCCATCACATACTTTGCCACCCTACCCCCGCCCCCCAATACGTTGTCTATACAGACTCGCAGGCAGCTCGGCGTGCCTTCCATGAAAGAGCCCTCCATTTCCCTACCCGATCGGCCTTAGATGCCGCCCTCTTAGCATTAAGCCCACGACCGGTGACCCTTCGGTGGATCCCTGGTCACATGGGCATCCCCGGCAATGAGCTGGCTCACCAGCTTGCCTGCGAAACTGTACACCGGGCGCCGGGGATCCCATGGACGAGCCCACCGACGGAGCAGGCGGTCAGGGCTTACAGACACACTGTCGACGAATACTACACGCAGCAAAAATTAGACTTAGCTGATTTACCACCACCACACACATTCTTATCGATCCGTGAAGCTCGCATTCTTCGCCGAATACAGTTTAATCTCCTACGTACACCAGCCAAACTTTATCTGTACCGGCACACTTCCACACGTCAGTGCCCAAACTGTCCACACACATATGCAGATATAGAACACTGTCTTACAACACAGTGCCACGTAGCCTTCCAGTCCCCCGCCTATCCTTTCCCGCCACCCCCACCGTGGCCCATCTGGCTTGCCTCCCGGGATCTGAACCTGCAACGCGCCCTCGTCACCTTGGCCCAGGACCTACTGAACGCCTAACATAAAGGCTGTTAATAAAAGTGTCACACCACCACCACCACCATCCGCCCACCTAACTTCCTGCTGCCCCCATCTACACTTGTCTTCTCTTGGAATAGGACCAGCGGACAGATTGACACCTCGGCTTTATTTGCGCCCTTCATCGCACTCAAGATAAACGCCACTGGCCCCGATTATCCGCCGACATTGCACGTTAAGTGAGAACCTGCTGATATTGTCAGCGACACAAGATCCCTCCCACCCGTCCAGCAGGATTTCTGAGACCTATTGAACCCCGATCAAGGCGCTTCAGCAGATTGGCAGGAAAGGCACGACTGCGCTCCACGCCATGCTGCCGAACGTTACCAAAGAAGATAACCTCGGCGTCACCGCCTGCATACAACGCGCGGAAAAAGCACGATGCCTGACCTGCCTGCGCATTAAAGACCAACAGTGAACCGGCGCCCGGCGCTTCAATCTGCGCCAAAGACGTGCTGATTACAAGCCGGGTGACCGTGTATGAGTGTGAACCTCCATTCGCTGCCGCGGACAGAGCGGAAAGATTTTGCGCCGTTACTTCGGCTCGTACAAAATCGTTCGTCGACTATGAAGTAGCCCTCGACGGAGTTGCAGAAGTTTCACACGTGCGCCTAAAACCCTATTATGCGTGCTAATGAACAGTGCGCTTGCATTTTCAATTATTATTTTTGAACCCTCATTGCTCATTTTTGCCCCCATTTGTATTCGTTGCAGCGTATTGGATCGATGCTACTTGAAGAGGGGAGTAATGACGCAAAGCTTTTTACTGGTTGTTTGTTCTTACAAGCTGCCGACACGCGGCTTTGTCGCTATGTTTGTGATGCAAGACGCGACCACATTCATCTCGATTGATCGCACCCAGGCGGGACTGATTCTACGTTATTGCACACTGTTGGGGTTGCTTTTCTCACCGTATCTGGAAAGTGCTTTGTCCATTTTGAGCATTCTTTTCGACGGCCGCCGAGCACGCGTGTTGCTGTGCCGCCGCCGAGTCATTCAGTTCTTTGTGGCCGCACGTCTGCCCAAGAGTTTAGTTTGGAAGGCCTTAGGGTGGTATTCGTGCATACCTGATTGCCGCCACCACTACGTGAGAATATACTTTTCTGTTGACGTATATTGGTAAACTACAATTCATCATATGAGAGTACCTTGCATATACACACCACCCCATTGTCATTTTTCTGGTGATTTCACTGTTGTGGTTCGGGTGTGTGGTCACTTCTTGCCCCAAGTACATGTAAGCACTTCCAGTGCCGGCTTACTATCGAAAGGTGCTGTTTCCTTCTGAGGCTGTCGAACATTGCTTTAGTTTTCTGCATATGAATATATGTGGTTGATCGAGCTTTGCAACCCATCTCAATTACTTGACAAAACAATGTCATCAGCGAATCGCAGATTATTAAAACGTTCTTCATTAAATCTTATTTTTCTTTCATTTTTATTTATAGGATATCTGCGTCTCCTGGGGGTCATTATCGAAGTTTTGGCAGGTGTGGTACTTGGCCACTATAATAAACGAAGTACTATATCAGAGAATTATATGAGAGAAATATATCAGAGTGCTAATCAGGATCCCAGTGTCCGCGCTTCATTTGCAGTTGTTCATGTCATGAATTTGAGCAGACCTTGTTCTCGTATCATCTGTGATTATGGGAGTCGATGATTGGAAGCCCTGTTAGCCGAGGCTTACACGAACCTGAGCGAGCATAAATACGCGCGCGTCCATAGAAGTCTGAGCGAGCACGACTGAGTATCTGATCCGTATGGGCTCCGTGAATTCTTGTCACATTGTTAGGATCGGGGCTTGTTTTTCAGGAGCTGCGTGGGTTTTGCCAAGCGGGAGCACAAGGCAGGCGCCGTGGACGTTCTCGAAGCCCTGAACATCAGCTTCGACTCGTTGGAAGCGCTCAGGACCGGCCGGAGTCTGTTCCAGTTCGTCGCCTCCACCAGCCTGCGCACTGGCCTTGCGTCGGTGGTCAGCGTGACAGTAAACGGGTCTCAGCTCGTTTTGGACGCTGGAAGCAGCCTCGAGCTATCGATTCCCCGTGGCCATCTCGCGCACTACGCAGAGGAGACGCTGAAGGACCTCCGCGTCATCGGTGGCGAAGGCATCGTTGCGGTGTTGCTGGCCATTGACGGCACCGTCACGTCCTGGCTTCAACAAGTAAGCAAACAACGTGGCTGCCTCGGACTGTCCAGTTAAAGCAAAAGTTAACGAATTTCACAAGAGACCGCGGTCCATTATTGACACCAACAATATTATGACCACGCATGAAGAGTAAATTCTTCCATGCTTGCCGTATCCAAATGTTCAAACCAGAGATGGGCAGATGCCCTAAGTTCTGCTTTTCCTCCCTCACCCTGCCCATTAAGACATTGGCCAGCCTTCACCCTCGCTCTCATTTTGTAATAATCGCTGGTCCTCTCTCACCCTCATCCTCACTTCGTTCGACTTCCTTCACCTTCGCTCCCACAATGAGCACTTTTAACATTCGAGTTGTTTTTCTTCGTTCCAGATAAAGTAGTGCCTTGTTAATACGGAGGCTTCGGTTTCCAAGCAAAACTTTCCATAGAGCGAGTCGTTGTAATAACGAACTGTGAAGAAAAAAATGATATTTAAAAAAAAAAACGTTCCTTCCTGATTTAATGCCTGCATCTGTAATGAGTAGTAAAGTGGAAATTCAACTTTTGATGGCTACAAGTGTGTTATCCTATTCGCCATTATTTTTAAAATAACGTGAGGCAGCTTGAAGCGCTTAGCGACCTATGAGACGCACGATTTCATGTTTCTTATCAATATTGCTCACATATCAAAAACTCATGGTGCGCCGCCACGGTGGCTCAGTGGTTATGATGCCCGGCTGCTGACCCAAGAGGCGCGCGACCACCTACCGAGCATTTAAGAGCACGCATTTTTTTAAAGAAAAAATCATTTGATTGTCAGCGATTGTGTCCCTTGCATCATCTTTCGCGCTTTTCAAAAATGCTAACGTTTACCCACTCCCCTTCTTTCCGTTCTGCTAAAGTCATGGAATGTAGTTTGCGGACCCAGCGTGTTCGGACTACTGCTCCGACGACAACGGCAACATCGTGTCGCTGAATGTCGCCGAGTCCACCATATACAGCTGCCAGTGTAAAATGGTGTTTCTAAAGATATGAGGATGCGTGACAACTTGTTGATAGTGTCCCCAAAGAGTACGCTTCTTAGTTACGAAGTTCCTTCTAATGTGATCTGCGTTTGTGTAATGGCACAGGGCGATTATATTCGTTCTTTCCGACAGCCTAAGAGCCTCGAGTTGTTCGTGACGCGGCGACTCGGGAGTCTGCGGTCGCCCTTCTCTGGCGCCACGTGGGCCGACGTCCTAAGCAGCGGCGGCTTCCACGCAGACAACGACGTCCAGATCAGAGCCGAGCCGCAGATTTTCGGAGCCCTGAGCGCGCTCGCCGCGGCGAGCGTGGAACACTCCCGCCTGTACGCTCTTCTGGTGTTCGTGGCGCAGATCATGCGTTACCGCTATGTCCTCACGAGCGGTGATCTGTCGCCGGGGAACGCCTGCAAGTGTCTCTCGGTGACAGGAGTCCTCTTTCACCCCGTGTTTCTGTCCTGGGTCTACCGCACCCTTGTCAAGGCAGAGGCGGTCGCACGTCTGAGGAGCATCGTGGATGTCCTCAAGAGCTCCTTCGTTGCTGAAGTTGGCGCAAAGGGCATCGGGGTCGCAGACTTTAGCGTTAGCATTATAGGTATGTCGCCGATTTCTTATATAGCGTTTTAGTCCTCACTCGGCATATAAGCTTGAAAGCAAGAAATGTGAGGCGAGTTGGTTTTGCTTGATCAACGTGAAGCAGCGCCATGGCACACGGCCGAAGAAGACAGCAGAGGAAAGAGTAGAAACGGAAACAACACAGCGCTGAACTAACAACTGGCGTTTATTTGGCGCTGTGCAACCAAAGGCAACCAAAAAATGAGTGATAATCACTGCATTGAGCACACTCATGCACTAAGAACCCTGAAAGGCAACAACGGCTAAGTCATCTGAGTGGGTATAGGAGGAACAACAAAACGCGGGCGCAGAAAGAAACACACAAAACCAGGACGAAGCTGACTGTCAGCTAAAAGTAGTTGACAGTCAGCTTCGTCCTCGTTCTGTGTGTTTCTTTCTGCGTCCGTGCTTTGTTGTTCCTGCTGTACCCACCCAGAAGTATGAACCAACTAGCTCAGTTTTCTACTTTTTTAAGGCTAAGTCATACAATTGAAGAAGCGTAGCTTGTTGGGCCAGTTGGTGCATTGCATGTAGAAAACCAGCGAATTTCTAGAGCTTCGAAAACGCGGCCACCATCGG
Organism: Amblyomma mixtum; assembly: GCF_055824585.1. Taxonomy (NCBI): domain Eukaryota; kingdom Metazoa; phylum Arthropoda; class Arachnida; order Ixodida; family Ixodidae; genus Amblyomma; species Amblyomma mixtum. Next base: position 139,560,018 of record NC_143019.1, on the reverse strand, counting down.
CGCCACGGCCCAGCAAGTTTCGGCTACGTCTCGCCAAAATGCAGGCTCTTTCGAGAAGCTTGCAGGCAAAGCAACCCCTCCAGTTCACGTAGCTAGTCGAAATAGCCGCAATTTGTTGGGCTACAGCATCGAGGGCAACCGCGCTTTCGAAACTTCAAAAAACTATTATGGATATTACGGCTGGCCACACGCCTCCCAGCAACTAAAGAGCCCAACAGCAACAGTCAGAAATTCATCCATCCAATATTGGTGAACCGGCCCGCCACTCAGCACACTGCAGCAGCACTCCGATGAACAACACCGCCGACAATGCTATGCTGAAAAAAGCTCTGTTAGAATTCAAAAATCCTACTTTCAAAAATTGTGCAAAGTCTTAGGTGAAACACCCTGTATAGTCTTCACTATGCATCTCCCATGAATGTTCCCTCTGCTAGGGTCTTCTGGTCCCAAGCGTGCGACCCGAGCACCGGTGCATGCCGGGAGTTCCCATCATCCTCCGAGTGCGGCAAGCACAGCTGAATTAGCGTAATATTCAAGCTCTTCTGTAGACTCACGTAACGGGACCTTTAACGCATTTGAGTTAAAAGATCAAATCGGCACTGTTTTGATGTCCAGGCATCCCTACTTCGTGACGTATTCGTCCGGCGTCACACCCTAAAAGTGTAATTAATGACGGGTGTGGCGGTGGTGAGGGTTAGCATGTCATTGAACATCTCAGCAAATGCTCCACCTGTGCCGCATTGTTATAACGAGCAGTTATAATTCCTACCACCGTCCCTAAGGGCAGCAGTCCTTTAAGAATTACTACAGCAGATTTGCTACCTCAAACCTGCTAAATCGTGGCAGAACTTGGGACTCCAGGTACTGTGCTCTAATAAGTCGTTGCAGCAGACGCGAAGCGTGCAGTTAAAGTGAGGTGTGAAACCTGATCACGTGTCGGCGATTTTCATGAATTTGACGAAACGCTGTGGTGGGGCCGCGAACTAGTGCAACAAAGTTAGGCGCGCGCGGAACCATGATATTCTCCGCTGAGTAAGCGTCTTGCCGGCCCATTCAGACATTGTTTTCAGAGTTTTGGTGCCAAAAAAAAATACCTTAGCGCGGTATCACTTGGATGTTTCCACTATGAGGGATACAATAGACGCCAAGCATCGTTGCGTAAAAATGGGAATGGTAACTTTCCACGCTGCATTGCAACGTTCAGAGGATCGTGACAGTGCAGTAGACCTGCCTGCATGTAAACCTGCCTGCCTGCATGTATGAAATCGACTTTATACTATGCGCTCACTCTGGCACGGTAGAGGATGTGGAGGTCTTCAGAAAGGTCCGTTGTAGCGACCACATAATGGTAAGATTTCGTATTAGCTTAGATTTGAAAAGGGAACCGTAATGTTGAAACAATCATCTCACAGCTATCATTACGGAGTGCGCCGTAGAAGTAGGCGGTAGGATAGTTCGACAGGATACCGGGAAGATATCTCAGGAGGCTAAAGGTCTGATTAAGAAACGCCAAAGCATGAGGATGTCTAACTCCACAGACAGAATAGAACTATACTCCGTCTCACAAGATGTTTGCAGCACTACGAAAGGTAGAGCTCTATCGTCCAATCAGGATGGCGCGCACTACATTAATGTGTTCCTACGCGCCTGTGGCTCGATCCACCTGATGTCCAGGTGGCTTCTTTCTACCTCTAGCAGGTGGCGCTTGATGTCTTTTTATTCTTTTTTTGGTTTGTTTTTGGACAGGCGGACGCCCGTTCCAAAGGGACTAGCCCCACTTTTTTTTTTTTTTGTCGCAACCTGTTCTGATCAGTTCCTCTGTTGTCGCGAAGCCACCTGCTTCGCCTGCTTGGGGAAACAGCGCACTGTCGGTGTAGAGCACACAGGAGACACCAACAGACTCGACCGGCGCCATGTTGGAAAGTGGCGACGCATCACTACCTCGCAGCAGGCCTCCGCAGAGCTGTGTCCGTACGGGCTTTGTCTGGTAATATCACCAGTGATTGAAACACTCCCTACCATTTAAATATACCTGTCCAAACCATGTTTTTAGTTGCAATGCTTATTGTTTTGATTAATAGTCACACACTCCTCAAATATTCGAGGGACTATTTTCTGCGTTTATGCAGTCCTGATTGGACGAGAGAGCTCTACCTTCCGTAGTGCTGCAAACATCATGTGAGACGAGGTATAGTAGGGCTAATAAATAAGCGCAAGGTAGCCGACGTCAGGAAGTTTACATAGAGTAAACTCACCACAGTAAACTCACCAACTCACAGTAAAGCACACCAATGGGACATCCCACCAGTAACGAAGGAGGAAGTAAAGAAAGCCTTAGGAGCAATGCAGAGGGGGAAAGCAGCCGGTGAGGATCAGTTGGAGGAGGACAGGATGAAGGAGAGATTGTGCTCGAAAAACTAGCCACCCTGTATACAAAATGCCTTGTGGCCTCGAGCGTACCTAGAGCTTGGAAAAACGCTAACATTATCTTAATTCATAAGAAAGGAGACGTCAAGGACTCGAAGAATTACAGAACGGTCAGCTTACTATCCGTCTCCTACAAGGTATTTACTAAAGTAATCGCTGATGGGTCAAGACAACCTTAGACTTCAATCAACCGAATGATCAGGCAGGCTTTCGTAAAGGATACTCGAGAATAGACCATATTCACACTATCAATCAGGTGATAGAGAAATGCGCAGAATATAATCAGCCCCTATATATAGCGTTCATTGATTACGAGAAAGCATTCGACTCACTAGAAACCTCAGCAGTCATGCAGGCAATGTGGAATTACGTTGCAGAAGAGTGTTATGTGAAAATATTGGAAGATATTTATAACGATTGCACAGCTACCATAGGTGTCCATAAAGTCAGCAATAAAATTCCAATAAGGAAAGGTGTCAGGCAAGGAGACACGATTTCGCCTATGCTATTCACTGCCTGCTTACAGGAGGTATTCCGGAGCCTGAAATGGGGACAGTTGGGGATAAGAGTTAATGGAGAATACCTAAGTAATCTGCGATTCGATGATGACATTGCCTTACTAAGTCACTCAGGACATGTACTGCAAAGCATGATCAATGAGTTAGACAGGCAGAGCAGAACGGTGGGGCTAAAAATTAGCATGCAGAAAACCAAAGTAATATTCAACAGTCTAGCAAGAGAATAGCAGTTCGCAATTGGTGGCGAGGTGCTGGAAGTAGTAAGATAATATGTTTATTTAGGGCAGGTAGTCACCGCTGATCGGGATCATGAGAGAGAAATAACTAGGAGAATAAGAATGGGATGAAGCGCATATGGCAGGTTCTCTCAGATCATGAATCTGTGATCGCACAGGACAGCGCTTGTCCTGTGTTTTCTTCTACTTTGTCTGCGTCGTTTGCGCTGTTGGCATTCAATATGTACCACCAACTCGCCCGTTTGGCTATAGTGATGAATTACAGTTTTCCCATATCCCTCAACAGAAAAGAGTACGACAGCTGTATGTTACCGGCACTCACCTATGGGGCAGAAACGCGGAGGCCAACAAAGAGGGTTCAGCTTAAGTTAAGAACACCTTAGCGTGCTATGGAAAGAAAAATAGATATTCTTGGAGGTGAAAACCAGTGCGGCAGTTTACGGATGCTTGTGTACGGAACGAATAGTGTGTCACCGGAGAGCTGAAAAATGACACTTAGGCTAAAAACGAAAAGCGCGAACTTGACCAACGCGTGCATATTTTGGGGATTACATAAGCAATTCTGGGCTACGGTGCCTGAGAAGTAGGAAATAATTGCCAGGTGGCCATCAAAGATACTCCTAGGATGACAGGTATAGCGACTCATTTTATTGTGCCTCGCTGCAGCGTAACAAATGATTGAGGAGGTTGAACGTATTACTAGAAGAAAATTTTGTAGTATCGTTGAGAAAGTGATGCAGGCCAAGCATGAAAAACCGAAAATGGCGTCCAGTTGATGGTCCAACACCCGCGTGACACCAGAGAGACCCCGCGTTGCGAGGTCACACGTCAAGACCTCCCCACTGATGCTTTCACCCCGCTGGACGAGAAACTCGAGATATTCATGTGGTAGTCGCTTGCAGTCGTGCTCGCGGCTACGTTTTCGAAGTTTTGTAAATTCTGCCTATGGTAAACCGTCTCCGCCGTGGCAGGTAGCGGCCCAGTTACGGCGCGCTCGCGAGCTACGAAGGATCTGCCAAGCAGCCCGTGAAGCTTATTGCATGAATATCCGTGGAGGTGAAAATCTGCCATGCAGCTTACGAAGAGTCCGTGTGCGAAATGAATATTGCGCTAGCGTAGAGTTGAAAAAGAGTCAATATCATCATCAGCCTGACTACGCCCACTGCAGGGCAAAGGCCTCACCATGTCTCTCCATTCAACCCTGTCCTTCGCCAGTTGCGGCCACCGTGTTCCCGCAGATTTCTTAATCTCATCCGCCCACCTAACTTTCTGCCGCCTCCTGCTACGCTTGCCTTCTCTTGGAATCCACTCCGTTACCCTTGAGGACCAGCGGTTATCTTGCCTTCGCATTAGATGCCCACTTCTTCCTTTTGATTCCAACTAGGATGTCACTGACCCGCGTTTGTTCTCTCACCCACACTGCCCGTTTCCTGTCCATTAAAGATGCACTAAAGAGGATTGTGCGCTCGTCTTTGTACCGCGGGAACTCGATCTACACGCTCCAAGCATTCTTAGAAACTTCGATTTATTGTCCTCTGCGGCCGATTTTCCCATTACATCGGATTAAACATCCCGGCTCCGGCCTTAACTCGCCTCCGAAAGTGGGAGTCAAACATCTTCGTGGAGTGCCTTTCAGCCAGACGCGTGGGGACGGCTGCTCTGCCATCGGCGTAATCATGCGTGATCTGCGGAAGGATGAGTCCACGTGTATTTCCGTTGGCCTAATTTGCGGCTGTATTATTCGCGACTGATAATGTTTATTCACGAAAACCTAAAAAAAAAACACAAGCGAAAGGGGAGCCGCTACGCTGCTGGCTAAAAGGCACTCAAGCATAAGTTGACTACTCCTACTCTAGGAGGTCAGCCCCCCTCCCCCCCCCCCCCCCCCCAAAAGAAGGGGGGTGGAATCGGGCAGGTTTCATCCGATGTAATAGGGAAATTGACTGCACAAGGCAACAATCCGAGGTTTCTAAGAATTATCGGATAGTATAGGTAGAGTTTACGCTTTAAAAAGACGAGATCAGAATCCTCTTTAGTGTACCTTACTTTATCATTTTCCTTTCCATAGCTGGCTGCGTTGCCCTCAAAATAAATTGAACCATTTTCGTTAGCTCCCAAGTTGCAGTCCCAAAGGGGGACTACCCGTATGATACAGCTGCTGTATATTTTTCGCTTGAGGGATATTGCTAAACCGCCATTCATTATCTGAGATAGCCTGCCACATGCACTCCACCCCATTCTTGTTGTTCTAGTCATTTACCTGTCGTGATCCGGATCTGCGGTGACTCCCTCATTACTTTCAGCACCTCACTAACAATTGTCAACTGGTCTTCCGTTGCGAGACTGTTGAACATTACTTTCGTTTTATGCATTTTAATTTTAAGACCTACCGTTCTGCTCTGGCAGTCTAACTCGGTGATTATGCTTTGCAGTTCATCTCCTGAGCGAATTCGCAGGACCATGTGGTCAGTGAATCTCAAATTACTCAGGATTCTCCATCAACTATTATCTGCACCTGTTCCCAAACCACGCCTTGGAATACCTCCTGCAAACAGGCTGTGATTAGTATTAGCGAGATCGTGTCTCCCTGCCTAACACCTTTATTTATCGAAATTTTATTGCTGTTTTTATGACTATGGTGGCTGTGGAGCCGCTATAGATTTTTTTTTTCAATATTTTCACACCAGTCACTTCTACACCCTGATTCCGCAATGCCTGCTGACTCAAATCCTTTCCCAATATCTACGAAGTCTATATATATAGGTGCTAGTTATACTCTGTGGATTCCTGTATCACCTGATTGATAGTGTGATCGTGGTCCGTTGTCGAGTAAGTAGCCTTTAGGAAAGCCTGACTGATCATTTGTTTGATTGAAGTCCGAGGTTGTGGTGTATATATTAGCGATTACCTTAGTAAATACTGTTACTAGCAACGGAGAGTTAGCTGCTCGATCAAATATTTCAAATCCTTGACGTCCCATTTTTTATGGATTAAGATTATGTGCACGTAGTTCCTAGCTACTGGTACGCTCGCGGTCATAAAGCATCGCGTATATGCGTTGGCTAGTTTTCGTAGCACTCCTTCAGCAGACCTCCTCTTACCTCATTCTCACCAGCTGCTTTCCCCTTTTGCATTGCTCCTAAGGCTTTCTTTACTTCCACTTTCTATACTGGCGGGATGTTACATTGCTGTGGGCTACTGTCTCCCTTATTAACGTCCTGATTGCATTCTCCTCTCCATAGCAACGGTACTTAGGCCTAAATCAACAAGGACGTGAGCTTGACTACTGCGGACATATTGCAGAGAAAATATAAACGCTGACAGGATAAGGTGCATGAGTAACTAACAGTAAAGAAATAATTAAGAAAAGACAGGTGGAGAGGGGTAGTTTTAGGCAGCTGTAATAGGACCCTTGGAATGGGAAATCCAATGAGTGAGGCGCATTGCTTTGCGTTGGATGAGGGAGCTCTGATGGACATCATTAAGGCTGGCCTTTTTATGGTGATGTTTCGTATTTAGAGGAGTGTAGATACTAGTATTTTCTGGGTGTGTTCTTGCTCCGCAATGATGCTTACTAGAAAATTAACATAGACCACCACGTGAAATTCATCAGAGCTGAATAAATAATTTGTAACTTTGTTTTTCCCCTGGAGGCTGTTTTGGTTCCAACTGCCAGACAATGGTTGTGAAGTTGAAGGTGAACCTGAGATCACGTGATTCTTACAAAATCAGAAATACAGCGGTTTCTTTCTCGTTATAATTCATTTAAACTCTTAGCTAATCAGTTTTAGAAACCAGAATCACAGCAAATGCACAAAGCGGTATTTAGTGACAGTTTTTCTATGCCTCACTTAATCTGATGCTTACTTGTGACGTCGCAACAGTGTTTCGGCTGCCTGAAACCGAAATTGAATTAAAGTTGAAATTGAATTAAGTTGAGTTAAAAGTTAGGAAGTGAGCGTAGTTCAATTTCCCATGGTGATCCTTACTAATATCTCACGCATTATTCACAGGCAAAAACATTACGGAAATTTCAGTGTCTGTACCCGTTTAAGGTAGACTTTTTTTCATTTGATTTTTTAAGAAGGCATTCAATAATGTAAGTTCGGGGAGTGAAGTTTCATCTCCTTCATTTCTAGAAACCCATCGTTATTACGCGCGCAAATTATTGGTGGGGTAAGCGGGCCTCAGATATAGCTAGTTTAGGAGCCATTTTCTATGGCGTCCCTCATAACCTGAGTGGCTTTGGGACTTTGAAGCCCCATAAAGCGTCAATCAGAGAAGCTTCATTCTACATCCAGATGCTGCACCTTGCACATGATTGCGATCACGCAAGCAGTTTTTCTTTCGATGCGGTGGCGTTCCAGAGCATCGCACCCTCAGAAAACACTGCATGGCACACCGGCAAGTGCTAGACGATTGCTTCTGAAATGACAGCAATACGGGATGAGACATGAAACTTGAGTGGGGATTGTAAAAATGAGGAGTGTTCACTTTTACAATGAGACCTGAGAGAAACCATGCGGACGCCTCACTTTTTTCTTCCCAGGAGAAACAAGAATAACGGATCGCGGTGAGCTGGGGACTACAGGCTCCGGCAACAACCAGCTAATAGACGAAGGAGCGTCTTTCCTCGTGAACATGGTGCGGGCTAGCGCCGCTGGGAAGCCGCGGGACGTGGAGGGCAACGTCGACCGTCAGCTGCGAGCGTCGTTGCTTCTCACGGTCTGTGACACGCATCGCAGCTAACCGTGCACTTGGAGATGCCGAAACAGCGTAGCGCGATCAACGATCCGCTTCCAGTGAGCATGCGCTTATTGGTCCTAAGGCGGCACTTGGGGCAATCTGGCGCCCTCGGGGAGATCTGTGCGCGCGCAGTAGCGACCCGGGGAAGCGCGTAACGGTAGTCACGCTACGCCAAAACTCTCTATTATTGTGTGAGCCACTGATGTTGAGGTGATGCGGAGGCATGGCGTAAGACGAAGTCTGGTGTAGCGAGGGGAACAATATATGACAATTCTAGATTCTTTTTCGGTCTGGTAAACAGGACAGGCGATCGCCGATGCGGGTGGGAGTTAGTCGAGCAGCTTCGTTTTGAGAAAAAGAATATGGTCGAAGCAATTTCACCGGAGCAGTCGCTCTGCCAAATGAACTGAACAGGACGACTAGCATGTGGTAACTCGAACTGGGAACAGTGTTGGTCAATCGTTTCGGGGAATGCCCCATAGAATCTCACTTTGTGTTATTGATCAGTTCGCTCTCGCCTTACCGTGTGCTAGCTGTCCAGCTTAGGTCTGCTGCCAGAGCAACTGCTACGGAGAAGTAGCGGTTCCGGGTTCGAATCACGCATTACGACAAATTTTTCTTTAACTACAAAGTCTGTGGAAGCTGTATAGCTGTTCTTTGTAGCCGTACGGCTGCGCTTGGGTGGATTTCCATGTGTAATTACTCCCCTATTACAAATCCATTCCACTTTGGGGGATTCCCTTAAACATTTCACTCGCATCGCTGTATGCCAATGCAGATGTCCCCATTAATCGGAAACGCCAGCCGTGCAATCACTTTGTCGGCAATTCTGTTGTCCGAACCGTCATTCGTCGCCGACCCCTCGTTGCCGGAGCTGGACTACGCCACGGTGGGGGTCCGACTCATGCGCCTCTGGTTGGAAGCCGAATTGCGGGAAAACGCGGCGCTGAGCGAGGCTCTTGGCAACCGCACCCTGAAGTGTCCGTCCAGCAACGGTAAGTGGCTGCATCCCGATTTGCTGCAGGAGAGCACCTAAAGTGCACTCAGCTCTCATAGTCAATTCAAAGAGAACATCGCGTGCATTAGTGTAGTTCTAGAAAGAATTTTGCATCCCATTAGTTACAGTTGGTGACACGAGACGCAGCAGCCCGGCAGGGTATCTCTGCTTCTCCTTGTTGTGATATGTGCTTTGTGAAAATAGGTTTAAACGTGGGAAACCAGGTACATAAGACTGGTCGGACAAGGTTATCTCTTACAGAAAGCCCAGAAAATCTGGAGAAACGCTTCTAGTTTTCAAAACTGTAAACGCGTACAGAGTACCGCTGAACATTCATAATCACCATGGGAAGGGTGAATGATCGGCACACCCCGCGGATTTTTATAGCAGTCGGAAGTACATGTTGTCAGTGCAAGAAGCATTTTATAAGTCAGATTTTTGAGCTGGGGGAGCGCGTCGGCCATGGTAATCATCATGTCCCCGCATAGTCTTTTGGGGTTCTGTAGTGTTTCTCAAAATTACCAGTTTAAAGTATTCCCGTTTAGCTACGCATAGTGCGCTCCTTGCGGCCAACAGATCACGTTAGTTACTAATCGTGGTGGAGCAGCGCAAAGGACGGGACACAGGAAACAAGGAAGGACGTACTAATGGTTAGTTACTAATGTCCAGGAACGCTCGCAATTCGTATAACGGGGGAAAAGCAAGTAGTCGCATTTTTTAGCAGCTTTAGGACATTCTCTAACGACTGTGCATGAAATGGGCGAGGTGCACGAGAGTAATAGGCTTACAGAAGTATTAGACCTCCACTGTAGAGAAGCTCTTGAAGCAGGCATTGATACTTGCTGCAAAGAGAACAATTGCAGTTATGGCTGAACGCTCCTGGTACTCCTGCCTGATGATAGCAGCGCACAAATGCGTGATTAGGTCACTGTAACAGCAGTAGCACTATCCATACAGCAGCATGTGAAAAAAAAATGGCTGAGGCTTAACTTGGTTAAGCCTGGAGAATGCGAAGCATCATCGTGTCGCGTAATTTGGAGGCGCACAACCACACCGACGGCGCGAGGTGGGCCCCCGTTTCTCCACTGTGTTGACGTCATCGTGTCACGTGGTGTGACGTCATGTATCACGTGATTTGGAGGCGCACAACCACAGCGACGGCGCGAGATGGGCCCCCGTTTCTCCACTGTGTTGACGTCATCGTGTCACGTGGTGTGACGTCATGTATCACGTGATTTGGAGGCGCACAACCACAGCGACGGCGCGAGGTGGGCCCCCGTTTCTCCACTGTGTTGACGTCATCGTGTCACGTGGTGTGACGTCATGTATCACGTGATTTGGAGGCGCACAACCACAGCGACGGCGCGAGATGGGCCCCCGTTTCTCCACTGTCGTGACGTCATCGTGTCACGTGGTGTGACGTCATGTATCACGTGATTTGGAGGCGCACAACCACAGCGACGGCGCGAGGTGGGCCCCCGTTTCTCTACTGTCGTGACGTCATCGTGTCACGTGGTGTGACGTCATGTATCACGTGATTTGGAGGCGCATAACCACGGTGAAGGGCTGAAGTGGTAGCTAGAGTAGTATGCTTCGCATAAAAACCGTCGGATGATTCTTTCACTGATGCCAAGCTTTCATTATAAGCTGCCTTGGAATGGTCATGCTGAAGTAGTGCCATTAGCTGTACCGCTAGTAAGTCAGTGGTAAGGGCGATGAACTACAGATATTCTCTTATCGCATTGTAATACTGAAATCAATGAGAGGAAATCCCTCTCATATAGACCTTACTAAGCTGTGGTATTGAGCGAGCTGCAGGACCGTGATGAAGGCTTATGGTCGATGACCCTGCGAACCCATCTATCCGGAGGGAAGGGGAATTTGCCAGAGCGCGCATTGACTTCCTCGCACTTGTTATCTCGTCCCTTCTCTAGAAGCCACGAAACAACCAATGTTCGCATGTACCCATGGTGGCCTCCTTACATCTGCAGTGACATCATCCGCTGACATTGCTGATGTCGCCGTCGAGTGGGCCCTGCGTACGGCGCTGATAGCTTCCAGGGCGACCCGCCAGCAGCGGCGCCAAAAGGAGACTTCATCCCCTTCCCTCACAACGCGGCGAGGAGGGGACGGAGAAGACAACGAGGACGACACCTGGTTGCTGCGCGATCGTGTCTTCTTCTGGCGCTTCTGCCACTCGCTGTGTGGGGAGCCCCAGAGCGCCGGTCTGTGCGACCGCGTCTTGCCCCGTGTGTCAGGATTCCCGGAGGCCTTCGTCTGCCGCTCACACGCGGGCGCGCGCTGTCGCGCCGAGAACCGTCTTCTTTCGTATTGAAAGACGATTTTCGCTTGCACTCTGTTATTTTTGACGTAAAGTCTTATGTTCTGTAATAAACGATATGAGGCCACACGTTACTGTGCATTACATCATAATGCTGCAACGCCTGCTCGCGAATTAATGCTGGCGACGGGTCCGCTATCATCGAAGCAATCGTACTACCGTTGGTTCGATGTATGGTCTTGCTTGTTACCTTACGCAAATGGCTATTATTTACCATATACTGGGGTATATCTAAAATATAAACATCTAAAGATAAGGTGGTAAGGTTTTAACGTAGTTAAACCGAGTAGACGTGCGAAAGCACGTGTTTAGACTGGTTAGTTCATCGTTTTGCTTTGCAGAACTGTCGCCATGTGTGGCGGCGATATTACTTCGATATTAGTATTATAACAGTAGCATAGTAGTATGCACAGTGCACGAGCGTGTCAGGTTAACACCGGGCGTGAACGGTTGCGCCGGTAGCATTGTGCTCTTGTGCATAGGCCAGTGAAGATGATTTTTCGCGCCCCCGTGAGTTCTACACCCAGTAGCAGCAATGTTTACTTTATATATTTATTGAAAGTCAGGCATCAGAACGGCTTTTGCAGCTTTGGTCGTGAAGTAGAGTTTTCGCTGTAAAACTTTTGGGGTCAGGCTATGAGGTACGCCCAGTGTTGTCAGTAACGCGTTACAGGTAACGGCGTTACTGGTTTTTCGGTAACTTAGTAACGTACTCGTTACCATTTCGGAACTGTAACGGGTAACGTACTTACGTTAACATTTTCCGGTAACGTGAGGTGTCACGTTACTAGTTACTTTTTATTTCAATTGTCCCCCTCCACCTCTTTTTCAGGAAAAAAAACACCGAAAATGATGTGGCAAATAAACAAAATCTACAGGTGCTCTCGACGACCCTTGTTGCGGCTCGCACGCGAGAGAACACCTGCCCTTGACGAGGCACTCAACTAAAAAAAAAGCACGAACACGCAGTCACACACTTGTCTTCACCCCCAAACCGCTCACACACACAACTCTCTAAAGAGTGGACGCATGCCCTGCCACCAATGGACCATTTGCAGAATACTGTAAATCAGTTTCTCCGTAAGCTTGTTCTCGAACCAAAAGGTCTCGGTCCCAGGCCACACTCTCGCATTCTTTGAGGAAGCAGTTCCCTCTTCTGAGTAAACTCGGGAATGTCGCCAGCTTACTTCAAGATGGCCCCAAGAGAGCCGTCGAAAGAGTACAATGGCACAGCACAGAAAAGGGGATTGGCTGTAGCACCGAAGTAGAGGGAAAAAAGGAAATGGGCCTTTGTTCCTGTGCCCACAGTAGTGAGCTACCTCATACAAAACTTTCTAAAAATTTTCTGCTCAACAACACTGTCGCTCAAACTTTCCCCCTTCATAGTCATACCCCCCCCCCCCCCGCCCTTTCTCCCCTAGCCAGAACAAGGAACAACCCACTCCCCACAGCACTGTGACAAAGGACGGTCTCCCTCCTTTTCCTGCCTGGACTCTGTTGCAAGCAGAGTGCGACCATCCGGAGGTTTCATTCTCTTGAAGAATATGAGCGTGTCGTCTGGGTTTGAGATCTTTTGGTTGGAAAACAAGCCTAGAGAAGACGAGTTACCGGTTACAGTTACAGCGAAGACGCACTGATTAAAATTTATGGGCATGGAGTAACGGCAAAGTAACGTGCGATACTTTTTTTTCGGTAATGCTAACGGTAACGCGTTACTTTTTTTTAGGTAACGTAGGGCGGTAACGCGTTCTTTTTTTTATAGCGTAACGAGTAACGTATTTAGTTACTTTTTTTCGGTAACTCCTACAACACTGGGTACGCCTTAATGTAGGCCTCCCGGTAATTTCGACGACCTGGGGTTTTCTAACGTGCAATGACATCGCACAGTACACGAGCTTCCAGCACTTCGCCTTCATCGAAATGCGCCCGCCACGGCCGGGATCGCACCCATGTCCTTCGAATCAGCAGCCGAGCACCACAACCACTGAGCCGACGCGGCGACTTCGTTCACTCTTGCGAGAACTGTTTGCGAAAATCTGACAGCGTGACCGGCGACGAAAATGGCTGCGGTCCGCCCGTACACCGCTCCACTTTAGGCAAACAGGCATTCATTTGCGCAGGTTTGGTGGCAAGCTTTTTGAGCTATGCAGGGCTTACTCTGGACAGAAATGAATTCGTCATTGGTGCCTGCAGCTGGAGCATAGCGGAACCGATCAACACGCTCCAAAGCAGAATGGTATCGCGTCGCTTCTCACGGTTTGGCTGAGGCGAGAACAGTAGCGAACTGATGTTTTTCAATGCCCCACCGTGAGCTAGAACTCACGTTTCTGTGTTTTAAGGCCGGGGAGGGGGGTTTGGGGGAGGAGGACTACTAAAGGACAAGAAGCGGTAATGAGGCATCAGTAGAGGTCCGAACACTTGCCAATGGTCAGGCGCTGCTGGGTCCTCGCAGAAGCGAGTCATGGTAGCGAATCGAGCTGGGCTGAACCTCTCTAGCGTCTCGGTCCACTCCGCATCTGTCCCGCGAGATTTCCACCTAACTTTCGTAGCCTCTAAGTGAGCTCCGAGTGTCTGCGAGAGGGGGCAACTCTGAGCTCGCTTGGAAGGTCTTTCCCAGCTTTCTGTCCCAAACGTGTCACGCCAATCATTTTCACGTTGTGCGCGATAGCTTTTTGACGCTAGTCTTCGTTCGCGATGAAGACCGCGGCAGCGCGGCGCGTTGCCGCTTGCGTGCTTCTGGCGCCTGTATCTTCATTGCAATCCAGCACCGTTTTTGGGGACGTGTTCTCTATCCGAGCCACAATTCGCATTTTAACATCCGTGTTGGTCATGAACAGGAGCAACTGCATGGAGTTGTTGCGTTTACACTTCGTCATTCGTTTCATTTTTACAACATGGTGGCCCCGGTACTTCACCATTCGTTTTAAGAATAGAAGTGTTATGCATAGTGCAAGGTTAGTGCAGGCTTTGCGCGCTCTCCGGGCAGAATTGTCGAAGATGATGCTTCAACCAACACAGTTACTGATCATGGCTGGCTTGGCTCACACGCAGATGGAAGCGACTGAGTCTGATTAATTCCTTCCGAGTGATGCAGGCACAAGTGTGCAAGATAACTTTACTGAACTATCTGACAAAACTGAAAAACGGGAGAAGTATTTTGGCTGGAGGGGATTTACATTGCTTAATGTTCGTTAAGAAAAGTGGAGAGCCGCACATCAGCGCATTTGAGCTGCAGCGCTCGCTAGCATATGCGAAGTACATGCATAGCTTGGTCTTAAAGATGTCGCATACCTTTACATCACTGTCAGCCTTTGCATGAATTGCTTGATAACCTGAGAGATTTGGAAAGCTACGTGACCCAGAGTGCTTCTAAATCAACGTCTTATTGCTGGAACGTGCCCCAGATTGAAATTTTTGCAGTCCCAGGCTGCTCCTAAATTGACATTCCTCGGCGGCAGAGTGCTCTAAATTGGAAATTTCCGTGCGCCAAAATTGCTTAGAGTTACATTTTACCACTAGCATCACTGGTAATGTAGATGATGACCTATTACGCATGCTTCAGCATGTAGGCAGAACCTTATCCACCTACAAGCAAGCCCTTAGTGGTTACAGCGGCGCTGCCGTCGTCTCCGTGACGTCATCGCTGCTGACCGCGCCACCTGGACACATGAAAGGAACGGACAGCTGCCGGACCCTTTGGATTTGCGGCCACTGATGACACGTGTTAAGTTGTTCGTGATTTGTTGTAGGTAGGCTTCTGTCTTTTCTTTTGTAGCTATGTTTGTTAGTACCTTGTGGTCGCTGATCCCGTTCTGGTCTGTTGTATGTTTGCAACTTGTAAACGCACCTTGCAAAATAGGCATTGATGTGAACACGTTCCACGCTCGTATTGGCACCTTTCTACCATCTTCACATCGCTGTAGTGCATTACTGTTCAAGCAAACGGCATTTCCGCGCTCTTTTACCACGACCTTCTTATGTACTAGCATCTGTATGCTGCTCCTCCTTTCTGCTGGAGGCCAATCCTGGACCTGGAAAGGGCGTGCTTAACTTGCTGAAAGACTTCATTGCTGAAAACGACCAAAATTTCAAGGCCACGACAGCCACGTGGAAGAAATTAAGCGCGATGTTTTTGACATTAAATTGCGGATTGATGTCATGGAACCGAATATGAGTCGTGTGTCCGGCATTAAGGAAAATGTCTGTTCTCTTCATGGGGCGATTACTGGAGTCAAATCTATAGTTGCAACCGCAAGCAATGACTTTGGAAGCGTGGTTGATGATCTTAATGAGGCGAAACAACCTGTTGGTAAAGGGCATACCTGAAACAGAAGGCGAAGAGTATGAAAGAACTGAAAGCAAAATGCTGGAATTCATTTCCACCCACCTAAAAGTTACACTGGATGCAAACAATATTGAACGAGCCCACCGCATCGGCCGGCGTCGCGATGATTACAAGCGTCCAATCATCATCAAGTTCTTTAATTTCAAGGTGAAGGAAGAAGTACTACGGAGTGCATTCAACCTAAAAGATGTCGAGCCCAAAGTGTGACTGAAAGAAGACTTTTCACTCAAAATCCAACTACTTAAAAAAGGGGATTGCGCTAAAAAGACACGGACGAGAAGTGGACATTGACGGGCGCAAACGCGCGACTGATTTTATTCAGAAAGAACACAATTATATATATACCTAGATTCTGATCCAATCATTGCCTAAGCGCACATGCCAGGAAAGTTTTCTCTTTCTTATACAATTTGACACTAGAATCGCTTACGCATTCATCACCTGAGTTATCAATGAAAAAAGCCTCTGCGAGTTCACGTGCTACCTGGTTACGACTGCGCCTTAAGGTTTTGGTTCTAGCCAGCAAAGGCTGGCATGCTTTATGAGGCGTAGCCAAAGGGCATGCGCCGCAATGTAAGGGCAAATTTCACCCTTTTCCGTTAATCATAGAAAGCTTATGTTCCCTTAGTCGTTCATTTATACAACGGCCCGTCTGGCCGATGTAAACTTTTCCACATGTCAGGGGAATTTCATACACAGCCCCGACAGAACACCTGACAAATTGGGACGGCGAGGAATGCGTGCGAGAGTGCACGAAACGTCAGACACCTTTACAGCCGAATCAATGCCTTTTAATTACCGTGAACCTCTACAACCGTTAGTCCTTCATCCATCAGAACCAATCGTCATTAGCGCAGCTGGTGCTGCCCGAGCTATTGAGTGACTTCCACTTAATTGTAGCCCTGGTCCAGATGGTATCAATACCAAACTTCTTAAACTTACCACACACGTGTCGGTTGCGTTACTAACTTAAATATTTCAGCAGTCTTTAGATACAGGATGCATTCCCGATTATTGGAAAACCGCAAATGACAGCCCAGTTTTTTAAATCCGGCGATAGCACGTCACCAGAAAATTATCGCTCCATATCACTAACACCGATTTATTGGAAGCTGGTAGAACATATCCTTTCTTCGCACATAACGACCCACCTAAACTCTAATAACCTGCTTATTGCTAACCAGCATGGCTTTAGGCAAGAAAAGTCCTGTCAAACTGTCGTGTCCGGTCGCTGTGTTGAATGCAGCGAAAGACGCACACGGTACTTTTAGACTTCGTTTATTTAGAGCTGAAGAGGGTGCGACCAGCGTCGACCGAGGCAGGAGCCGAACTGGCCGCCCGAAGAAAGGAGGGAGCTGAGAAGCGTCCACGGGAGGGAGTGGCTTCCCAGAACAGGAGGAGGGTGCGGGGGCGCACGTTTATTTAGAGCTGAAGAGGGTGCGACCAGCGTCGACCGAGGCAGGAGCCGAACTGGCCGCCCGAAGAAAGGAGGGAGCTGAGAAGCGTCCACGGGAGGGAGTGGCTTCCCAGAACAGGAGGAGGGTGCGGGGGCGCACCGTGGGGGGGCATCTGGTGACAGCGTGCGACGAGGGGCAAGTGTCGTTAGGAGGAGGATTGAGTGGTCGTTAGGACGAGGATCGAGTGGTCGTTAGGAGGAGGATGCGAACTGTCGTTAGGAGGAGGACGCGGGGGGCGCACACACACAAAAGCAATATGGGGACACAACACAAACACAGCTATTTGAGCTCTTAACAGATCTTCATGAATCAGTACACGAATTAATATATACTGATGCCATATTTATAGATTTTGAAGTTGTTAAGTTTATATGTCGCTCTTAGTGGTACAGGTATCACTGGGATAGAGAGGACGCAGGGAAAAAAGCTGCTTGAATGCAGCTTGAGAAGCACCCTGCGCCCACACTGCTGAGGCAACGTATTGCCGCAGTTGTTTGTTTTCAAGACAGCCACAGGTGAGGCAGTCGAGAAAAAATAAATAAAGTAGCAACCTTAGTACCACAATCACAACAAAAAACGTCATAAATACTCAAAACCAAGAGCATCACATCATCCAGGTATACAACATAGCAGAATTCACCCATGTTACAGCTTTAGTCACAGCTCAGAACAAGGTCTAGTTAAACGTCTTTAAAAAGGTACAAAGTGGTTTTACGCTCTTTACTGCGATGTCTCTTAGCGATATGTTGTTATTTGCTAAAATGTTCAGGTATTTTGGCAGAATAAAAGATAATGATTGCTTACCGTTTCTGGTCCGACAAAGAGGCAGTGACCAAGGAAAATGAGAGCGGGTATCGTAGACGGTTGAATAGCGAGACATTTTTAGAAGCGAGAGAGTGGTTTCATTGTTAGTTAAAACCGCAGTTTTGTACGTTGATAGCAATCTGAAAGGAAACAAAGAAGTGAACTTTAGGATGACAAATTTAATGAAGTATGGATGTGTGTGGGTCTGCCACGATAAGCTTGCTATTAGCCTCATTGCCCACTCTTGTACCGTTATTAGTTTGGTTATGTTGTGCTGGGTCGTCGTTCCCCAAACTGTGAGACAGTAAGTCAGTGATGAGAGAAAGAATGCTTGATAAATGAGGACCTTTACTCGAGACGGAAGTGTGTCCCTGCGTTGGCAAATAAGACCGTTCAAGCGATTCAGTTGTTTCCTAACATGGTTGACCTCTTCGTCCCAGGTGAGACACTCTGAGAAGATAACTCCTAAGCATTTTATGCTTTGCACGATTGCAATTGTTTTACCTCCTAATGATAGGGTGAAATTGGTGTGAACAGCTTTGTTTCTTGTTCGCAATAAGACGGCCTTCGGTTTTTCAGAATTAACTTTCAGATTATTATTTTTGACCGCTCGTGAAGATACTCCTGAAACTTATTGGCTCGCGAAAGTAATTCGGGTTCTGTGCTACCCGACAACAGTGCTGTAATATCGTCAGCAAAACCCACAAGGTCAATGGCTGGAGTAAAAAAGATGTCATTGATGTAAACTAGGAATAATAAGGGCCCCATTATGCTGCCCTGGGGAACACCAGTCAGAAGTGGCTCAAGGCTCGATAACTTGTTATTGTGAGAAACCATTTGTCTGCGATGAGCTAAGTATGATTTGAGCAGAGACAAAGTGACTCCCCTAATTCCGTAGTGTTCCATTTGCAGCAGCAGATTATGTTTAAGCAAGTCGAATGCTTTTGAAAAATCGACATAAATGCCAAAGACCAGGCATTTCTTCTCAAAGGCTTTAATAATTAGTTCTTTTTGTTTAATCAAAACTGTCTCTGTCGATTTTTAGGTCTAAAGCCAAACTGTTGGTCACCATGCTTATCTAAAAATTTAGTTATTCTGGAACCCGTAATTTTTTCCATATCCTTCGATAACACAGGCAGGATCGAGATGGGCCGGTAATTTGATAAATCTGATTTGTCACCTCCTTTATGAATGACAATAACTTCTGCTACTTGCATTTCTGTCGGAAAGATCCCTGTAGCGAGAGCAATGTTGTAAATGTGGGTTAACGGTGTAGCAAGTAAGTCATTAATAAACTTAAAAGGTTTTATGCGGAATCCATCTTTGCCCTCTGCACTGCTACATTTTAGGATACTAAAAACTGTTACGACTTCAGCTTCAGTTGTGGGAAAAAAAGAATATAGACTCGGAAACAGTTGGTGCTCGCAAAACGTAACCGGGAGTCGGTACGGTGGAAGAGAGCAGTTTTTTTGTGATGCTCGAAAAATGCTCATTAAATGCATTTGAGAGATCGTCTCCGGTAACGACGATGCCGTCTTTCATTACTGAGGTGACAGGAGGTTTGGGATTTCGGTTTAATAGTTTATTAAGTTGGCACCATTACGCACTCACATTTTTACCAGACATGGATGAGAAAGTGCTGTTGTAGTAATTAAACTTCGCGGACTTCAGCTCTCGGTTAAGGGAATTGCAGTATTTCTTGTATTTCTCTAGCTTTGACGGGTCGCGGAATTTAATAAACTGTGCAAACAGCTTTTCTTTAACCTTTATTTTGCGTAGTAGGTCTTACGTTAACCACGGCTTTTTAGCTTTTTGTTTGCGAGGACGATGAACCAAAAAGCATTTATCGTACACACCCTTTATTTTGTCAACCAGGATGCTGTATGCGTCACTCGCATCTTTTGAGCGCATCACACCATCCCATCTAGCTGCGCACATATCCGTTCGGAAGCGTTCCGGGGTTATCATATCTATGCGCTGATAGCTATTGCAAACTGTTTGCCGGGCAGAATTTGACCTTGCAGCAGGAATGGAAGCGAAAGTTGGAATGGGGTCACTTATGTCTGATAGAAGCGTGCCAGCCTTTGCATTGGAAATTTCCGAGTTAGTAACGATGATATCTAGAGAGGAAGATGTAGAGCAGGTTATGCGAGTGGGAGTATTGATAAGGTTCGAACTTGATCAGGGTGGATGTTTGGGCGAGTTGGTTGCTCGTGATGAAAAACTGTAGCGCTCGAGACAAGGACACAATGAAGACGACAACACATGCACTAGTATGTTGTCGTCTTCGTTGTGTCCTTTTCTCGAGCGCTACAGTTTTTCATCAAGGTTCGAAAGCCCGTAAGCATCAAAAAGGGACATAATTTCTGTTTGTCTGGTCGAGATGCTTTGCATGTCAACGTTCACGTCGCCCGCTAAAACCAGTGATTGTCGACTGGTGGTCACATAATCAAAAAGGCTTTGTGGGTTTCTACGTGGACACAGGCCACCAACCACCGCGGGTTCGAGCTTCGCGCGAGCCAAGGGCCCTGATCAGCCGTCACCACACACACCCTAGGACACCGATGCGGTGCACTCAACCTCCGCTGGGAGGAGAGCGATTCGCCGCAAAGAAATAGGCCTCCAATCTCACAAAGGAGACGTTTATTCACGTCGTCCTCTAGCAGATACACAAACACTCAATAGTCACCCCGTCCCGGGGGCGCGCGAGGAGCAAGGCTCCGCTGCGCGCACGAAGCGACTAGAGCAATGCGCGCCGCTAACACGCCGCTGCAGGAGAATGTCCCCGCGGCAGTGCTGTTATCTCTCTCTCGTGTCGACCGTTGGGCCGGTTGCGAGAGAGAGTGGGCAATCAACACAAGGTACGCCTGTCGGAGGTCGCTGGACCCCGCTGGACAGGCTCGAGCCGCTGCAGGTCAGAGGACACGTGCGGGCGAGCTCGAGTAAGCACTGGTCCGAACGGCAAAGGCCCGCACGGACAAACAGTAGCGTACGCACCTTACGCTGTCTCGGAGGGATCTCTCTCTCTGGGCCCCGCTCGGACGGTCGCGCGGTGCGCGGCCGCCCAAAGCGGGTCCCAAATTCCCGCCAAAACGCGCCAATGGCAAAGGCCGTTGGGGAGCCGGGGCGGAGCTGTGGCCAAATGACAGTGATTAGTCACCCAGCCGCCTCTCCACCGCCTGAGGCGGGAGCAAGGGAAAGAGGAGAAAGAACGCGGGAGGCCGGCACAGCCGCGCAAAGGCGACGGCGGAAAGCCAGGATTCCCACATCCCCCTCTCCTTAAATGCCCTCCTACCCATCGACAAAGCACGCGGCCAAACATAAAGAAATCAATACACAAAAAAATAAGCTACACTTCAGTTCAAAAAATAAAGAAATGAATACACAAAAAAACTGGCTACACTTCAGTTCCAGCCAGAACAATGTAAAAAAAAAACAAAGGAAAAACAAGGCAAACAACACTTGCATACGCTTCAGTAAATCAAAACAGCTTGCAGATTATATACACGGTACACAAGAAGATGTGAATACAACTGTACAACTATGTTACAGGTGGATGCCAGCCTCAAAGTTCGGTGGCGCGGCCCAGTGGGCCTGTCGGCGACTCACCGCTCGCAGACTTGAACGGGTTGAAGTTGAACGGGTTGGGAGGGCCGACGACTGATGGCGGTCTTCTTTCCGTTGATGACGACGGGGCCGCGGCAGAGCATTAACCCCGCGCCCTTGGGCACGACATCACGTTCGGGCACAAGAGAGTTAGTGCACCCCCTTCAAGCCGGCTGAAACGGGCGAGGACGTTCGGCGGCGTCCTGATGTGTAACCTTGGCAACAGCGAGGGGTCCTTCTCATCCTCGCGCTCACGCAGAAGCACACAACGGCACAACTCACAGGCGTCGCCTTGGCTCATGGTTACGCGCGCACACAGTCACAGCCACAACCACGCATACACCGGCAAGTGCGCGGACGCTGGTCGGCGACAACGATCCCCTCATCAGAAGCGTCCAGAGGCGCCGCGGCGAGGGTCAAAGGATGCACTTTCCGCCCCCCATCGCCCCAAACGCCCCGCCAACTTCCCCTCCATACGGGCCGCACAAAACTCGCACCGCGACACACGGCTCCTTAACGAGCCCACCACCCACAGTCGGGCCGGAAATGAGAAAAGGCTCGCTGTACAAACGACACCTAATCCAATCTATTCCTTCTAGAAGATAAGAGCAAGCACGAGCGGGCTGAAGTTTGCCTATGTACATCTGGGTACGTTAGAACAAAAACAGACGAGCAAGCGGGGAAACGAAAGTGGCTAGAAACTGACTCAAGCAAACAAATAAATAAACTGATAAACACACAAGGCTGGAACTGAGCATGCTGCCAAAACAAAACAAAACAAAAAAATAACACACCGTGCTTCGCCTGGGTAGGGCCTGACGAGAAAGCTCGCCAGCTA
This sequence comes from Amblyomma mixtum, assembly GCF_055824585.1. Lineage (NCBI taxonomy): Eukaryota > Metazoa > Arthropoda > Arachnida > Ixodida > Ixodidae > Amblyomma > Amblyomma mixtum. The sequence continues at coordinate 139,537,703 of NC_143019.1, read as the reverse complement.
GCTGAGGCTGCGTGCCTTCGGTTGCGGAAAAGTCCGCCGTCCGGCATTAATCACACCGGTGACCGTCGCCTCGGATTGTACCGGTGCTCCGTACGCTTGCGTTCCGCAGCACCAGTTGTGCCTTTGCGCTTGCCTTTGATACCAATGGGTACCGGCGCAAGCTCGTCAGACCGTGACGCGTAGGCCTTCAGGTCTATGAACCCCTGCTTGCTCCTGGGGAAAGGCCCCATCAAATCGCAGGTGGCCATCTGCCACGGACGCACACTGTCAATCGGTTTGATCATTCCAGGCGGCTTGCCGCCCCGTGACTTCACCGCTTGACAGACATGGCAGGAACGGCAATAGCGGAAAATGTCACGCTTCATGCCGGGCCACGTCACCGATTGACTCAGTTTTGCAAAAACTTTGGAGCCACTCAGATGACCGGCCAGTGGTTCGTCATGAGAGAATCGCAAAAGTGCGCCTCTTAGACTTTTGGGGATAACCACCTTCAACGGGTCGATGGACTCGTCATCGGTGGCTATTTACTTCAGCACGAGCCCGTCATGGTCCAGCAAATATGAATCCCCGGGGTTCGCCGCGACACACGCTGGCTTCTGCCCCCCTGCGCCCGCTACAATACAAGTAGCGTCACGGCGCTCCGTCTCCCTGAGACCGTCGCTCACCTCGCGACAAAAGGGGTCATTTTGCTGGGCTTTCAGTAGCTCTTACGGCTGAAAACGATTCCAGTCATCCCAGAGGGGAGCATGGTCTCGTCCCCACTCAGGTTTGCAGCCAAAATTTCCGTTCGCGTCGGCACCTCCGAGGCGCTCACGAAGAGCTTTGCCTCTCGTCCGCTTTGCGAAGCGCTGCTCGCCTGGTTAGCGGAATGGGTTAACCCGTTTGCGGGTTCCCCCTCCTTGCCGCCCGGCGGCTCGTCCGCTGTTTCGCCCCCTCCGCCTACAGGCGTCAAGGCGCCGCTGGCGAGCGGGGCACGGGATAGCGCGTCAGCTACCACGTTTGTGCTCCCCTTTCGATACTGCACCGAAAAGTCGTAATGCTGTATCAGGAGAGCCCAGCGCGCCAGCCGACCCGCAGGCTCGCGGAGCCGCATCAGCCAACTGAGCGCACTGTGGTCTGTCTGCACCACGAATTGCGTTCCATCAAGGTAGACGTCAAATTTACGCAGTGCAAACACGATGGCGAGGCACTCCTTCTCGGTCACGGAATAATTCCTCTCCGAGGGCAGCAACGAGCGGCTGTCAAAGGCCAGCGGTTGCAGCACGCCATCGAATTCCTGTAGGAGAACTGCTCCTAAACCCAGATCGCTCGCGTCAGTCTGGACTACGAACTGTCTGGTCAGGTCGGGTAGCCTGAGCTGCGCTGTCTCGGCAATGGCTCTAGACAGGAGGCGAAAGGATCGCTCTTGCTCGGGCTCCCGTCGCCACGCGGCAGTCTTTCCCAAGAGCTAGGTCAAGGGTGCCTGCACGCGGGCACAGGACGATAAAAGTTGGCCATTCCCACACAACGGCGCAGGCCGCGTACGTCCTTGGGCGCGGGAAATTCGAGTATGGCTCGAAGTTTCTCCGCATCTGGCTCAATGGAGCCCCGGCCTCAGCGACTGCACCCCTGCCTCAGTGGAGGCTTGGGCGGGCTGCACGAACGAGGGAGGCAAGGCTCCTAGTTCGATGAGCGGCGCGGTTTCCACAGGGAACCGGCCAGCGCCTCGCCGTTCCCAGAGCAGAATTGACTGCTCGCGGGGCACGGCGGCTGCTGTTCGAAACTGCCGGTTGCCGCAGCGTGACACGAACTGCTTTCGCACTGGGCGGAAAGCGTGCACAGCTGAGGCATGTGACCAGCGGATGCACCGCAGGGTGCTTCCGATACAGCTCCAATGGGAGCCACGTGGTCAACATTTTGGGTTGTGTCACCGTAAACGCCAATGGGGGCCGCGGCCAACCACGGTGTCTAGCTATTCGAAGGAACAGCAGCCAGCGGATCAAACGACGCTACAACTCCGTAGGGAGCCGACATGTAGCTGCCGAGTGCCGCGCTGGGGGTGGTAGACACGGTGCGCAAGCGTGATCGTCAAGGCGACCTGCTCGGCTAATGTGCCATCAAAGGCGTAAGCGCCAATGACTTAGCACGTTGGGCGCCAGTTGTGGGTTTCTACGTGGACACAGGCCACCAACCACCGCGGGTTCGAGCTTCGTGCGAGCCCGGGCCCTGATCAGCCGTCACCACACACACCCTAGGACACCGATGCGGTGCACTCGACCTCCGCTGGGAGGAGAGCGATTCGCCGCAAAGAAATAGGCCTCCAAGTTCACAAAGGAGACGTTTATTCACGTCGTCCTCTAGCAGATACACAAACACTCAATAGTCACCCCGTCCCGGGGGCGCGCGAGGAGCAAGGCTCCGCTGCGCGCACGAAGCGACTAGAGCAATGCGCGCCGCTAACACGCTGCTGCAGGAGAATGTCCCCGCGGCCGTGCTGTGATCTCTCTCTCGTGTCGACCGTTGGGCCGGTTGCGAGAGAGAGTGGGCAATCAACACAAGGTACGCCTGTCGGAGGTCGCTGGACCCCGCTGGACAGGCTCGAGCCGCTGCAGGTCAGAGGACACGTGCGCGCGAGCTCGAGTAAGCACTGGTCCGAACGGCAAAGGCCGGCACGGACAAACAGTAGCGTACGCACCTTACGCTGTCTCGGAGGGATCTCTCTCTCTGGGCCCCGCTCGGACGGTCGCGCGGTGCGCGGCCGCCCAAAGCGGGTCCCAAATTCCCGCCAAAAGGCGCCAATGGCAAAGGCCGTTGGGGAGCCGGGGCGGAGCCGTGGCCAAATGACAGTGATTAGTCACCCAGCCGCCTCTCCACCGCCTGAGGCGGGAGCAAGGGAAAGAGGAGAAAGAACGCGGGAGGCCGGCACAGCCGCGCAAAGGCGACGGCGGAAAGTCAGGATTCCCACAGCTTTCAAGCATATCAAGGCATTTCTCGAAACTACCGTCTGGGGGGCGATATAATACAGTGCATACTTCGCAATCATGCTCAACAGTTTGCATTTCATAGTCGGCAGTAAATAAAGTCAACTGTTTCACCTCTGTAACTCTGCGAGTATTCAAAACTCGGATTGAAACGCCACCACCTTTGCGGTCAGGTCTATTCAGGGCAAAATGCGTGTAGCCCTCTAAAATTAAATAGTTCGATTCGTCGTGATACCAGGTTTCTGTGAACATTACGACTTCAAAGGAAAATTTAAAAGAATCGGAAAGTGACTGTATTTCATCGTTCTTGTTGTTCACCGATCCGGAATTCAAATGAAAAATCTTCAGACTTAGTTCCTCGGCAACTTTGTTTAAGGCTACCGGAGCATGAAAATGATAGTTGTCCTTTTTCAAGAGGAGCCATCGATTTAGTGCACTGACTTAGGTCATTTTGTTCACGTCCTCAGTGGTCATAATCTTTAGCACTTTGCTCTTTTCCATTTTCCGTACGTAGATTTGACTTCCACGGACCTAGACAAATTTCCATCCTGTCTTGCTTTTTTTTGTGATTGCCAGTGCTAGCAAACGCTTGCGATCAGGTCATTATTATACACTGTCTTTTCCTTGAACCCAAGTTCTTTACAAGAAAGGTTCTTATTGCTTCTTGCTTTTAGAAGGACTGCATCGCGTTTTTTGCGGAGGATAAACTGGGCAACAACGTTAAATGCAGAATGGTTTCCATACACAGAAACGCGATGGCATGCATCAAGGTCCGAGGCCGATATTTCTTCGCCAATGACGTTACCGATTTTCCCGTGATTTCAGCTAGATCCTCCTCCGGTTCAACGGGTTTACCTTTGATTTCTAAGTTAGCATTTCTTGAATATTGTTCACATTGCACCAAGCGTGCCGCGCACATTGTAGTCTGATTTGTTAGCCAGTCACATCGCTCTTGTAATGCTTCAGTCGTCTTTCGCCGATGCTCATTTTCATCAAGTGATTTCTTAGGGTCATCTCTGATTTCATCGTACTTCTCGCTTATTAAGTTTAGGCTGCTTTTTATGTCCCTGAGTTCCGAGCGGGTGTCCCGCTCTAGGGATTCTTTGAAAGCTTTCAAGTCACCTTTAATTTCATTCTTCAGATCTTCAAACGCACTTAGCAAATTCTTATTTGGCATGATTGCACGAGGAACGTGGTTTCAATGACACAGTTACATGCAAAAATGGCAGCAGTGGCGTGACAGCTTTAAAGTACCGAACGAGCGGTTATGTCACAATTTCCAAAGCGCCAACCTGCAGAAGAAAGAGCCGGGATAGCCAGGTAAGGTGGAGTGATGCTCGCGCCACAGCTTCCTTGTAAAAAGTCGTCCGGTCAGTCGTCACGTTTTATAGATGCAAACGCGTTGACGTCACAGCTTGTCCAGGCGTAGCTTGTGCGCAGGCGTGCCGATAACTGTCGATGTGGTCCTCAGATTTCCATGCGTGACGTGTTTTGACATAGTTGTGGCATATCCAGCCATAGCGGTGCCTGCGTGACAGGAGGCAGCTGGCCCAAGAATGATAGCAGCAACACCTGGAAGAACATCAGCGGGGAGCGTGACATTGTAACTGCAGTGCCGTGGCCCCAGTTGGGCCACGGCACCCTGCCCACGAAGCCTGCTGCCCACGAAGCCTGCTGCCCACGTCATCGCTCTGCTGGCATCGGCACGTTGGTTACATAGTTGGAAAGGCCTGCAAATCCTTAGGATTTCTCCGCCGAAACGCTCGTTCCTTCCCGCAAGCTACCAAAGAACTGCTTTACAAAAGTTATGTGCGGTCAGTGTTGGGGTATGCTAGCACGGTGTGGGATCCTCCTACTATAGGTGACAAAGGAAAACTTACTTGAGAAAGTTCAGTCCTTGGCGGCTCGATACGTACTTGGTATCCATATGTATCAGCAGCGCGAACACCACACAGGAAGAAGGAGAAGAAGGTAAAGAGCGCTTCTTCTTCTTCCTGTGTGGTGTTCGCGCTGCTGATACATATGGATCGCAACCAACTAGCCCGACAGATGGTGTACTTGGTAAGTCATGTAAACGCAACTTCAGTGCAACAATAGCAAAAAAAGTCCTTGTTTGGGAATCACTAGAGCAGCGGAGAACTAAGCTGAGGCTCAAACTCTTCCGTAACATATACTACTCCCACATTGGCATTTCACGCGAAACATACATCTTCAAAACATCACGTTCCGCACGCCTTGACCATGATCAAAAGGTACGTGAATATAAGTGCAGGACGGCAGCATACAGCGACTCTTTTTTTCCGAAGAGCATTCGTCAGTGGAACCGTTTGCCAGCCGTTGTTACTTCCACCTCATCAAATGAATCCTTTTATTCCGCTTTGAACAATGTCACGTCATTTCATAGCTAGACGGTGCGTCGTTATCTGCGCGCTGCTTCCTCGTTTCGTGCGTTTCGCTGTGTATACCAGTGTCTTCCTGTCAATGCGCAGTATACCTGCGTGAAATACACATTTCAAGTTTTTTTTTTGTATATGCATGTCTACTGCGTTGGTGCTTTGTCCTAAAACCCACGTTAATTGGGTGAACAACACAGTTGACGTTCTTGTACCCCAAATTTGGTACATAGATGCGCATTGCGTCAATGTTGTTATTGCTTTCTTTGTGAATGCTTGGGCTGCTCTTTCTCTTTTTTTGTATTTACCTGCATTTATGTGCTGTGTTACTGTATCACCCCCCCCCCCCCCCCCCCCACTGTAATGCCAAATGGCGCTGTGGGTAAAATATAAATAAATAAATAAATAAATAAATAAATAGATGTAGAGCAGCTCTGTCAAGGGCGACATCTAAGGCCGATGGCGGCACCTCTGGTAATTACTATGCGGTGTTCACAAGCGAAGACACCACGCTGAGCCTTCTTTCCGTGGCACATTGAGTCAAGACGGTCGCATTTTCGCAACTTGCACTTCATGCGGCAAGTATTTTGAATGCCTAGTATGGTTGCTGACCTGTTTTTGGCGTCATTTTACTGCCGAATGCGCTCTGGTCGACGAATTTCGAAGCCACGACCATGTCTTCAAAATGCAATTTTGAGTGATTATTTACGCGCTAAGGAACTTTGCGCTGATATTCACGATGTTTACGTACACTGTAAACCGAAAGGTGTAAAGAGAGGGTTGAGCTGTCCTCTATCGCACTCCTTTTTACAGAAGTGACCTCGGAGAGGACAGTTTACTCCCATATATGCATAATCGTGTTTAGAGCGTATGTAGGATTAAAAAAAAAGAAACGGCAGTCGTAATTCTCATGTCTCACCTTTAATCCACCATATGATGAGTTTACAACGGCGCAGACATCTGCAACGGCGCAGACATCTTCAACCAATATTTTGACAGCCGACGTGCTCCATTCTCTGACCGCCATTCTTTCACGCGAACCACTTTGCTAATCAAGGCCATGATTTCGTGACATCAGTTATATTTTTTTTTATGTTGTAGAGTTCTAGCGAGGCAGAACGTGAGGACAGAGGCACGCAAATGCGTTTTTGCAAATTGTGGGAATAAGAACAGCAAGCAAACTTATACACACGCAGAGATACATGCCACAGTGAGTTGCAGTCCCCCTTTCCGTAACTGCGACAATCATTGTTTACAAGGGTCGGCCCCTGTTATTCCCGTGAGTGCCTCGTGGCGTGCCTGTCCCATAGGCAAACACAGGCTGGCTGTGCCGATATAGCGGCACGAACAAAAGAGTCTGCTGTGTCAAATGGGACGACGAAGAGTTTGTTCGCGTGTTCGGATTTGACAGCTTGTCTCGAATTCTTGTTGACAGGCTCCGACGACGCATTGGTGTGGCGCTTTTCCAAAGCCTAGCAGGTTCGTGACCAGCCCGTCGCGGTAAAAAATACACGTTGTCCGTTTGGACGACCGGACAAACCTGTCGCCACCCCATGTGCGTGTCGTTCGTGAACTGGTGGCGACAAAGTGTGAACATCTCAGCGCCCCGCCGCGGTGGCTCAGTGGTTACGGCGCTCGGCTGCTGACCCGAAAGACGCGGGTTCTATCCCGGCCGCGGCGGCTGAATTTCGATGAGGGCGAAATTCTATAGAGGCCCGTGTGCCGTGCGATGTGAGTGCACGTTAAAGAACCCCAGGTGGTCGAAATTTCCGGAGCCCTCCACTGCGGCGTCTCTCATGGCATCAGCTGCTTTGGGACGTTAAACCCCAATAAACCGACCAACCAACATCTCAGCGAACGGGGATTGTTGATGACGAGTGTCAACACGGCGCTAATGGAAAGCGCCATCATGGGCTCATATGTATGCATAGAGAAAACGCTGCTTTTGGGCAGGAAGCCAGAGAGCTTTTGATGGCCGCAGTTCGCTGTTTTTTTCTGCCTGCTATCTGCATTGGAAAATTTCCCATTCATGCCTGCAGCAGCTGTGTCTTACTATGCTGCTGAATGGGGAAGAAACGCTATTTGTTATCCTTTTACTGCAACGTACCTTGATCATTCTGCGAATTTCACTCACTAATTTACTCATTCGCACTCAGCCACCACAGCCACTCACACCATTCACCTTACTAGCACTCACTCATTAGCTCACATATTAACTCGCTCCTACTCACGTACACTCACTCTATCCATCAGGTTATTCGAAACTGACCACGGATTTTTTCTGAAATGTGTTTTTTTTTTTGTAAAAAAAGGAACTCACAGACGAGATGAACATAGCAACGACATAACACAAATGCAGTGTATCGTTCTCATCATACGTACGCTTCGTTTCTGTGCCGTTTTCATATACATACATGATACCGAGTGCCTTTCCATACCAGGTAAAACGTTAGTCACATGAACACCAATGATCGAGTGTCTAAAAGAAACGGACCCTCATTGCAGCATCAGGCTGCGCCGACGCAAACACGCGCGGCGGTTTATTTCCAGCCTTCTTAGCCAGCGAACGAAAGGTCTGAAAGGGTACGGTGGGAAAGGGAACGATGAAAGACGACTTTACCGTCGTGCTGATAAGTTGCAATGTGATACAACCCTATTCGCAGCACGTCTACCACATGCACCAACGTACCAGCAGGCAATCTACGTACCTGCACTAGACGCAAATTTTTCGGGACTGTTTGCCTGTCCGTCATACAGATGGCGTGGCGACCATAGCACGCTTCACTGCGCTCATCACAGCTCGGGTGGCACTTCCAAGTGTTAACCTCGGATATAAGGAACCTAAGTACGCCACATTGGATGTGACAAACTTTCGTGCCTAGACCTCGGATGTACCGAAAGCTTGGCTGCTACGCTTTGAAACAGCCCACCGAGAATCGCCTGATGGTTTTAGTTTTCTCGACGTGAGCAGCGCTCTAAAACCACGCGCATTCCTCGCCCTTTATTGTGTCGGCTTTGTGTGCGCTATAAAGAACTCTGAGAACGGACCAACTAGCCCCACAACGCATATTACTGGAGTCACCGGATGGCTCGCATGCAAATGAGATTGGCCGCTTGCGGGCGCAAGGCTGTTACCGGTGGCGTGCCGTGACCATTAGCCATTTTTCCGGTCGGCTGCACGTGGCTTACAGGGAAACGTCGCCAGTGCAAATATACACGCTGGGATCTAAGTAAGAAGATAATGGGAAATAAATTAGAGCAGCCAATGTCTGCGATTGTTTTAGGTGCGTTGTATCTAACTAGAGCTTCCCTTTTTGCCGCTTATCAACGGGGCTAGCAGAGAGCAGCATGCGGAACGAGTGGCGGGACGAGCAACTTGTATAATCCTTTATATTCGGTGTAAATGCACGCAGTTGCAAATGCTTCCACCGTGAAGCGAGCACTTTTCTTCATCAGTATTTCTTTTTCCTCATCGGATGCGGTGGAAATGCAACACGACGCGACAGAATGCAACAGAATGATATTTTGCTCACTTTTTTGCGGGTGGGGGGGAGGGGGGAGGAGGTAGCAGTCAGCAAGGCAGCGTTTAACCGCCTTACCCCATAAGATGGACGTATAGAGGTCGAATAAAGTACAACGGAAGGACACATCGCATTCCACTAAGTGCGGCCTAGGATTAGGAAGTAAAAGGTGGAAAATTATAGACCGCTCGACAACAACAATCATGTAAGGTGAACCAGTCCACACAAGAACATTGCGCGCGGCGGTAAGCTAGAGACCCGTGCACAATGCGATATCAGTGCACTCGAGGTGGTCGAAATTATCCGGAGCCTTTGCATTATGGCGTCCCACATAGCCGGACTTGATTTGAGACGTTAAAGACCATTAACCTAAACATTACCCCTTATGTAAAGCCCTCACCCGAGGGCCCTTGAGGTACTTGTAATAAATAAATAAAATAAACCCATAAACGAGTATTTCGCTTTCCTAGTAGCCGCCGGAGCACAAAGTGAAACTGTTGGACTTCCAAGAAGATAGAACAGCCGGATTTGTTTTCTCATTTTGGTAAACCTAAAGAAGAAAACACGATGTTGTATAAAATAATTCTTACGACCAAATGTCATATCTGTGCGAAATTCGAACTCGAACAATCCACCCGTGTCCCTGAGAGAAGCATCCTACTGCGCGCGTTTATTTTCTCAACAGTCTGTATATGATACTCGCATAAGTAGACGCCGCTTCAAATTCCGCTGCACATTCTGGTTTCATTTTTGCCTACCCTGCTCTAATCATACTCGTGACACTAAAGCGTTGCATTTCCTTATATTCGTAAGCCATGCAGAGGGCACAAAGCAAGTATTTTTACATCTAGCATCGTATTGCATATTAGTGGATATTGTGGGGTTTTAAAAATTAATTAGTGGATTTTTAGCGGACTATGAAAGCAGTTACAGCAGAATGCTTGGCGGCGAGGCGGGAGTCCCGCCTCACCGCTCTCTAAAAACTGATGTTATGCCGACGCCAGGATTCTCAAACACACTACACCTTCAGACGCCACTGGACGGGGGGATTGACAGAAAACCACGAAAACCTTTCCGTAATCCGTACGCAAACGCCTACTCTTAGTAAGAAAGGGGGCTCCCTCAGGGTGGCGGGGGATTCCTGTTTTAGCAGTTCCACAAGCTCTCCCCAACTGATTTGGCTAAATGAAGTTACAATAAGGTGGGGGCCCATCTCCTCGTTCTGGTTTTCTCGCTTCACACGTGTCACTAAAAAAGTTCCACTGCCCGCGGTTCCATATACTAAGCAAGTCAGAATAAAGGAGCCCCTTCTGCTGTCGTAGGTGAGGCCCTGAGCTGCAACCCCCTTAGACTCCTCCCCCCCCCCCCCCTTAATCCAGCGCTGGTTGTTGGTAACATCGCCCCTGTTGTGCTCTAGGGGCTGTATCTTCACTAACAATTTGCCTGCGTGCGGAGGCAGTGGTTACAGATGTCCAGCCTGGGCAGCTACGGCAAACATCGGCATATGTTGACAGGAGCTCGTTGGAGGTCCCGCGTCGGGTGAACTGGGCGTCCTTTCGTCACTTTCTTTTGGAGCACAGACCTTTGGGCTAGTTGGTTCATAGCAGACACGTACAAGCGCTAAAAAACACGGACAGAGAAGAGACTTGGACAACACGAGCGCTTACTTTCAACTGAAGGTTTATTGATACACAAGCACAATTTTATACACCTTGCTGCATGACGTCAAACTGATAGCCCTGCCGACATCACGTGGCTGCTCCCAAAAACATTATTTCCTTTTTAGTCCGTGTGACAGTGACAGTGACAGTGTGACAGTGTGAATAAGAAACCATGTAAACCTGTCTTCAGCGCATGCAAGATTGTGGCCAAACATAGTTGTCAGGATGTGAGAGAGATAATAGAGGCAGATTTGATTAGAAAAGCCGGTCCATCCTGCGTCAGCGCACCATCTGTCACACTGACTAAAAAGGAAATAATGTTTTTGGGAGCAGCCACGTGATGTCGGCAGGGCTATCAGTTTGACGTCATGCAGCAAGGTGTATAAAATTGTGCTTGTGTATCAATAAACCTTCAGTTGAAAGTAAGCGCTCGTGTTGTCCAAGTCTCTTCTCTGTCCGTGTTTTTTAGCGCTTGTACCTGTCTTCTTTTGGAGGTTTCTCCTTCTTCATGAGATATCTGTCTATTGTTCGCTATTTTTCACGGCTTCCTGAAAATGCGTTACTAGGAAGGTAAGGTGACCAAGGAATTGAGCGCCGAAAGCGAAAGAAAAAAAAAATCGCTAACAGGCCCAGTTTTCCAGGACATGTGCTAGTGGCGGCGACAGGGTGCTTAACTGAATGGGAAGGGGTACGAAAAAAAAACATTAAACGTGAACAAAAAAATGCACATAGAGAAAATGCTTTTGGGGATATGTATCTTGTAAAAGATCGCAGTATCAATAAATAAAAATAAAAATAAAATAAAAAAGTGTGGCGGTTTAAAGGGAGGCTGAAGAGTCTTTCTAATTCATTAAGATGCTCACGTGTGGATGTGAGAACCTTATAAATCATGCGGGTGAATTTTTTTTACAGATTAATCACTTAGGAACGACGTCATCGCCGTTTAAAATTGCGCGGTAGCTCCGCTAGCTCCTCCCCCCCGTCCGCCGAGCGCTGCTGATGACCCTGACGATGCGAGCCAAAACCGGACACCGCGGAGTGGTGACGTAAACACTGGTGATCCGTCGCTTCGCAGCCTCCGTGACCGTGCTTGTTGTTCCTGTGTGCGTGCCATCATAAGCTGCTTCGAGCTGCCGTGTGTTCCTGTATTTGTGCGTTTTGATGTTCGTGGTGAGGTATACATAAACGTGTGCGGCATCTAGTGAAGCGGTGGACATGCCGGCGTACTGCGCAGCCTTCGGCTGCACGAGCACTAGCGGCCGCGACGATGTGATCTTTCATTATTTCCCGCAAGATAAGAAGCTTTCCGCAAAGTGGGTCGCTGCTGTGAAGCGAAAGGATTTCAAACCGTCAAAAACAACAGTGCTGTGCTCTGACCACTTTCGTGATGAAGACTATCACCGCAGCCTGTCGATAATGCGTTCATTGGGCCTGTCAACAAAGTCAGCTCGACTGAAACCCGGCGCAATACCGTCCGTCTTCGCGCACAAGAGCTCGTCACCACCACCGAGAGCAGCTTTCGCGAAAAGGAGGAAGCTTAAGGTAAGAATTTGTGTATTACTCCTTATGAGAATTTGACTGCGCGAACCGGCATTCTGTGTCGTGTATGGCGCGTAATTTCGTGTATGCAAAACTTTCCGTAGTAGCGAGGTGAACGGCTGCTAACTGCAGCGTACAAAGTAAGTGTTTAGCTGTTGGGCTTGTACGCATGCATCTTATACAGCATTACTCATATCAGAGCTCGGCCTTAAATTTTTGGCTGAATGAAAATTGAGCCGCGCATCGCAGCGAAAATTTCCAACTTGTTGGAACCTCGCCGCTGATCGCCGCGACGACTCAAAACAGGTTTTTATGCCGGAGACAGCGCGCCGCGCGTGAGCAGAGAACTTCGTTCGGTAAGCGAGCACATGAAAAGACGTTATATGCAGACTCTTACTTAATTATGTTAGAGCTCAGATATTCTAGGAATTATGCGTAGCTCGCACATTTTTATTCGTGCTCGGAGCGCCGAGCACGAATGTCATAGCTTCTTAGCTATGACAGTGGTTAAAGTCTATTCCTGTACTGGAGAAAACTTTGCAGAGAATGTTTCTAGCATCCGCGCAAATAAAGCATAACTTATCGCATCCATGGTGCAATTAAAAATTGAAATCAAGAAAACGCAGTGCAGGCCTTCGTAAACACGACGTGGGGAATAGTTAGTCTCTTTCGCGTGCTTCCCTTGAACGTTTCATACCCTCCCAGACAGATGTCACAGAGGAGTGCAGGCGGGCTTCTTAGCTATGACAGTGGTTAAAGTCTATTCCTGTACTGGTGTATAGCTGAACACAGATACGGAGCGTATGTAATATACGTACCGTGTTTTTCTAGCAGGTCCAAAATTTCAAGAGAAAGGTGACTTGCTTTAAATTTATTTTAACCCTGGGGGTGGCCACGGCAGACATCAGGAAACAGGCTGAGTGCTTCAATTATTTCGGCAATCAAATACATGCGTTAATTATTTTTTTCCGATTTTCGATTCAGGGGGTATGTAATTGTATTTGAAAAATTAAGCTCCTCCTCCAAACAGTATAACCGCGACACCAAATTTTCATTAAAAAAAATATAGCGGGCGTTGCGAGACCACAAATATCACTTTGACAGGCGTCTCCACAGAGTAACACACCGGTAGGCATGATACAGTAACTCTAAACACACCGCCTGTGACGCAGATCGCTCCACCCAGCGGTTTCTTCACTCTGCTGGCATCGGTTCGTTGTTCTTCAGCACCGAATGTGCGCAGTCATGGCGCTTGCAGTCCGGCCCCAAAGCGTGCACTTTTGTAGCGTGAGCTACATTGGCCAGCCTCGCCGTTTCGCGTGCTCCCTCCGTCGGCCATACTGCGCATGCGCGAGGAGCGAGTGACGTCACTGCTCACGCTTCGTATATCCTGGCATAATAGAGCCAAGCCACTGCCAACTTTTTTTTTCTTTTGAACGATCTACGTCGGACGCGACCGCTGGCGCTGTGTTAGCGTGTGAAGTTGCCTTTCAGGGTGTAAATTTTTAAAGAGATCTTTTTTCTTTGCTATAGTATTTGCAGGAGCTCCAAATCTGCAAATACAGCCTAATGTGAAAATAAAAGGTAATTAACATATGTAGTTACTTAGTGAACTAATGGAAGCCTTCTTCCTCTTGCTGGTGTCTGCCACATCCCCCAATATAGCCCCAGGGCTAAAATTAATACTAGGTTACTTACTTTTTTAAAATAAATGTTGTACCTTCTAAACAACACCCAGTATATAGTAAGTGATCTCACTTTGCATAGAGCTCGCCAATCAACAAAATGGTCTATGAAATCAACCAGAAGATTTTACTCGTACCGAAGCGCACTTTTGTTCTGTTTGCAACAATAGCATATCATATGGCTTGTGCCTTTCAGATTCTTGCCGAACTGCTGCCAGATCAAGACTGCACACCGGACGATAGTGCAAATCAAGAGTGCATGGACATCGCTCCTGGAGGCTGCACACCAAGCAGCAACACAGATCAGGACTGTGCAACAAGTAAAACGCCACTGGCAGATGCTGCTGAGGACCCTGCACTGAACTTTTGTAAAAGTGCTGACAAGTCTGTTCAAGTTCTAATGCAGCGAATACCATTAAAGCGTTCTAAGGTGTCACAAGCAAACGTGAAAAGAGTGGCGTCAAAGGCAGCGCAGACGAAGCCTTGGGGTGTTTCTATAGGTATGTTCTCATTAATTTAGCATGCCTTTCTCATTATGTCCCAGGCATGTGCTTTCATTCAGTAAAGCGAATAAATATACACACAGTTGAGAGAACTGTTGGGCTGATATCAGACACGACAAACATTTTAATTTCAGGAAAAACTGAGCTTGTGGACACTTGTGCTTGAATGAAACAAATGTCATTCAGTTTTTTATAACTGCTGCATGTACCTCGATGTTTTTCTAGGTATTCAGGTTAATGCTCCATGATCAGCACAGCCACCCTGGTTCGGTTGTGCACCGCCATGCGTGAAGAAGACTGTGATGACCACGATGATGATGAGCTGTGTGACCGATGCCAGTGGTCAGCCGTGATGATGACTACTGCCCCTTGGATGACTGGGATCAAGGGTATGTTGTATCAATGCTGATAAAGATTACTAATCTTTCAGAGCCAAAAATCAGATTAGCTGCAGTAATTTTGTGCGTTTTTTGTTTGTTTGTGCTGCGTAACATAGCCGAAAGGTTGCTATTTCTTCCAGGAGTATCGACTCTGATCAAGAAAACTGCAGTGAGGACTGTAATCAGGACTGCAGTGACAGCACTGAGAATTATTTTAGTCGAAGAGGTCGAACACCTTGAGGTGCTCTTCAATTTGTGCCGCAAGTGTTTTGCACCTTGCACATGCCATGTGGACTGCAAAAGGCACACTCTTCCATGTGTGTACGGTCTTAAGTGAGGCCACATTGTTCTATAGCAAAATCAAGATTGCATTCAACAGCTGCCTGTCGTAAACCTACGGCTTTCCTCAGCCATGCTGTTCAGTGGGTGCAACCCAACCACTACACTTAGAATGCTTTCTCTTATTGGTGTGCAAGTTTTTGGAGACAGGACGTTTTTTAACATCCAACGTTCTCACCTCTGGCCTGCCATTGAGAGAGTAAGAAAATTTCTTAAGTTATTTTAAGTGCAAGTGCATATTGCTGCTGGAATTTTTCTTAAGTTGTGGAAAAAAGAACTGCAAGTGTTGCGTGCGGGTGTCACTGAGCAAGATGCGAAACTTGCTGGTGATGGCCGAGCCGATTCACCTGGATTCAGCGCGAAGTTCGGTACTTACTCCTTGCTGAATCTTGAGTGCAACAAAATATTACATTTCCAGCTTTTGCAGGTTTGTTTCAACTTCAGCGTGTTTTTTATAGCATATTGTTTATGTAACTAGCAGTGCAAGAAGACAGTTCTGTGCAGCAAATGGTCTCTTCACTTTCCTTCTGTCTCCAGAGGACATACAATTATAATGTGTAAATACAAGAGCTGAATCTTTTCACATTTTACAGTCCAATGAAGTTGGTGGAAGTAGCCACATGGAGCTGGAAGGTCTGAAACGTGGCCTTGAGTTTCTCCATGATCACTAGGTTCAAATAGCATCTATTGTGACCGACCGACACGCACAAATAAGATGTTTTCTTCGAAAAACGAAGGTGGACGTTACGCATCAGTTCGATGCATGGCATGTCGTGAAAGATATCGTGCACGCTATTTCTTGATGGATCAGAATATGCTTTCTTCTGTTATACATCCTTCCAAGGAATGTGTGCATCACTTTTTTTCTAAATATTTCTGTCAGGTGTTCGCAAGAAGTTGCCTGGTATGGCCAAAGGGAACGACTGCAAAGAGCTCATGGCATGGACGCAGGCTGTCAGCAACCAACCACCTCCACTGGTCAGCTGCCTCAAGCGAGGGCCACAGTGGAAGGCTAGTTGTCTAATTGGGCCAGAGTGGAAGATCACAGCCATGAAGATGAGCTGTTCCCGTTCTGCCCCCATGGAGACATTGAAACAAGGGTGTGGCTGACTGCAGGTACACTGCCTATTTGATAGAAATATGAAATGCATCAATGCAAATTTTTTCTGCTGTACCAAACAGTGGCGCAATATATATACTCTTTGAGAACTTTCTGTGGCTCTACAGTAAAGGCTGTGCAAGAAAGGGAAGGAGATGGTAATTTGTTTCTGTGCCATGGTGTGTGGCCTTCCTTAGCACTATACTCCGTTTCATACATAGCAGGCAACGCTGCGGAGGTTGCTGAAGTAGTGCATCTGCGAAGCTATATTAGTCCGCCACATATCATTCATTCTTCTCGAAACTCCGGTCATTGTTTGGACGAATACAAAGTGCGGTATGAAATGATGTAGTAGCATTGAAAATCAGGGTCGAAGCTGTGAGGCGCTCAGTGTTTGGGCTCTCTGGCCATAATTTTTACGGAGTGCGAACTACTTTTTGGGCGTGGATTTAGTGGAAGCGATTTGCCTTACCAACCACGTGTCATACCGCCACAGGTACTTCTTGCTTCTCGAAATCTCAATGAGTCGCAGTACGGAAATGTGGCAAGAGGTAAAACAAAGTCCAGGAGGTGCCAGTCACGGCACTTACGATTTGTTGCTGCTAAATATTGCCACCGTACGAACCATTCAGTGGCGCCGTACCGCGGCCGAACTGTTTAAGCTAGGACTTGCCAAGCCTTGGGCACTCGAGGTGCTCGAAGATCGTCTTCTTCCTTGCTCGAGCTGCCTGCTGGCTGGTACGCCCACCTCGTCTAATTAGAACCTGGTCTGTTTCTTCAACCATTTGTCGGTGACAATATGTTTGTGTTCGCTTTGGTTGTGTGGCGAACTACTTTTTGCGTGCGGACTTAGCCTGCGCGAACAGGCACGCTAGATGAAACGGAGTGTAGCGAATCCTCATCCTCTCTCCAGCTTCCCCCTTTACCCCTGCACCCATAAATCATGCACTGAACAACCGCTACCCTCAGCACGGGGACAGAGGCCGTCCATTTCTTTCCCTTTTGCTGCAGAGGCACAGAGAGCTATCCAAGAGTATAGTGTACTGTGACTGACCATCTCGGAAAGTTTTGTATATTATTTTCAGTTGAAGTCCTATTTTGGGTAGAACAGAAAGGGAACCAGCGAAAACAGACGCAAGACAAGAACAAAGAAGGCACACACCACAACGCTGCACTAACAGTTGTAAGTCCATCGTTGTGGTGTGTGCCTTTTTTGTTCTTGTCTTGCGTCTGTTTTCGCTGGTTCCCTTTCTATGCAATATGAACCAACTAGCCCAGCAGTTTGCACTCCTGAACTACTATTTTGGGCTATGTTCAGTAATCTGATTTTTTCTCTGGTCACTTTTTATGTCATCGCATCTCCTGTAGCATGCACAGTTTTTTTTGTTTCATATTTCAGAAGTAGCCACTCGAACAACAGCCACATTTCTAGCCACACAGTCAGTCTAACGACTAGTAGTATAAATGCAGCCGATATATTGCTTTGCTTGGTACTGAAAAATGTAATGTTACTACCCTGAGTGGAATAATGCAAGCACAGGGACTGCTTGCCTAAGACGAGTTGTACATTTTGTAATGAGGAAACTGGTGCTTCTATACTTCTCCATTCAGAGTCCAAGGTTCTCCAGAAGCCGAAGGAAGTAGCAACTTCCAAGGCCCTCCTGAGAGACTTGCCACAGCTGGTAACAAAGTTCCAGACCTGTGGTTGAGAAACTTTCCAAAGCATTCTGCTCCATTTTGCACCCAAGTTGTGTCAGTGCTCCTTCGAAGTCATGGTGGCAAGGTAAATATTTCAGTTCTACAGTTACACCTTGACAAAATATTTATCAACTGCGAAGCATGATCAATGATTAGACAGGCAGAGCAGAACGGTGGGTCTAAACATTAACATGCAGAAAACCTAAGTATTATTCAACAGCCTGGCAAGGGAACAGCAGTTCACAGTTGGTAGCCAGGTGCTGAAAGTAGTAAGAGAATATGTCTACTTAGGGCAGGTAGTGACCGCAGATCCGGTTCATGAGGGGGAAATAACTAGAAGAATATGAATAGGGTGGTTGTCTCAGATCATGAACGACAATATCCCTCAAGAGAAAAGTCTACAACAGCTGTATCTTACTGGTACTCACCTATGGGGCCAAAACGTGGAGGCTAACAAAGAGGGTTCAGCTTGAGTTAAGGACAACGCAGCGAGCTATGGAAAGGATAATGATAAGTGTACCGGCGGGCGGAGTGGGTGAGAGAACAAACGTGCGTGAATGATATCCTAGTTGAAATCAAGAGGAAGAAATGGGCTTGGGCAGGACATGTAATGGGAAGGCAAGATAACTGCAGGTCTTTAAGGGTAACGGAGTGGAGAAGGCAAGCGTAGCAGGGGTCAGCAGAAAGTTAATAAGAAGAAAGTTAAGAGATTAAGAAATTTGCGGGAATACGGTGGCCGCAACTGGCGAAGGACAGGGTTAATTGGAGAGAGACATGGGAGAGGCCTTTGCCCTGCAGTGGTCGTAGTCAGGCTGATGATGATGATGATGATGCATATTTTGGTGCTGAACATTTCTTCTGGGAGATTAATATGTGAGCAAAATATGAAATACAAAGCATGTGTTATATTAGCTATACTTATGCCACAATGAGCATTTCAACCTTTTTTGCACATTCATGGAGGACATATCTTTATGAAATGGCAGCTTAGTATGAGTCAAGCCACGGTCTAAGCATTGCACACCAAGCAGTAGTTTATGTAATTACAAAAGTTATAACTTTGCATATTGTGCCTCTGCATGTCATGGCTGCATAAAGTTGTTCTGTGTTTGTAATAGCTCTGCATGACAAGTGCAATGGGTTATGTAGCTGTTTCAGGACTCGACTAGCAGCTATGCATTACAATGAAAACAGGCATGCACACAGGTTGGCAAAGATAGTGTGTATTGGAGCCAAACCGGGAGTGTGTATTGGAGCCAAAATTGCGCCAATTCTTAGCAGCATTTTTCTCAGTTATGTTGACAGAGCAGTAGAAAGTGACTTAAATGGAAAGTGCATTAGAATTTTTCGGTATGTGGATGACTTCCTGGTTCTAGTTAGGTCTTTGGGTACTGAGTGTGTGTCTGAGGTACTTGATGTTTTTTCACAGCATGGGTCCGGACTGCGGTTTACGCATGAGATCCCTCAAAGGAACGCCTTGCAGTTCCTAGATCTGAGCTTGTCCTTCTTGCCGAACCATGTATGCTGGCGATATGCTCCCAGGAGTGAAAAGCCTCTTGTTAATTACGCGTCTTTCCATTCCAAGCTTGTGAAATTCGGTATTGTGACAGGATGTATTGGTATGGCCGTCAAAAAATCTTGTATGCATCAAATGTCTGCTAGTCTTGCAGTCCAAGCCTAGAGATGTAGGGAGGCTGGGTACCCTGATTCCGTACTAGTGGCTGGTGCAGATAAGGTTCTTAGAACACTGAAATGTTCGGGTCAGCCTAAAGAAAATGCTGAGGGGAAGAAAACAGTTGTCATGCCTTATGTGCACGCGTTGTCACATCGTTTTAAAAGGGTAGGGGCCAAGTATGGCGTGAGGGTGGTTTTTTCTGCTCCTAATAAACTGGGTAGGTTAGGAGCAGCAGTTCAGAGAAAGCAGGAAGGTGCCAAATGTAAGTCTGTCTGCAAAGTTAACCATGTGAACAAGTTCGTTAATTGCAAGAAGGGGGTAGTTTACCAGATTCCATTATCATGTGGTCGCACTTACATAGGCCAGACAGGCCGATGCATTAATGTTAGGCTTATGGAGCATGCTAATTCGTTGCAAAAAAAAGATACTAACTTGTCAAGTCATTGCAGTGTATGCAAATGCGTGTCGTTCTTTGACGATACAGAATTGTTATTTTTTCATACTGACAAGATTACAAGAGAAGTCGCCGAAGCATTTCATATCACTAGAAAATCAAAAGGTTGCGTTAGCAATACGTCTTTAGCTTTGTCAAAGAAAGAAATGACATTGCTGCACAAAGGGTAGTTTGAAGGCAGGTACAACACGTGTGACCAACGTGGCTTGTTGATTGTATCTCCACTTTGATGTAGTGACTGCGCGCACGTGTGCGCGTTTTTGTATGTATATATTGACAAAAATTTTTTCCTTCCAATAAATTCAGTTGTAAGTTCAGCGCCGTGTTTGTCTACTCCTCTTCTAGTCCTGTCGTTTAGCGCTGTTTATATGTACTTTCGCCATGGAACACCAACTCGCCCAATCTACCGTCCTTCTAAAGATAGGTGACTTGTCAAATATCCGAAAGCCACAGGAGGTAATCTGTTGCCTGTCCTGTAAAGGAGCATCCCACACATGGTAAGCTGATGTGCTCCACTTTATTTGCGCACCTAAACATCATGTTGTTACATCCTCATGCAGGCTATGTCAAGAGACGGCTAGATCTGGTTATGTCCGAGGCTGCAACTGTGTTGTGGACAAGAATGACGACAAATGTGAAGATTCTGCCCCCTCTAAGCAGCCACTTTCCTAAAGCATCAAAAGAAGAACTTGTAAAGCAACAGAAAACAAGGTTCAACAAGTAGTTAATTTAACATGGTTTTGTGGCAGAACCTTGGAAGATGGCATCATTAATTTTGTGAGACGTCGACAACAGCTGTGTAAATAAGCTTGTAATTATGTACATATGTATGTATGTATGTATGTATGTATGTATGTATGTATACATGTATATACTAGTAGTGACTGTGTTTTACTTTGAGTGTGCATGGCAACGTAGCAAAATGATATGAAATAAAATGTGTCTGACTGTGCGCTCCACATTCACGCTTCTTTATGTCATTCATTTACTGTATGCATCAAAGTTGTGAAGGCAACTGGTAAGACACGCAAAATTGAGTAAAAACGTCAAGTGCAGTAGGTGCAGTGATTCAGTTCGTTGACTAATAGTTGCCACACACTCACTCTAGCTTAACTTGAAAAATGATTGAACCCTGTGTAGACTCCGTTTTGAGATGGATATTTCTTGCAGATAGCCTCCAGGACACAATTTGGCAGAATACGCTTCTTGCGCTTGTCCATATGAGATATGCAAATTGCCGATATGCAGCACATCTCAACCAACTGCCTATGGAAGTGAAAGTAAATTACATTATTGTACATACACTCTCCTAGCTACACCACTCGCCTGTGTGTGGAGTTCTTGTCACCTTTTCCAGATAGAATGGTACCTTGTTGTGCAAGAGCCACTTCGAGCACAGTTCTGTTGAGACAAGCATAATTTTTTTGTACCTGTAATGAATTGTGAATTCTTCTGTTTTCTGATAATATCAAGAAATATCAGTGATAATATCAAGAAATAATGTCATTAATTTCTTGGTGGCAGCAGCAGTCTTCTTCATTCTCCATTGGAATGCAGCGGACGCAGGAATACCTGTTTTGGAAGTAGAGTGTTTACAATGGCATCACTCAACTGCCAGGAATACATTTCTAAAACTCATGTAGCCGTAAAGAATTGTTGAGTCCAGCATGGCTTCATACATTAATAATAATATTATATAATTGTGCGCCACGTGTGCTACAGCCAGCCTTGCGATGCGGCCTGCTTGCTTGCAGCACTAGGCCATCAAGTTAGTGAAAAAATCACTTGCCGCTAGATCTGAGAACAGCGCGGTAAAGGCGGCCGCAAATGGGTGGAAATATTCTTGCAAGGACTTGCAGCATGAGCCAGCTCGCCTAAAAAAGGATTTTAATTTACTGCTAGCTCCCCCATCTTGGCACGCAGCACGGAAGGCACACATTTGCCACCTAGACGAGATCTGTCGCAAAGTGCTGCGAGCTTCTGTTTTACGCGTGTGTTATGAACCGAGCCGACATGCAGCAAATATGAAGCAGTGTAAGCATAAAATCTGCGTGCAAAAAGAGCGTGATAACTTCTTGTGCACGCCAGCAGTCTGACGCCAAGATCCTCTGGGTCGAACCACCGTGCGCCGCGCTTTATGTGCAGTGGCGGCAGCAGAGCCGGGCCGACTAAGCAAACACCCTTGTTGACGTTATGAGGCTGTTAGTATATGGGCAGGATCGGGTGACTTTTTGAATTCATATTTCCTTTGTGTGTAAAATGCTAGGACACTTGAAGCAAACGGATAAGTGCAGAACTGCCAAGCCAGTACGCATTTACAGGAGTGGAAAGGTGGATTACGCCACCTGTAACGTAAGTATGCACCTGAAATTTGGCACATATGTGCGCTTGAATGCCTGCAGGCTGCATGGAAAAGGAGGAATAATTTTATTGAGCCAGAGCCGAGAAATCGAGCATTAACCTTTTGGGGCTTTCCATGGGGCGCACAACTTTTTGGACATTGCTAGTTGTGGTGACGTTTTTTGCATGTGTTCGGGGAAAATGAGCACCTCCTGGGCAGATTCCAGATGTCCCGATGGGTTATTTTGGGGAGATTTCGAGGAATTTTTGTGTTTGTTAGGCCTGTTTGGTTTTCCTTCGTAGTCGTAATTTAGAGTATCGATGCCACTGAATTCCATAGAATAATGCTGCATTACCTAAGGACTGTTCACAAGGACCCAAGTTTGTCGGGTATATGTCAATAGCGCGGAGAATAACACACCAAATATAAATATTTTTGCATACTCAGCACTGGCTTTTCCAACATTCTCTGGGATCCCTTTGTCTTATTACTGCACCATACATGTGGAGAACTCCACGCAGTAATGGCAAATTTCTCTTCCAAACAGTTCGTCGCTGCACTGCTTTAAGAGCATGAGGACACGTTTGTAACTAAATCATTATATTTTCTCAACTGCTTCTCTTAATTAGTGGCTTGTTCCGCAACAAAAACACACAGACAGTTTACTTTCCCTCTTGACGATGTTGACTATATGCACGTAGATTGAATACAATATATGTGACGGCGTCTCACTGATTTGTATGCATAGTTGCTACAGCCTTATTTGAGAAATTTAACGGAAGCATTTTTTTTCTTCCCAAAAAATAAAAACTTAAAAGCGACTGACTCGCAACGAAACATGGGATTATAACGATTGAAACCTCACAAAATCAGCCGCTGATAGCCACTCCGTTTGAATCCCACTGTCCAGGCTAAACTATACAGAAGGAGAGTCAAACCACCTGTGGAACCACCTGCTCCAGTCGCCAAGAAAAGCTGGCTTGCCGCCTCATTCGACAGTCTTCAGGCAAGACATTGGACCTCTTATTAAAGTATGCGTCTGGGTTAATATGAAAACTACAGTTGACGTAAAGCACACTGAAAGACACTGGTGAGTGAGTATGATTGACAGACAAGCGCTCATCCGTGCTGCTGTCATCGGGATATGGGGGGAAAAACAATGTAAGCTCTATGACATGCCTGTCAAACATGCGCGACGAATTTTACTGATGCATATGTGGCTGCGTGACACCAACAAAAGCAGTCTTTTTGCCTGATCAGTACGGGTTCATTTAAAAGCAATCTATGTCTTTGATTAATTACTGCATAAGTTCCCTGAAGATAGATACGGTGCCAGGATATTCGTAGTGAACTGGCACAAGAAGCAGAAAAGGAGGTAGAATGCCTTCGTGGAATAAAGATATAGACTGAACAAAATGCACCGACAAGAGCTTCACACGTACTCGCTCATCAGCGAGAGCGCCTAAATAGTACGTCTTTGTTCTCGGGCTCTGAAGAAGCATTCGGCAAATTTTGATGGCAGGTTTTAACCCTCGCCTCCCTTCGGCGCCATTCCAGCTGAAGGCTGCAAATGCCGCAGCATCAACCAAACAAAAAAACTCACCTCTGGCGAGGTGCAATTACAGCTTTCCCAGTTTACGTCACCATATCGGCGCATGCGTGCGCTTCTGAAATGGAGGACGAAATATGCGACTTCTCTCAGCGTGGTGCAGAAGGTGCGATGTGTGCGGAGCCGGTTGTAATCGGGAGAAGAAAGGCTGCGGCGCGTAACCAGGCAGCTATAATCGGGAGAACAAAGGGGGTGGGGAACGTTCGAAACATGGCGGAAGGAAAGCTCAGGAGAGCCCCTTTCTCAGAGAGACGTGCTTTTGCAAGGACTACTGGGAGTCTTCGGCCAACGGCGCAATCATTAGTAACATTGGGTGCAGCGGCATCATCTGCTGCGCATGTGCAAAGCACTGAGCCAGTGGGGGGGGAGCACTTTAAACACGAATACACCTACATGGGAGTAAAAAGGGGGTAGGCTCTCCTCTAGCGCACTCTCTTTTATAAAATGAAAGTGTCTGGCACACTGCCTTTTATAAAAAGCAAGTGTGCTAGAGGAAATCTGGCTGGCTTCAAAAAAATGTGATGTAAGGCCTTTCCTGAACACTTTCCTTCATCCATGGCTTGAAACATGAAAAACGAGGCCCCACCCTTTTGCTTGAAGCGAGTTCCTGTTGTGCGTATGCTGCAATCAAGGGGCAGTGGTGCTCTTGCGCATTCTGTCAACTGTAGAGAAGGCTCATAGTTTTTCAGCGCAACGGAACATGGCCAAAGAAAAGAAGCAGGAAGAGAAGAAGGACGAAGAAGGAATGGGGAAGGTGCTAACCTTGTCAAGCACTGCGCTACTTGCAAGTATTGTACACCGGTGTTTTCGGGAGTGAGGATTCTGAGCACAAGCAAATCAAAAACAACCCGTGAAACGATAGAGGCACATTATATTCAGAGAGCAGGGTCAGAATAAGCGATACTTCAGTTCTTGTGTATGCTGCAGAAAAGATGTTCCTATTAAAGTTTTTGCGATAAAGATGTGAAACGAGTTTTCTTCCTGTTTACCTTGCACGGTGTCCGCCTGCGCTGGTCTGAGTGTATTTAAGCTGTGTGTCCGTCCCTAAATAAGCAGTTGACAGTCAGCGCTGTGTCCGTCCTTCTTCTCTTCTTTGGCCGTGTGCCATTGCGCTGAAAAACTATGTGTAAATCAAGTATACCAACTAGCCCAAGAATTATAACTACTCTAGAGAAGGGCAGCGGCTATTTTGCTTTGCTCGAGGACTGCGCACTGAAAAGAGTGGGAATGACAGGTGAAGCGAGACGGCTGGAAACCAACACGACTTCAAAGTATGCAAGTAATCAGGCATTCAAAGTGCTTGCATTCCCGCACAATTTATGCTAGGGGCTGAGGTATAGTGCACAACTTTAACTTTGCATCCTGAAATTAGCAGCCGTCAAAGGAGACTCCTTGCACTTTATTTCATGGCAATCGAGGAATGGTAGTCCTTGGAAGATATGCAACCGCAGATCGAAATAAATAATTCTGATTGTTGGAAAAGTAATCGAAATGTAGAGTATCCGAGTCAGCAGACTGCACTGGAGTATGCTACGCTCGTGAGAATGCAGCGAATGTTTACAAGGTGGAGAGCTCCTCGGCAGATTCATGAAAGATGATATAGCATAACTAACTCTGATTCGTTCTTTCAACAATCTCTGGTACCATCCTGTCTTGACAGAACACCAAATTTGCCTAATTCCACGTAGTATAGTGGCAGCTTTCTCTTCACCGCGCCGCAGAACGGCATGTGCAAAATGTATTCCTCCACTCCCCTCACCCACGACTAGTGGCTCCATCCCTGGGATGGAAAGAGCACCGGTGTCTAGCTGCTGCGCGCAGATTCGGCCCGACTTTGCATACGGCGTGCTTATGAATGGTGGCGTACCACTGTGCAGCTTTCTCTGCTCATTTAAGAAGTGAATGAAACGCTCGTTGCACTTTAAAAACACCATCCAGAACTACCTTTTTAATACCTAACTGCATTGTTTGCAAAATAGCCACAGCAGTACTGCTCAAATATTTCGGGGCCTATTTGTTGTCTTCCTTGGCCCTGATTGGATGGCCCTGATTGGACGAGAAAGCTCTTTCACAGTATTGCAAACAACTTGCAAGATATAGTACATTCAGAATAAATTTGTTGCTTAGCCTATGCGTCCCATAAACTTCCGATGGCGACTGTAGTATGTGATGATGTAACATGCCAGAAAGTTGAGGTGGACAGTTCAAGGGGCGTTTGCAAACAAAAGACAAAATGGCACCTCCTTCGGAGCCCGGCCGCTTGTCCCGTCCTGCAGCATGCTGCCAGGCTTACTGGCGCCAGTTGAGCAGCATTCCTATGGGATGGGAAAAGCAGACCCTGTGGCTCGAGAAGCATTACTTGCTCCACATGCACTGCCAATTTTGCAAGTGGCTAACCCATGGTCGAGTTTTCCTTAAGCACAGTCAGTGAAGTCCCACACTGCATTGACAACGAAGAGCAGCTGGCCCTTGAAGAACACAACTCAGTGCGGTCCTAACTCCAGGCAATCAGCCCAAGTGGATGGTTGTGTGTAGGCTGCATACAAATGCTGAGGCAGCTATCATAGTCCATCTACTTGCGTACAATGTGGAGAACACAGCCACTAACAGATCACCATAGCATTCCAACATGGTCGGCCACTTTCTGTGGCTGGTGTAAGAAGGCATTTCATGCAATGTCAGACCCACTAGCTTCTTTTATTCTCAGGTTTTGCACTGTGGCACACAACAGTAAGACATATCAATACATCACAATTAATGCACAAGAAGTACCACTGGTTGCTAAACACAAGCTGCATGACAATGTGACACAAGGTAGTTCTCGGGCTTCCCGAAATACATAGAGGCATGCACAAGGAAGGTAGTATTGTGGGCAGAAGTAACAGATGACCCCCCTCAAGTTCTGACTCGTGTCACTCTGTGTGCGGGCACCACCTGAGAAAGCACTTCAGGTTTCGAGAAGGGCCCACTGCGCTGGTCTCGACACCAGAAGTGCTTTGCTTGGTGGCGCCCCCACACAGAGTGGCACAAGTCGGAACTACTAGCAACACATATGGAATCAACGTCCAGAGGCATGCAAGGTGTGTGAAGGTACATGACCTTGAACAAATGCCCCCGAGTTATCACAAGTACAACTTACCTGCGAAGTTGTATTTAAAGGCATGACTCAGAAGACTGACCTTGAATCGCTTTCCAAAAGCTAGTTGACCTGATCCTTTCTGCTGATCCCTACTTGGCAAGGTTTACTTTCAGGTACGAGGCATCCTGGCAAATCAGCCTCACATGGAACAACACTCACAATGCAAAACACAGCTAGAGAGAGGTGCCTATCTGCAACAAAGGAATGTAACAAGACCTGCCTATTCCAGCTCGCAGACATAAAATACACTTAACGGAAATAACTGACGTAACCTGAAATTCTTTTTTCGTCATAGTTTTCTGTTATAGTATACTTTGCATGTAACACAATAGTTTGTACTAACACTCATGTCTGAAAGTTCTCTTTGCATGTCATGTTATCTTTGCTTTTAATCTTGCACTATGTGTTTTATATTGCCTGCAAAAGAAATTTGAAATAAATTAAATTGAATTGAAAATGCAGGCTTTCTGCTTTGGAGGTTTCACGAGAAGCTATCAGAGATTGAAAAGCAGCCAAGCTTGGAGTAGTGGCTCTCTCTCCTGCCGAGTGCACTCTGAACAGAGCCAGAAAGACTAACACCTCGGTAGTTCCATGTGTCTCCTGGCCATGTGCTTTTTGAATCACTACAGTCAGCCATCTGGGATTGTGCTGCCACCTACAAGCCTTGTTTACCGGTGCCCCAGCACAGCCACTCTGACAGGCACTAAAGAGCGTAGATAAGGCTCTCTCACTGATCGCAATAACGGACCCAGGCAGTTCAGATGGAAGCATTTATTGTTGCAGACACAGGACTGATGACAAATGGGATCACGGGACACACACATCTAGCACATAAGAAATGCCTCTGCTGGCACACTGGCCCATAATGGGCACCCATGCGTCCACTTTGCTGTCACACCCTTGCTTGACACAGCCCGTGCTTGGGCGTCCACCATCTCTGCTTCAGGCGCCCCACAAATCCAGCTGACCAGCCTCGAGCAGAGATCTCAGGGAGGGGTTCCCGCTGCCGACGGCCGCTGCTCCACCCGGCCGTACTCTTCCACACACAGGTGACAGCTCCACAGGCCTGAAACACACAGCACCCACGGTGGCTCAGGGGCACGGTGGGATTACAAATACTATGCTCCGTTTCATAGACAGCAGGCAACGCTGCCAAAGCTAGCGTGCCTGTTCACACGCAAAAAGTAGTTCGCCACACAACCAAAGCGAACACAAACATATTTCGTAGCGACAAATCTCTTCGTCTTACCTCTTGCCACATTTTCATACTGCGACTCATTGAGATTTCGAGAAGCAAGAAGTACCCGTGGCAGTATGATACGCGGTTGGTAGGGCGAATCGCTCCTACTCCATCCGCACCCAAAAAGTAGTGCACACTCCTTGAAAATTATGGCCGGAGAGCCTGAACACTGAGCGCCTCACAGCTTCGACCGTGATTTTCAGTGTTGCTACATCGTTTCATACCGCTCTTTGTATTCGTCCAAACAATGACCGGAGTTTTGAGAAGAACGAATGATATGTGGCAGAGTAATATAGTTTCGCGGATGCACTACTTCAGCAACCTCCGCAGCATTGCCTGCTATCTATGAAACGGAGTATACCTCTGTACGCAGTCAGCTTCAAATGGAGTTTGTGCACACTTGCTGCAGTCACAACCGAGCTGAGGTTTACACGCTACATGTCCACATAAGACCATAAGACTGTCTCCTACCAGGTTGACATCCTCAAGCAACTTGTACCCCTGTCATACGGGCATCGCATAGGCTTTAAAGAATCAGGCCCTTATGTTCAAAGGCGTGCAGCTACACGGCACCAATGCTGCGCCTTTGCCGCTGAGGACCTCGGAGGCAAAGGCACCTGTCAGAGACCTTCGGCACCCAAAGGCGTCTCCTTCAAGAACACGTGATCGCAGTGACGTCGAACGTCAAAATGTAAAAGCAAAGAAAAAAAATATATGCAGCTAACAATGTTTGAAATTCCATGACTACAGTGCAACGCTGAGTTGTGTCTCTGCCTGTGTTGTGTCTCTGCCTGTGTCCTTCTTCTTGTCCAGTTCGTTGCGCTGTAGTCATGGAACATCGGAACCAACTCACCCAACAACTTACCTTGTCAAATGTTTGAAAACATTTTTAAAAGATATCAAAGGTTTGTCTGGTTTTGCTTCTTGGATGGGTGTTTAGATTTTATGACCAGGTTTCAAGACGGTTGCAGCAACGAGTTACCCTGGTGGTCGAGGCAATACAAGAAAAGCTGCTGCTGCTGATGAGAGCAGCTGTTGCAGTTCTTTTAAGAAAGCAATAAGAATAACCTGAGCTTAACGAGTGAATAGAATAGCCCACTTTAATTTTAAAACACTCACTTCAGCCACCTCAAGCATAGCAGGGGATGCTAAGCCTCAACAACTGTTTCACCTTCGAGCTGCACTGTATAACTGTGTCGCTGCTCCTTTGGTGAAAAGAGGCACCTTTGCTGGAAAGGCCTTCGAGGAATGCCATGTGGCAGGGATATTATACATCCACAGCCAAAGGTGAAGCTTTTCAGTGAACAACGAAATGGTTCACACTGCTGTTTCGAGCAGTCACATTATGTGGACTCTCAAGCACACCAGGCAGTCCACTTAACACAAAAAACATGGTCTCGCAAAAACTGAAAATGTTACCACTACTAACGAAAAACAGACACTTATTATTCTCTCTTCACGTGCCCAAGAACCAAACAGAGGTTCTACCCGTGGACAACCAATTGAAATGCACCTAAACAACAACGGTTAGCCTGACTTGTAAGTAGACAGCCTGGCAGACAGGAAATGTGACAACACCTGGCCCAGTCCTTCACCACAATGAAGTTAATCCAAAACTAGCAGGAAGCTCAAGGTTCAGAAGCAACCCGCATACATGCGTACAAGCACCAATGCGCTTCTTTGACAGTAAAGAAGGATGGATAGCTGGGCGAGTTTGTAATAATTCATCATGGGGGGGTACAGCGTGAACAGACGAAGGACGAAGCAGGAAGACTACACAGACAAGCGCTGTCTACGTAGTCTTCTTGCTTCGTCTTGTTTGCGTGGTACCCCCCACTATCTTTCACAGTAAAAATGCTTGTGAAAAGCTTTTTTTCACGCCTCGCAACACTGTCACAGCCAGACGAAAAAAGCTATCCCCGCATAATGAGCAACAGCTGCTTTTTTTTTTTTTGCACGAGAATCTATATATTAGAAGTAGTTCAGCATACAGTTAAACCTCGATGTAACGAACTTCAATATAACGAAGTTACAAGGCATATAACTTAATCCCCATAGGAAACCATGTATATTTTGCCTCGACATAACGAAGTAATATTGCTGCAATTTCATTACAATGAAGTCGCGTAACTTAAACAAAGTGTACCCGGAAGGAAAATGTCCCCGTGATGATGACGGCCGAGGGGAAAGCGGTGCCAGCATAAATGACGTGGGTAATCCACTCGGACGGGCCTCCTGGGGCTCGTGGAATTCGCTCCCAGGAGAGAGAGAGCCAACCTCTCCCTTCCACCCGTCCCGGCCCATCTTTTTTTTTTTCTTGCTCCATCGCCAGCGATGCCACACACTCCCCCCCTTCCCACCCCACCCCTGCCTCCTAAGCTTCTTTGCTGTGCGTGCATCAGCCCGTCTCTCATTGGATCTGCCAACCCATGCGATTGCTTGCACGGCCGCCGTCGCCACCGTACTCCTTGTCCGCATTGTTCATTCACTGCTACCCCATGTGCTGGATACATCGCAGACGTCGCTTTGGTTTCCCTTGTGTATGCCCGCGTGCATCGGCGCCACGAGTGGTAAGCGGAAAGCCCTTTCGCCTGAGCAAAAAGAGGCAATTCTGGAAGCAGTTTCGAAAGGTGAAAAGAAGAAGGACGTAGCGGCTCGATTCAGCACATCCATGAGTACGCTTTCAGCGATTTTGAAAGCCAAGGAATCTATCCTCAGCTCAGTGAAATGTGGTACGAGCGCCCAACACAAGCGATTGAAGCCTGCTACATATCAAGATGTCGACAAGGCTGTGTTCGCCTGGTCCATGGATGCCAGAGCGCAGAATGTGCCGGTGAGTGGCGCAGTTTTGCAACAAAAAGCAAAGGATTTCGGATGACTGCTCTCTTTCAAGGCACGCAGTGGTTGGCTACACCGTTTTAAGGCCCGGTACGGAATCGTCGGACGGGTGTTGTGCAGGGAGTCAACGTTGGCTGACGCGCCTGAAGCCGCTAGTTGGCTGAAGAAGGAAATGCCAGGAATACTGATGCGATACCAGCCATCGGAAGTTTATAACGCGGATGAAACTGGATTTTTTTTTATCAAATGCTACCAAATCAGACGCTAGCACTGAAAGGTGATCGCTGCCATGGTGGAAAACAGTAAACTGCGTATCACTGCTCTCCTGTAGGCAAACATGGATGGCAGTGATAAGCGAGTGCCGCTTGTGACTGGAAAGAGCAAGAAGCCGCAGTGCTTCAGAAACGCTCGGAAGTGGAGTATACTTCGAACAAGAAAGCGTGGATGTCCTGCGACGTCTTCCGTGACTGGCTCCGGGCGTTCAACAAGGATATGAAGAATGGCGGCCGCAGCGTGTGCCTCTTGGTGGACAACTGTTCCGCCCATCACGTCGACGCCTTGGAGCTTGCCAATGTCGAGCTAGGATTTTTTCCACCGAACTGCACTTGGTTGGTTCAGCCGCTCGACCAAGGAATCATCAACAGCGTGAGGTGTGCGTATCGTTGCCGGTTGATCGACAAGCTGCTGCTTAATCTCCGCTGAAAACGCCCCACTCAGGTGGATATTTTTCAAGCCTTAGAGATGTTTTCTGCATCGTGGAAGGTGACATGAAAGGAAGTTATCCAGAACTGCTTCCGGAAAGCCGGGTTTGAGAACAAAGTGGCTATAACAGCAAGTGCCTCCGAAGACCACAACAGCACGGAGGCCAATGAAAGAAAGGGCTCCGTTCGATGGCCAAGAAGGTGATCAAGCCGGCCTTGAAGAAGCATGGAGGTGCCCGGAGAGTGACGGGGCCGTTCCTGACAGTGTCGCTCTGGAAGACTTTCTCTACGCTGACTCTTGCGTCGTTGCTACCGAGGAAGTTACCGACGACTCCATCGTGCGGATGTGCTGGGAAGCACACAAGAGGAACCAGGCAGCGATACCGATGCTGAAGACGGCGATGCCCCAAGCAGCCGCGAAGTTCTTGATGCAATTGATGTTCTGCGGCGCCACGCGAGTTTGATTGGGCAGCAAGATGCAATGCAACCCTTGTGGGCCTATGAACGCAGTGTGAGGCCGTCTCTGATCGCAAAGCAGACGCAAAAGAAAGCCACGGATTACTTTCAGAGAAGATAAAGGATGAGTGCTTACAACTGGCAAGTGTTCAACAAGGGGAAGCTTTGGGCCAGTTGGTCTGACATGTTGGGGAGGAGGAATAACCGCAAACTTGACAGGACTGAAGAACGAGAAGAGGACAGGACGAGCGGTAACTAGCAACTGAAGTTTATTGAAAAAAGAAATGTTGCAGCAAAGGTTGAATCTGCGCATAGCGTACGAGAACTGAGATAGTGACACGTGGAACACATGAGATATTTAAAGATATACATCGAAACGAACAAAAAACAATGAAATTCCCGTCACAGGTTTAACAGAAACCGGGTCTGTTTATCTAAAAGCGCCATGGAAGGCTCACTCACACACATATCAAGCCCAAGTTTGCGCATGTGTGCCGCTTCTCAAATCTCCCTTTCAAGCCTTGACCCGCCCCTTCCGATGATGGTGGCTTTGTTCAACTGTGGGTAGCAGCCATCGCATTTCCTGCAGTGTCTTGGCAGATTTGCGCCATTATCGGGTTTCAAGGAGCGGAAGTGCTGTCGCAGCCTATCGTTTAGACATTGACCTGTCTGACCAACGTATACTCTGCCGCATCGCAACGGGAACTGGTATACCACATCAGTGGCACAGTTGACATATCTGTGTTCATGCTTCGTCGTGCACGCGACCCTGCGCCTACCTTCCGCCACGCGCCTGCAGAGCTGTGATAGCTTGCAAGGGGCTGAAAAAACAATTTGAATGCAGCAAAGGTTGCAGCAGATGCAACCTTTGCTGCAACATTTCTTTTTTCAATAAACTCCAGTTGCTAGTTAGCGCTCGTCCTGTCCTCTTCTCGTTCTTCAGTCCTGTCAAGTTTGCGATTATTCCTCCTCTCCAACTGGCAAGTGATTTGGAACTTCGATGCAACGAAATTTCATTAAAACGAAGTATGAAGTGCTGGTTTTTACGACTTCATTATATTGAGGTTTAACTGTATCTGGAAAATTTTGTTACTATTCGACATTCGATTCGCGATTCAGGTTTTTTTCTCAATTCGGTTTGATATCCCATTCAAAAGTTATCACTCAGTATTTGCACACCCCTACTTATCACTACAGTATATATATGGTAGGCCACGATTCAGGTGGAATGTGGCACCTCCCTGGTGTACGCAGTTAATATCCGAGGAAGAGGCACAGTTAGCAAAACAGAGGCAGGCTCTGCATGCCCCTGTCAGAGGGTGGACAGATACCCCCACTCACCTTCGGGTGGCTCGGACAGGGGTGGCTGCAGGCAGTACATGTGGTAGCCCCGGTCACAGTCATCACAGAACAGCAGCTGGTCCTGCACGGAGCAGTCACACAGTCTCACATCTGCAGCACATGCACGCAACACGCCAGTCTATTAGCGATGGAGACACTGCCCTCTGAAGAGTCGATCCACACCACGCAAGACGGGGCCAATACCATGGCTGCCCCGTTGGGCCTGTTCAACCTAGTCCAGCACAAGGGACAGCGCCAGTGCTGTAAATGTTTGCATTCCGTACGTGAAAGGCGTGAGCAAGATGCTGGCTCGCATTCTCGGTAAAGAAAGGGTGCTAACAATGCACAAACCGGCTACCACCATCGGACACCTTCTCCCCCGCCCACAAGACCGTCACCCTAAAGAAAGGGCCCAAGGCGTTGTACACAGAATCCCCTGCTCGGCCTGCCCGGCCTCGTACGTAGGGGAGACGAATTCGTGGAAAGAATGAGACAACATAAAGCGGACGTCCAACTGTGAACGCAGTGCTGTGGCCGAACACTGCGAGACATGTGGCCACCGGATTGACTTTGACGGCAGTATTGTAATGGTAACCGAGGCTAACCCGCGCAGCAGGCTTCTACTCAAGTCATGGCACATCCAAGAGACAGGGAAGAATGTTAATCGCTCCCTGGGGACACTTCCTTCTTCTTACATCCATGGTTTGCGGCCGCTGACCCGGAAGTCTTCCACACGAGGGCTTAAAAAGCCAAGCCGCGCCTCGCCCATAGTCACACTATGAAGAAGGTACCGAGCCAGTCGTGCTTTTACAAATTAACTTGGTTGGCGCCAGTAATCTTTCTCCGAAATTAATTTTCCCAACCAGACAGACTTCTGTCAAATGTTTTTGTTTGAGTCTATTAGCAGCCAACAATGGCAGACGTACCAGGCGGCATTCAAGTACTTACCAACTCTGCCATCAGCTAGAAGAACAGAAACCAAGGAAAAAAGAAAACTCTGTACACATGAACATGGAAATGTATTTTTTAAAAGACTTAAGAAAGCACACACAGGAGAGCAGAAAGTTGGGCTAGTTGGTTGATATGCATACTGAAAAAGCTGCGCAGAAACACGAGGACGAAGCAGAGACAAAGACAAGAAGATGCAATGTAAACCACTCTTTGAAAAAACAACAATTCTGTTCAGGCATAGGGATCAACTTGTGTGTGAGCTCATGGAAGCGTTTCATATGCGTATCAGCAGAGATAAATGCATCGGCCAGACTTCCGTCCACTTCTCTGATAGGGAGTTCTGCTTTTTGGCCAAATCACTCGGGTATACAGGGGGTGACATGCGATGTTCTTGATGTCAGCTTGGTGTGGTTTGTTTTGTGTTTTCCTATTTATATGTGCATGCTTTTTGGAATAAAACTTCAGTTGTGAGTAGTGCTCGTCCTTTTCTTTGTCTCTACTTAGTCCTTGCGTTTCTGCGCAATTTTTTCAGTATACCTAAGAAAGGCTCAGGTTATAAGCTACAAAAACATATCCAGCGTGCAAATCAATTTGCACTCCATCTTATCGCCAGGAGTAGGCGCATTCATAAAATGCACTGCAGGAAAGATGTTGTGCATTTCATATAATAGAGAGTTTTAGTATAGCGTTAGCGTGATAGCGGACCTAAGGGAAATTACGTTAGCGTGCCGCAAGCAACTTATCCCCACAGACAGTTTTAGTATAGCGTTTTGAAAACGTTAAACGCCATCTGCTTGACATGGATGCGAATGGTCCTTCTAAAATGGTAAACTTGCCAAATAAACTTGCCAAATTATAATATTTCCGAGTTTTTTATACGAATTATTAGTGCAGTGTTCATTTTTGTCTGCAAAATGACCCCAAAATTACAATAAAATGAAATAAAAACGTAAAACAGTGGCGCCATCTAGTAAAGGCAATGTTAACTACAAGCCGTTGGAGCAAGAATATTTGCCATCACATGACGTCTAATGTTAAAAAAACTTATGTAAATTTAATATAAACTCTTTTTACATAATTTAAGTCCATAAAACATCGCGAAAAACCTCCAAATCTATTTTTGTCTCGTTCCAGACGTTTTTGCTAGGTTTCTGCTGCGTTTCGGGCCGTTGCAGACGGTGGCATTGCAGCTTGAGTTTCCATTAGGCTTGCGCGCTCCAGAATCGAGAGCGTATCTCAAAAACTGGGCTGAATTGCAGCTTAAACTTTATCGTCGAAGCAAGGTAAGTCATAGCGAAAACCAACAACACCAGTAGTTGCCGGTAAACATGCCGACCGGAATCGCAAGAGCTGCTGAATCAGCTGAAGCGGGCGGCTCTCGCTTGAAAGGACGCCGCCATGTTTCCACGCTAAGGGCGCAAAAGCCGCAACGCTAAATTCTGAAAATTGCGTGCGTACGCTAACGCTATTTCCCCATTAGCGTTCTGCGCATGCGCACTCTGGACCCGCTATTCCGCTATGCACGCAATTACGCAAAGCCCGCAATACTAAAACTCTCTAATGGCTCACAGATCGTGACAGCCGCACTGGGGTATTGGCTGTGCCCTTAGACTGCTCAACACCCCCCTCGCTCCCCCACCTAATAAGACCTGTTATTTTTTTTTTTGTGGCCAGCAACGGCTGTGAGTCAACAGTTGACTTATATTTGGAGTAAACTTATATGCAGGTTTATGTTTTTTCCAGCCACCACGCTGCTCATGGTGCTTGGCTGCTGACCCGAAAGACGCGGGTTCGATCCCGGCCGCGGCGGTTGAATTTCTTTGGAGGAGAAATTCTAGAGGCCCGTGTGCTGTGCGATGTCAGTGCACGTTAAAGAACCCCAGGTGGTCGAAATTTCCGGAGCCTGTTCACTACGGCGTCTCTCATAGCCTGAGTCGCTTTGGGACGTTGAACCCCTGCAAACCGTATTTTTTTCTTCATAATACCGCACAGATGGCAAGTTTTGAAATAATCTGAATAACTTCGACTAGAAGTTTGCCACGGTTTCCAGCTGATGTTTGTCTTGGTCTGCAGAGAATGGGCGCTAAATGCATTTCATGCCTGAGACATTCAGTGTTTTGCCCCGACAGCTGTTCTCCCTGAAATCTTGTGGCTGCATGAAATGGTGAGCAAGGTGACATGATTGATGCACTGTTGCCGGGCGCATGACCAATGTGGCCCCCTCAGCAGCCGTGAGGCTCACTAACAGTCAATGGGTAAGGTGACCCTGGATTACATGACTTGTGCATGACTTGACTTAGTCATGGCCCCCTTAAAGTTAATGCCGCGATTTCAGCGAGATTACGCAAGCACCACTTCAACCTTTTCTGGCAGTCTAGAGCGTGTTTAATACCCCTGTGTCAATACCCAGAGTCACTCGCGGCAAGTACACTTTGCAACACCTAAACGACGCAAGTGGAGTGCCACTCGCGGAAGAGTGCACTCCCCGAGGAGTGCGTTCACGGACCACACTTTGAGGGCTGAGTGCGTACCCTCGCCAGCAGCGACTTCAAAGGCAGAACATGTATGGTGCATAAAGAGTGCTTACAGCTTTATTTTACATGCTGTAACACTGTTTTCAGAAAAAAATTCAGCTACAAGCAAAGCAACAAAACAAGGAAACGTGATCAGATGCAACTTCGCTGCCAGCCGCCATCTTGTTTGTTGCCGAAATTCTGGATAGTCCTGGCTGGTCTTGGCTTTTCTTCTATTTCTATTTATTTTTTCACTGTTAAAAGCTGTTGCTACTCATTTTATTTGCGCTATCGCATTAAGCAGACAATTATTATGAGTTCTTTTTCTTTTCCACTGGCCTCATCAGAAATTCCGCTCATTTTCTGACGCAGTTTTTTTTTCTATGAGTGCACTCTGCCTTCCCGTTTAGCACCGCGTAGCCCCAAAGTGTCACTCGAGATGAGGAAGCGCACTCCCCGTAAGTGCACTTGACAGGGGTACAAATCCCCATCACAGGTGGCTAAACAGACACCAAGGAAAATCTGCCATCGTGCATGTTCCCTCTCTCAAGCAACCTCAATGTCATCAGAAACTATTGGCCAGAAAGCACCATTTGTACAGCTGGAAGGTGATGATACCTTTTGCTATTTGGAGCATCATGCGGCTCATTTTACGAGAGATCAAACAGCCCAAATATTTCAAATTTTTAATTTTCTCGATTATTCTATATATTGTGCGCACATTATTTAGCAGGCGAACAGTGAATTTTATTTCGTCAAAGTGCTAATATTTCAGGAGAAAAAAAAAATCATACATGACGTCATGGCAGAGGCAGCGTTTCCACGCAGAGCTCAATTTCGCATATTTGCAGTCACGTAAGAGTCTAGATATGAAAGCCATGATGGATATATTTTTCGCGCTAAACGTACGGGTCAGAAGGGATGTGTCACGCTTATTTCTGCCACTCTGAGGAAGTTGACGCTTACTGGAAGAAATTTCGAAAAAGACACAAGTCTCGAATGAGGCTATTTTTCGAGAATTTTCTTTATCTACAAATACAGTAGAACCCCGTTCATACGTTTTTCACCGGACCGGGAAAAAAAAACGTAACAGCCGGGAAAACGCAACAGTGAGGAAAGCACCGAAAATTAATGAAAACAGTGCAGCTTTGACTTCAAACAATTAATTTCCGCAAATTGACCCTAGGACTTTAAAAAATCGAGAATGGTGGATTGCAGTTTCTTTCGCTCGCTGGAAAGAACAACGCGTTTCTCAATAGCCAAGGCCGCATTGCTGTCAGCGTCGTTTTGCGGTGCAGCCACACCGCACGCACGCAGCAGTGCTGTGCAGTTCACGCGCTCACTGCAGTCCACGCTGAAGCGACGTGGTGCACAGCGTCAAGCACTGAAATGTTCGTAGGCTGCTCGCCGCGCTGCTCCGCGTAAGCCGCCCTGGCTGCCTGTCGACTGCGTTTAGTACGTCCAGCTTTTCCTCAAGGGAAAGCCCCTTCCGCTTACTCAACGCTATCACGCCATCAAAGCACAATAAAGATGTTGTTGCGACTGAGAAGGATGAAAAGGAAATTGCACGGGCCCTGCCGACTGGCTCCAGCCGAGCCACCACCAAAGAAAGAGTGAAAGAAAAGACACGCTGATAAGCGACCGCAGCCGTGCGCCTCCTCCTCACCACCTCCCACGATAAAGATCGCGGCGTTCGGCGTGCGAGGCAGATAGCCATCTAGTGGCGGCCTCTCCAACTCGCGTGCGGCTTCTTGCAGCCAGTTCCGTAGCCAAGCCTGGCCAAGACTCGTCAAAAATCAAAATGCCGGTTGGCGCGCATTGCCCGGTTGGGTTCGGGGAGCCCAGTTGCGACGTATCATGCGGGATCGTTTCCTTGGCTACGACGTAACAGCGGGGTTCCCAATACATTGGATCCTATGGAAGCTATGCCGGGACCCGAAGAAAACGACGTAACAGCCGGGAAAACGCAGCAGTGAGGAACGTAACAGCGGGGTTCTACTGTATAAAGCACACCTCTTTCAAATTTGCATTGTCGATAAGCATTGAGGTGTGTGAAAAGAGTGTGCTGACTTGCATTGTTATGTAATATAGGGAAGCACAAAAAGCATTGCCCCAAATCAGGCATTTCTTAATATAGTAGTGTTTTTCAGAAATGAAAGGAAAAAAAAATCCCCAATCCCAATTTTTCTTGAAACTCCTTAAACAAGGAGGCGAAAAAGAATGCGAAAGGAGATGTTGCATCATTTTGTTTGCAACAGTGTTGTCCGAGCTGAAACTTGTAACTTCTTGAGCATCGGCAGGAGTGCTTTTAAAGGGTCAGTCTACTCACCGAAATGAGTGTATAAATAATGGCATATTCTGGTAGATGGCACCCTACAATATCAATAAAGAAAGAGGGAACTGCGGCCTGTTTAGACACAGGAATTTATATTTTATTTCAGCGTTAAAAGTCGCGTAAAAATGCATGGCGGCGACCCCAAACGTTCATTTTGTTGGAGCAGGTGGTAGTCTTTTTTTGTAGAAGCATAAGTGAATATATTACATACCGTTAGTATGCCCCAATGTCACAGAAATGCACGTTTTGTTCTAGTAAACTGTA
Organism: Amblyomma mixtum; assembly: GCF_055824585.1. NCBI lineage: Eukaryota > Metazoa > Arthropoda > Arachnida > Ixodida > Ixodidae > Amblyomma > Amblyomma mixtum. Next base: position 139,498,068 of record NC_143019.1, on the reverse strand, counting down.
GAAGGCACACCGCTCGCTTTTTCTGTAAATCACATGAATATTTATAAAGCAAACAAAGAAGGGGAATGAGGGGCTCGTTGTAAATATGACAGAAGCCAACAGCCACAGAAACCAAGGGGCACAGGGGATTTTTTTTTAGTTTATTTATTTACAACCACATGCCGCCGGTGGGATCCGAACCCACCGGAGGTCGTGGGTTCGGATCCCACCGGCGGCATGTGGTTGTTTTTTCTTCTGCTTTTCTAATCAATTAGCTTTAAGCGATGGCATATTCAGTAATATTCTAAATTGATCAACACCACAAAATAAATAAATTAACTAAAAAAAAATCCCTTGTGCCCCTTGGTTTCTGTGGCTGTTGGCTTCTGTGATGAATATTTATAGTTATACGTATGCTAAACGCAGGCGCATTCCCACTTTTAGTTCAGCGTATGCTAGCAGAGACGCAAAAATAAACTCAGCCTATAGTTGTCAGGATGGGAACCATTACTGTAAACAAACCGACTCACGTCTTAAGCCTAGCAGCAGCAGAATCGTCACTCTAATTAAAAAAATAAAGCAAATTTACATTTTCTTGTAGGTGAGGTGAGAGGAAGCGACAGACCGGTGCCCCATTTATGGCCAGTGAACGCACTGAAAAAGGCAGCAAGAACATCTTTGCGATGTTGAAATAAAGATTACTTGACTTGACTTGAATTCAGTCCGCCGCCGTGTTTGTCGCTGCACAGCGGAAATCGTCGGGATCGTCGCTACCCTCGTCATCACTTCGGCTGTCGCGACCGCGTTTATTCGGAGTTGACCACGGTGGAAGAATAATTGCGACATAAATAACCAATGTCCTCTCAGTGCTGACTTCTTTTAATCATCTCAGCACTTGAAAATTGCATTTCATAAATTTGTTGTGTCCCCTTATTGCTTTTTGTGTGTGTGCGCCCCCGCATCCTCCTCCTAACGACCACTCGCATCCTCCTCCTAACGACCACTCGCATCCTCCTCCTAACGACCACTCGCATCCTCCTCCTAACGACCACTTGCCCCTCGTCGCACGCTGTCGCCAGATGCCCCCCCATGGTGCGCCCCCGCATCCTCCTCCTGTTTTGGGAAGCCACTCCCTCCCGTGGACGCTTCTCCGCTCCCTCCTTTCTTCGGGCGGCCAGTTCGGCTCCTGCCTCGGTCGACGCTGGTCGCACCCTCATCGGCTTTAAATAAACGAAGTCTTAAAGTACCGTGTGCGTCTTTCGCTGCATTCAACACAGCGACCGGACACGACAGTGGCGACGAGAAAGTGGATTCGACCCGCGCTACGCAACGCTATTGACAAGCCATGGCTACGCGAGGGTTTCCCAATCAGATACCAGAGTTCAACGGCTCATCGTGGTCATCGTGGGTTGGACGCCTTCAGTTCTACTTTGAAGCTAACAACATCACAGACCCAGCCTTGAAGAGGGCCAACCTGCTGACGCTGTGCGGGGAGCAGACCTACGATACTGTCTGCGCCCTTATTCAGCCAAGCACACCAGCGGCAGTGTCTTACGACGACATCGTAAAAGCGCTGCAAAAGCACTACGACCCAAGGCCATCCGAGGTCTACAGCCGGGCTCGCTTCCAACGACGAGATCAACTGGGAGGAGAAACTGTGAGCGCCTACGTAGCCGCGCTCAAGAAGCTCGCTGCCGACTGCAATTTTGGAACGCTGTCGACAACAGCTACCTGGCAGGAGGGAGACGCAGCTTCTTCTGCTAACACCACCATGCTTCCCTTGGACGTGATGTTACGCGACAGATTTGTGTGCGGACTGAGTGACGAGTCACTGCAGCAGCGCCTGTTCGCTGAGAAGGACCTCACATTCAGCAAAGCTTACGACATCGCCGTTCGAGCGGAGAGCGCCGGTCACCAGCAGAGAGGGATTCGCCGGAACACCGAGCCGGTACACCAGACAAGCAACCAGGTGCGCAAGCCTTCTGTTGTTGTAAAATCGGTCAAAAAGGCACAACGCTGCTGGCGGTGTGACGACCAACACAACCCCCAGGGATGTCGATTCCAGTCAGCCACGTGTAATTTTTGCCACAAGCGAGGGCATATCGAAAGAGCATGCATTACGAAACGGAGACTTGCCAAGATAAAGTCACCTTCCCAGCCTAATCACAGCGTCAACGCCTCAGAGAATACGCCGCTATCTGATCTCCATGGAACAACATCAGCAACACCATCTGTGTTGTACGACCTGAACACCATGAATCTCGGCACGCGACCGAAGATTTTTACAGAAGTAAGCGTACATCACCAGCTGATTAAGTTCGAGGTGGACTCCGGCGCAGCCTGTACTCTGATCAGTGACGACACGTTCCGAACTTCATGGCCATCTGACGCACCCGCCCTGCAACAAGACGACACGCACCTGCGAACGTGGTCAGGACAGAATCTGCCACTATTGGGCTCTGCCAACGTGCAGGTTAACTACAACGGCCAGACCCATACGCTACCTCTGCTTGTTGTGAAGGGCACAGGATCAAGCCTTCTAGGGAGAAACTGGTTTTCTCCACTAGGCGTGATGATATGCGGCATACACCAGACGCCGAGCCAGAACATGGTTGAGCAACTGCAAGAGAAATACGAAAGAGTATTCTCGGAAGAGATTCCAGGAAACGAAGGGCCCCCGGTCACACTGGAGTTGTTGGACAACGCGCAACCCAAATTTCTGAAGGCCAGGCCGGTGCCGTTTGCTCTCCGAGATTCAGTTGAAAAAGAGTTGGACAAACTGGAGCAGCAAGGTGTCATCGAGCCGACGCAGCACTCAGAATGGGCCACACCACTTGTCGTAGTTCGCAAGAACGGAACCATACGCCTCTGCGGAGACTACCGGAGCACCGTCAATCTTGCGACTAAAGCGTCCTCTTACCCGCTACCGACACCTGAAGAAGTATTCAGTGTACTACGTGGCGCAAGAGTCTTCAGCACATTGGACCTCACCCAGGCGTATCAGCAGCTGAAGGTGAGCGAGTCAACTGCTGAATTATTGGCAATTAACACACTGAAAGGCTTGTACAAAGTCAAGCGACTGCCTTTTGGCGTAGCTGCAGCCCCGGCCATATTTCAAAAATTCATGGAGACAGTGCTTCAGGGCATCCCAGGAGTTTGTGTCTACCTTGACGATGTCATCAGTGGCACTTCCACTGAAGAGCATGCAGTGCGCCTAGAGCTCGTTCTCGAAAGGCTAGCAAACGCTAATTTGTGCATAAGCAAATCGAAGTGCTGTTTTGCGGTGCCAGAGGTGCAATTTCTGGGACACCGAATTGATGCGGAAGGCATTCACCCTACCGAGGACAAAGTGTGAGCGATCACAGAAGCACGAGCTCCAACAAACAAGCAGGAGCTACAGGCTTTTCTCGGACTCTTGACGTTCTACGACCGGTTCTTGGAACAAAGAGCTACCGTGGCCAACGACTTATACCAACTCCTTCGGAAAGATGTGACATGGACATGGTCGCCACGCCATCAGCAGTCATTCGATGCCCTGAAAGACCTGATTCGAAGATGTACAGTCCTCCGCCACTACGACGAAAGGAAGCCTCTGCTTTTGGCTTGCGACGCATCACCGTACGGAGTCGGCGCGGTTCTATCGCAAACTGACGAGCAAGGAAGGGAAGCTCCCATCGCCTTCGCCTCACGTACGTTGTCGCAAGCAGAACGCAACTACGCGCAACTTGACAAAGAAGGGCTAGCCATCGTCTACGCGGCGACACATTTTCACCAGTACATTGCCGGCCGGAAGGTGACCTTTATAACCGATCACCGACCGCTACTGGGCATTCTGGGACCACAAAGGCCTATGCCACCAACTTTGTCTCCGCGAATGACACGTTGGTGCATCAAACTCTCAGCGTACGACTACGCTCTGGTCTACCGCAATGGGAGTAAACATCAAAACGCCGATGCGCTAAGCCGTCTGCCACTAGACGCAACTGTTGACGAACCATTTCCACCAGGAGACGTTCTGATGTTCGAAGCACTGCCAGAACCTCCGCTTACAGCAGGCACAGTTGCAGCATCTACGCAGAAGTGCGCAGCTCTCCGGCTAGTTTACACAGCTGTTCAACAAGGCAACGTGCATAAACTCAAAGGGGACAACTTCGACGCTTACCGCAGGCGAGCTACAGAGTTGAGCACCCATCGCGGCTGCATCATATTTGGGTCCCGAGTTGTGATGCCGAGAGAACTACGCGCACAAGCTATGTCTCTCATCCACGCCGGACATCGGGGCATCGTTGCAATGAAAAAGTGTGCCAGAAGCTACATGTGGTGGCCTGGCATTGACAACGACATCGAAACAGTGGTGCGAGAATGCAAGCCTTGCCAGAGCAGCCGGAGCGCCCCGCCGAAAGCTCCTGTCCCAGAATGGGAAAAGCCAGACACACCATGGCACACACTGCACATTGATTTTGCAGGACCAATTGAGGGCTGCACTTTCCTTGTGGTCATAGATGCCTACACAAAGTGGCTTGAGATAAGGCAAATGGGACAGACGACTTCGGCAGCAGTCATTGACAACCTCCGATCACTATTTGCAACGTTCGGCCTGCCGCGCAAGGTAGTGTCGGACAACGGAACACCGTTTGTGTCTGCGGAGATCCTCAAGTTTTATCGCGACAACGGGATCTCATCAGTTACATCGGCCCCCTACCACCCAGCGACAAACGGACAAGCCGAGCGCTACGTAGCCGAGCTAAAACGCGCCCTTGAAAGAGATCAGACAGGCTCGCTGCAGCGCCGCCTTGCGCGCTTTCTCTTCAAGCAGCACACGACGGTTCAGAGCACAACAGGCGAGACCCCCTCGAAAATGATGTTCGAGCGTGAAATGCGAACCCAGCTCACAGCCATCCTCCCCGAGCCAAAGGCAGAGACGTTCCGGGAAGAAAAAGCAATTCCGCGCTGCGGCACGCTTAATGAGGGGCAGCGCGTCCTCGCCCGACAGTTTCTGAAAAAGCCACGCTGGGAGGAAGCTACAATTGTCAGACGCATAGGCCTGCGCTCTTGGCTCGTCAACATACATGGCACAGTAGCACGCCGACATCTCAACCAGCTGCGTAGATTTACGACGCCGTCTGAGAGCTGTCCGCCAGCGGAGAGAACACGTGCACCATCTTCCCACATAGCCTGGCACCTCTTCCCGGAAGAAGAGACTTCGCCCAGGACAGACCTAGGAGACACAGCGAACAACAGCCAGCCTACAAGTGTTTCTCCCCCGAGCGCACAAAGCCAGCGCGCCTCCACGCGTGAGCGCCGACCCCCTGCACGATACCAGGCAACTTTCTAAGGGGGAAGGAAGTGTTGTGTCCCCTTATTGCTTTTTGTGTGTGTGCGCCCCCGCATCCTCCTCCTAACGACCACTCGCATCCTCCTCCTAACGACCACTCGCATCCTCCTCCTAACGACCACTTGCCCCTCGTCGCACGCTGTCGCCAGATGCCCCCCCATGGTGCGCCCCCGCATCCTCCTCCTGTTTTGGGAAGCCACTCCCTCCCGTGGACGCTTCTCCGCTCCCTCCTTTCTTCGGGCGGCCAGTTCGGCTCCTGCCTCGGTCGACGCTGGTCGCACCCTCATCGGCTTTAAATAAACGAAGTCTTAAAGTACCGTGTGCGTCTTTCGCTGCATTCAACACAGCGACCGGACACGACAAAATTGCTATGACGTTTGTATTTTCATGGTTGCCAGATGAGACTACCATCTCATACAGATGTGTTCCCACATTAATATACTCTATTTTAAAATGTTCTACCGCATTTCTTGGCACCACAGCTGGCTAAACGGTAATTTGAGTAAAGAGCTATTGGTTGCCGCAAAGAAAGTATGGCCGATATAAAATTCAGTAGACTGACCCTTTAAATGAGGGGGCGACAGCTGCAGACACACCTTCCGCTGCCATAAATTCTCCCCAAATCCCAGGACTGAGACCTTGCATCAAGAGAGAGCGTACCTAATTTTCAGTGCGGCCCATAGGAATGCATGTAAAGAAAAGCTCTGAATACATTCTTCTGACTGCACAGTGCACCTATTAGGTTGTCTTTCATTTGAAAAAAAAAAGCAGTCTACATCGTAGAAAGAAACACGAGAGTATACAGTGTCATTTCAAAGCCAGCATATCTTTTTTTTTAAACATCACAATATGTGCATGCCAGAGACATTTCACAAATCCACATTCTGTACTACAGGCTCTTATCGTCTTTTATTAATCAAGGACGACCTAATTCACTCATTTCGGAGTCTCTGTGATAGGCAAAGCTCAAAGAATATTGTACATATAGGTTGAGGGAATGCCTACTCCAGCATAGCAGCAATAACCAATCCGGCATGTAATGTACCAGCATAGCCAATCAAAATAAATGAAAAGCGGCTAAAAAAAGACATAAAAATGCATTTTTAAATCAAACGCAAATTAGAAAAGAAAGTCAGCCACAGCATACCAGGAGTGGGATGACAAAGCGAGGGCCTGGGGACACACACGGCTTTATAGATGCACTGTGCAGTAAGAAAATTACGTACAAAACTTTTCTTTACGTTTTAGAAGGGTTGTTTTGTAGGCCAGTTTTACATGCTTTACATAACTTGTTGGAAAGAAAATAATGCAACATCTTCGTTCATATTCTTTTTCACCCCCTTCTAGAGACTTGTTTCAGGAGTTTCAAGAAAAACTGGGCATCAGGATTTTTTTTCCTCTCATTTCTGAAAAACGCTAGTATATTAAGAAATGCCAGATTTGGGGCAATATTTCCTGTACTTCGCTATAATGTATAACAACGCAAGTCGGTACACTCTTTTAGCACCTCAATGCTTATCTGTTGTGCAAATCTCAAGGAGATGTGCTTTATATTTGCGAAGAAAGAAAATTCTCAAAAACAGCCTCGTTTGAGACTTGTGTCGTCTTCGAAATTTCTTCCAGTAAGCGTCAACTTCCTCAAAATGGTGGAAATAACGGACTTATTCCTTCTCACCTGTACAATGAGCACGAAAAATATATCCATCATGGCTTTCATATCTAGGTTCTGACATCACTGCAAATTTGCGAAATTGAGCTCTGCGTTTTTTTTTTCTCTTGAAATACTAGCTCTTTCACAAAACAAAATTCTCCGTGGGACTGCTAAATAAAGTGTGCATAATATATAGAATAATCGAGAAAATTCTCGTCGTTTATTTAACTCCCTAAGCATACAGCGTTTGCATGGCTCCATCAATTCTTTCAATAAATCCTTCTCTCCCAGTGTGATAGAAAGCTGGAATAACCTCCCCGAACACACTGTCATTGAGGCTATAGCTCCTAATTGACCATCTCAAAGACAAATAATTTTTCCTGCACCCTATGCCAGCTTCCAAGCCCTGCAAACTGACCAGCCTGATCTACTTCTAAAGTTGTAATCTGATCTTGTTTATATTTCTGCCACACTCTGTCATGACTTGATTATTTGAATTGGTTACTCTCGTCTTTTTTTCATCTTGTTCTATCTTTTTTCTTTTTATTCTATATTATTCTATTCTATATTCTATATTTTTCTGTATTTCTATATTCCTTCTATATTTATATTCACGTATGACGGCTGAACACCCCTGTACCACCTCCCCCTTATGTAACGTCCCTAACGGGACCTTTAAGGGTTAATAAATGATGATGATGATGAAAAGACTGCCTCTGCACTGTGCCACCAACTCGCTCTCCCCCCACGTACAGATTCAACACAAGCAGCTCAGGCTCCAAGGCCAGACCCCTGGACATCACTGACCATGTGTGGCACATTGTGCAATCATATCCGCGCCTTCTTCAAGTTGTGCAGGCTCGACGCACGACGCGCTATCACAGGGAAGCCGACAATGTGTGCTATCCACTGCAGGTGTTTGGCGCGTGATAGCCTCAGTTGATTACGTGCCATAAAACCTAACACAGCACAGCACAACCCACTGAGGTGATGTACCCACCCACTGCCTATACTGGAACTATCTGCAGGAGATATGCCGTACTGCCTGAAAAAAGAACTTCTCTGCCACTCCACGCGTGCTTTGATTCCACCACCTGGATACAACATTCCCGGCAGTTCAACTCGCCTTGAGAGGGGACGATGGTCTTTGAGACCAAAAAATGACCAAAAAATCGGTTTTCAAAAAATGACATTTGTGGAATCTACAGCTATTATTTTTCCAACTGTACCAATTTTTTTCCTTCAGGAAATCAGCATTTTGACCATAGTATTAAATTCAGATCATCGTGTGGGCTCAATTTATGCAGGAGCAGACAATTTATTGGCATGAAAACTTAGGACTGTCTTAGTATGTTGATATTTCAACATCTAGGACAGACGGAGATGTCATATTGTTTGCCAAGGGAAGCTGAAGGCATAGTGTGAACAATAATTGAAGCAGGTTTGTTCAATTGCACTTCACATATTTATAATTTCGCAATGTTTATCAATGCATTACCTTCACACCTTGAACACTGATATTCCAAGTAGTGCTGTAAAATTACTAATGAGGGTAAATTGGAAAAATGGTTTCAATTATTGCACTCTTTACTCACCATACTATGTAGCCATGGATTAAAAATGATTTTTTATTGAGCAGTTTTTTTTGCATCGAGGTACTAATGAATGACTAATTAAAATTAATTATCTTGGGAACTGGCTAATTTAACAGAAAGGTAATTTCATTGTTGAAATCAGCATAAGAAACTGAGCAAGGTGGTGCAGTTTCATTAGGATTGGACAGAAATAAGGAAAATAGCTCCAAGACCAGTGTCCCCCCTTAAGCAACAGGCCACACTTGTGCAATTAAGAAAAAAAAAATAACATGCTTTGGCTGCAGCCTGCTCAAATAGCATAGGCTGTTGTGAAACTGGCATTTCGCACTCTTTCGGGTTGTGACGAAATTAGCACTCCGGTAACTGCCACACCTGTTCGGTTGCACCTGTACAAAAGAAGACTCAGCAGTCTTTTCAGCTGGCACGGTTATTGAACAGCTTGCCATGCCAGCACAAACTGGAACACACCACAGGCCCATGTTCCTCAATTGAGTCAAGATTTGTCACAAACACTAAGACAACAGAATTCGCAGTGCACCTTCCCATCTGAGCAAGGAGCAGACCGGCCAAAGCAGCAGCCACACTCACGTCATTGTCCGAAGTCCCACAGAGGCCGCACGACTTGCACTCGATGCACTGCCAGCGATACTTCTTCACCGACACTGTCATGTTGGGCGTGAACTGCAGGCAGGACGGGTGAGCTGCAACAGCCACAACACACACTCGCACACACACACAAACCGGACACACGTGCATTTCACACTTCCTTCAGTTGACCACTACACACACACGCTGTCCATGCCACAGCAGTGAGACTAGCCAGTGCACCAGCCTGAGAAACGCCTTGCAAAAGCCAAACACTTACGAATGCCAAGAAAAATGCCAGATAAAAAAAAAAATTACAGCCAAGTGCACCACTGTTCATATGGTGTATAGGGCTATGCATGGTTTATAGGGCTACAGTCGACGACCGAAAATTCGGACGCCTGATTTTTCGGACATGCTTGATTATTCGGACTTCTTCGCGGCACCACGACATGGCCCATAGAGCCAATGTGTAAGAGCGCTTGAAATTTCGGACGCACCGCAACTGACCACTCGATTTTTCGGACCTCGTTCGCACTCGCCGCCAGCACCCAAGCCGCCATATAATGTGTACAGTGGAACCTCTAATTCAGACTGCAGGAGATATCGAAAACTTGATCAAACAAAACGAAATTCAAGCTTAAAGGGAGCCTTTTGCGACGCTGAAATTCTGCGCGAGTCGGCACATTGCGCTCGCGTGTTTTCGAATTCGTACTGTCCTTGAATGTCTTCTGCCGCACGAACTTGAACCGTAGTCTGAGTTCACGGAACTCATCTGTGCCGAGTCTTTAGTCCCGAACACGGAACGCGAATACGATCGCGGAGGCTACGCGCACGCCGTGGCCTCCGCGAACGGCGCAGCGCCGGATCTTATCGCGGCCGCGATCTGCTCCGGCGCTGCGCCGTTCGCGGAGGCCACGCGCGCGCACCGGAGCTTCCAAGTGCCGTCTATGGATGGCGCCGTGATCATTATCAACATTTTTCTCGGTCGCGATTTTCCGCTGTTCACATCGGCATCAGTATCGCCAGCTCCAGCCTTTCGTGGCGTGTTAGCATGCGTGTTAGCGCGTTCGCCGTGATAGTGGCTTTCGCGTGCTGCCGCCGAGCTTCACAGTTTTAGCGCGATGGGCAAGCACCTAAGCTACACGGCTGGGAGTTAGCTCTCGAACGCGGTCGGTAAGCGTGCGGCGGCGGGAAATTCGACGTGGCCGAGAAGTGCGTCCGATGATGGTGCAACCAAAAGAGAAACACAAGCTGCAAAAAGCGCGCTTTCCAAGTCAAGCCGTGCGAGTTTCCTGAACTGGAAGAAGAGCTGCTCCTCTGTGTGATGGAATTTCGGAACAACGGCTACGCGTTGACAGCGGACATGCTGCGCGGCTTCTTTTGGCATGAGCGTGCACCAGAGCGCAGCACCAGCTCAGGAGTCTAAATACTTCGCGAGTGACGATTGAACGTAGAATAAATGTCGCTCATTCTCTGGTTGGTGTGTTTTTACTTAAAAAAATTTTTTTTTTCGCATATCGCGTGTATGGGCCGCACCCCGAAAATTGGCCCTCGAATCTGGGAAAAAAAAAAGTGCGGCCCTTATACGCGTTTATACGGTATTTCGCACGGCGAAATATAGTCATGAGGAGCTTTAGAATGTGTGCAATACAATTGGCCGCTTTCTCCGGCATAGTGGTAATAAGTTCGTGATTTTTTCGGTGAAATTTGATTTTCCGGACTGCCCGATTTTTCGGTCGTTTTCGCGGTCCCTAGAGAGTCCGAAAAATCGATCGTCGACTGTATATGGTTTATAGGGCTATGCATAGAACATGAGAAAAATGCAAGAAAAATTTTTTTTTTTACAGCCAAGTGCACTACTGTTTATATGGTTTATAGGGCTGTTTATAGGGCTATGCAAAGAACATGTTCAAACTGATTCTCACGAAAGCCAGTTACGCCCCTTTACAAGGCTCCTGCTACTTCCCACCTCTGCATGCCTGCATCCAGCCTCCTGAACCCTTCAGGACCTCAAGTAACATCAAGCACATTCTCCTGGTATGAACAAAGGCAAAACAACTGTCACTGCACACTGAGAAGTTCCACAGATGTGGGACATCGCTGCAATCAACATGTAGTCATGACAGGTGCACAAAAAAGGATGAACAACGAATAATATGGCCACACATAGCCATAGTCTTTCACTGTGGATGTTCAGGTGTAAGCGATGTGAAAGGGAACCTCCCAGCTTGTGCTGGTGTACACATGTCGCTTGCTGGACTGGAGGAGAGCAGAGGTGAAAAGACACAAGGCTATGCAGGCTACGCAGGTCAAGTTAGAAGCACACTTTCAACCATAAGAACAATAACAATTTAACAAACGATGCCTCAATTGTGAACACGGCAGCAATGCGCTGATCAAGCACTTCAGCATCGACTACACCGTCGAACCTTCTAATGCAGATGACATGCAAGCGTGACAAGGCGTGTCTCCCGTTTTGGCTGCCGCCCCTGGCGACAGCTCAGCAAAGACGACACCTTGACAACTGTACACGCAGAAATGACTACGCTAGCGTGTGGAAATTACTCAAACAGGCCACACCTGCACTGTAACTGAGAACACTCCCTCGAATTCCTGGACTAGCACTAGGCCCAACGGCAAAGTGGCCTCAGAAGAAAAATTCAAAACAACACATACATGAGGTCAACTATCAGCAGTTCTGAAACTTGTTCAAAATAAAAAATGCAAACTACCGTATTCATACTTAGCAGCGCGAAAAAAAGAGGACCGTATTTAGTCGCGTAAGTTATGCCTGCGCGTAATTTGTGCAACCCTAATTTACTGCTTGGATTTATATATACATAAAAAAAAAAGGTTTTACTCGCATATCTTGCGCTTCCTGCTGCGCAAACCCACAAGCATTCACGCAGGTGCGAGCAGAGCAGGCTTCGCAAGATAGCGCGGCTGCGTCGCTGCGCGAGACTGCGAAAGGTGACTGAGTAGAGTGAAAAAAAAGTCAGTAATTCGTTTGTAAATTGGTTCTAGTTAAGAAAAGTAATATGTGTGGCATTTACCTGGCTTGCTTGTGCCAGTGGTCACTTTCCCACACGAGTGGCTGCAAGAGCAAACTTCCGGTAACCTCCGGAGTGTTAATTGCGCCAGAATCCGAAACTACTGAACTGCTGGCTGTTCCATCTGCTGCTACTCAGCCAGCGCCGGATGCGAGGGCGCCATTTTATTGCCTTCAGCACCTCCATTCGCCTCTGACTGCTGGCTTTGCAACTGCATGGTTCCACGTTTACTGCTTTGAGCTGCACACGCGTCGTCCCGCCATCACACGGTGAACTGCATAACGTGAGCCTGGGGTGGGCGCTGGTGATGGTGGGGGTTGCAAGGACCGCACCCAAACTTTCCAAAACTCACGCAATAATAGCCTTCAAAATGCATGCGCTGTGGCATTCGTGATCAGCTCCGGCTGTGAGCAATGGTGCGCTTGATCGCAGAGGCCACGCATGCGCACAGGAGCTTCCAGATGCCACCAACAGATGGCGCCCAAGGCCGCGGCTCATCATCATCAACTACCGTATAAATGCGTGCAAGGGCCGCACCCGTGTATGGGCCGCACCCCGCTTTCCCGAAGGAAATATTTAAGAAAAAATAAATCCGCGTAAGGGCCGCACCCGAACTTTCCATGACTCGGGCGGGAATAGCCTTCTAAATGCACACGCCGTGGCCTCCGCGATCGGCTACGGCTGCGAACAACGGAGCGCTCGATCGCGGAGGGCTTGATCGCGGAGGCCAAGCACGCTCACAAGAGCTTCCAAAAACCGTCCATGAATGGCGCCCGAGGCGGGAGTCATCATCATTGTCATTTTTTTTTTCTGCCGCGACTTCTTGCTATCTACATCGGCATCAGTATCGCCAGCTCCAGCCTTTCGTGGCGTGTTCGCGCATTTATCGCAGTTGTGGCTTTCGCGTGCTGCCGCCGAGTAACTTAGATTTATCACGATGGGCAAGCACCTTATCAGCTACACGGCTGGGAGTTAGCTCTCGAACACGGCAAGCGTGCGGCTGACAGGGAATTCGACGTGGCCGAGAAGCGCGTCCGATGATCATGCAACCAAAAAGGTGCATTGAGAAACATAAGCTGCAAAAAGTGCGCTTTTCGAGGCAAGCCGTGCGAGTTTCCTGAACTGGAAGAAGAGCTGCTCTGCTATGTGATGGAAGTGCGGAACTACGGCTACGCGTTGACAGCGGACATGCTGCGCGGCTTGTTTTAGACGAGCAAGCACCGGAGCTGAGCACCAGCTCAGAGTCGAAATACTCCGCGAGTGACTACTGAACGTATATAAATGCCGCTCATTCCCTGATTGGTGTGTTTTTACTTAAAAAAAAAATGTTTTTTCGTACGTCGCGTGTATGGGCCGCACCCCGAAAATTGGCCCCCGAATCTGGAAAAAAAAGTGCGGCCCTTACACGCGTTTATACGGTATTTCCTCTGCCACAAACTCCCGTTATCCATATCGGCATCAGTATCACCAGCTCCAGCTGCCAAAGGCACAGGAATTGTGGTAGCGTGCTAGTTCGCCGTAGCTGTGGCTTTCACGTGCTGTTGCCAAGCGCTGCAGTTTTATTGCTCCTGGGAGTTAACTATCAAACACAGCAAGTGTGGGGTGGGCAGGAAATTCGACGTGGCCGTGAAGTGCGTCCGACGATAGTGCGACCAAAAGAATGCATTGAGAAACACAAGCTGCAAAAAGCGTGCTTTCCAAGGCAAGCCATGCGAGTTTCCTGAGCTCGAAGAAGAGCTGCTCTGCTATGTGACGGAAGTGCGGAACAACAGCTACACGTTGACAGCGGACATGCTACGTGGCTTCTTGTGGGATGAGCGCGCACTAGTAAACAGCACCAGCTCAGAGTCTAAATAATCCGTGAGTGACGACTGAATCTAGAATAAATGCCGCATATTCCCTGATTGCTGTGTTTTTACTTAAATTTTTTTTTTTTCGCACACTGTGTGTATGGGCCGCACCCCGAAAACTGGCCCTCGAATCTGGGAAAAAAAGTGCTGCGTCTTACATGCGTTTATACAGTACTTTTAGGTTTATTAAACCAAATAAACCAAACAGTACTTTTACTTTGGCCAGCAAGGGGCACGAGTTGCAGGGTAGACATATACACGGCAATGTATCGTGCACACTGCGTGACCTTTGTGGAGTTTTTCGCAAAATTTCTGCGCAATTTGTGCAGATCCTTTTCGAAGCCTTAATTTTAGTGAAAGAAAAAAAGTACGCAAATTAAGAGAGTAAATATGGTTATCCACTGCGGCCATTCCCCACTGTGCATGGGCTTTTGTGCCTGCCATAACTCTCTCTTTCTCTTACCCAGTCCAGAGTAGCGGGCCACACAGATCTCCAGGGCAGACCTCTCTGCCCTTCTCTATATATAAACCTCTTTCTTGATCAAAATTTTGGTATGGGCTAGTTGGTGGCTCATCTTAAGGAAAGTAGATAAGAGCGCAAAAAACAGGGACAGCAAAGAAGACAAAAACAACAGGACTGGCGCTGGCTGTGTCCTCTCTTCTGTCCCTGTTTCTTGCGCTGCATGTACTTTCCTCCCTCTCGACTCTGGTGGCCATGAACAGCCGTGAATGAACCCCCCTGTGCCCCTCACCCGAGCGGCCGCAGTCGGAGCAGGAGACGAGCTCCTCGGGCTGCCGGGTCTTCTTGTTCTCGCCATTGTCCCCCAGGCAGAAGTCGCAGTACGGGCTGGGGTTGGCCAGGGGCTTCCCGCTGGCACTGCGCTGCTGCTGCAGGGGCGGCTGCTGCTGCTGGGGCAGCCCGGGGGGGCCGCCACCCATGGGCGGCTGGTGCGGGGGACCCGTGGGGGGGCCACCCTCCTCCGCTGAGCCGGGGGTCTTCAGGAAGGAGAGGAACGAGTCCTGGAACTTGCGCAGCCCCGCCAGGGGACTGTCCCCCCCCGAGGGGCCTCCCCCACGGGCTCCCCCAAAGGGGCCGTCTCCCGAGGGCGCACTGCTCGACCCACCACTGTCCTCCTGCACGAGAGAGCCACAACGGGGCTCAACGCATGACTTGGCACCAGGGGCAACACACCCAAGTCACACAGGACTCTCACTAGTTCTGGTTTGGTTTGGTTTATGGGGTTTAACGTCCCAAAGCAACTGAGGCTATGAGGGACGCCGTAGTGAAGGGCTCCGGAAATTTCGACCACCTGGGGTTCTAAGAAACGTGCACTGACACCGCACAGCACACGGGCCTCTAGAATTTCACCTTCAAGATATTCAGCCGCCGCGGCCGGGATCGAACCCGCGTCTTTCAGGCCAGCAGCCGAGCACCGTAACCACTCAGCCACCGCGGCGGGGCCTCTCACTAGTTCTGTGTCATCATCATCATCAGCAGCCTGACTACACCCACTGCAGGGCAAAGGCCTCTCCCATGTCTCTCGAGTTAACCCTGTCCTTCGCCAGCCGCGGCCACCCTATCCCTGCAAACTTCTTAATCTCACCACCCACCTAACTTTCTGCCGCCCCCTGCTACACTTGCCTTCTCTTGGAGTCCACTCTGTTACCCTTAAAGGTGCACTGAAGAAGATTCTGAACTTGTCTTTTTGCCGCGGGAACTCGATCTACACGTTCCTAGCATTCTTAGAAACCGCAACTTATTGCCTTGCATGGCCGATTTCCCTAATTAAATCGAATTAACGTCCGGCTCCCGCCCTTTTTTTTGAATTCTGCCTCGTACGATGGGCGGAGTCGACCAACGCGTGAAGTTCCTTTCAGCCAGCTCCGTGGAGGCTTTGCTTTCGCTTTATGTTGTTTTTTAGGTTTCCATGAATAAATAGTTTCATTCGCAGATAATATAGCTGCAAAATAAGCCCGCAGAAATAAAAATACGCGCGGACTATTTGCTACTACGGACTACTACGTATTACTCCGCCGATGGCAGAGCGGCAAGCCGCCACGGGACTGGGTGAAAGGCACTCCACGCGTTGGTCGACTCCGCCCACCGTACGAGGCAGAATTAAAAAAAAAGGGCGGGAGCCGGCCGTTAATTCGATTTAATTTGGGAAATCGGCCACACAGGGCAATAAGTCGCAGTTTCTAAGAATGCTAGGAACGTGTAGATCGAGTTCCCGCGGCAAAAAGACAAGTTCAGAATCCTCTTCAGTGCACCTTTAAGGTCCAGCGGTTATCTTGCCTTCGCATTACATGCCCTGGCCAAGCCCATTTCTTCCTCTTGATTTCAACCAGGATGTCATTAACCTGCGTTTGTTCCCTCACCCACTCTGCCTACTTCCAATCTCTTAACGTTACACCTGCCATTTTCCTTTCCATGGCTCGCTGCGTTGTCTTTGACTTAAGCTGAACCCTCTTTGTGAGCCTCCATGTATCTGCCCCATAGGTGAGCAGGTGAGTTCTGTGTACCACTGTGGAAGTTATAAGCCCATTTCACCAACGTCTATAAGTGTCCAGCCACAGGCACGCAAGCACATGCAATGAAGAGCTGGAAACTGGTGATGCATGCTCATAGCTTCCGAGCATTCCATGGAACTGGCGAGACTGCTGTCTTCTACATATTACAGAAAACAAAGGATCATAGCCATAAGCCTGACTTCACCCACTGCAGGGCAAAAGCCTCTCCCATGTCTCTATGTAATTAACCTTACCCTGTGCCAAGTGAGGCCACCCTATCCCTGCAAACTTCTCAATTTCATCTGCCCACCTAAATTTCCGCCACCCCCTGCTACACTTGCCTTCTCCTGAAATCCGGTCTGAGAAAACAAGTAGCCAATTACAATTCCTTCATGTGAAATGTAACCAATTTCAGTGGTCAATTACAGCCCATGAAAAGTCTTTTATTAGCACTGCACAAATATACATGGACGAGAACGAGCTGCTGCAGCTTGATGTACTACTTTGGTAACTTCCCTTGCAGTTGCTTTTCTAAGCTTTCTTCAGCATTTCTTCCACGTTTCCTAGTGAACACATCAGCTGCAACTCCGAAGAGCATCTCGATTAATGCACCATTCAGTTCAGTTGTTTTATTCC
The DNA here is from genome assembly GCF_055824585.1 of Amblyomma mixtum. Classification (NCBI taxonomy): domain Eukaryota; kingdom Metazoa; phylum Arthropoda; class Arachnida; order Ixodida; family Ixodidae; genus Amblyomma; species Amblyomma mixtum. The sequence goes on along the minus strand of NC_143019.1, from coordinate 139,480,873 downwards.
TTAAAGGGCCCCTTTTCAGGGGGTGTTACATAAGGGGTGGGAATACAGTCGCCGACTGATTTTTCGGACTCCAAAAATTCGGACATGCTTGATTATTCGGACTGCTTTGCGGCACCATCACTCTCCCCATAGGCCGCAATGTATAACAAATACCGGAATTTCGGACACCTTCCAGCCTCTCGTTTGATTTTTTGGACCCCACGCCGACGCTGACCGCCGCATGTGAGCGCCATTTTTGTTTTGAAATGAGCCTCCTTACCGCCCCACGAGGTGGCAGTGGTGGCGGCGTTCGCTCATCATCATCGTTTTTGTGTGCTTCAGTACAATGGCTAGTCTACTTCCGGTCTCGCCTATCCAATCCAATAGCCGCTGGCCCGGCCATCTCGTCTTTCTTTCTTTGTGCCGGTGTGTTCGTGTGGCGCGGTGCTCTTTCTGGTTGTGTTGCTCGTGTGCTGTGCGCGCCTAGCAGTGAGGCCAGCGAAGCATACGAGAATGACGGCGACATCGGCGCAGTCCGCGCCTGGGAATGCAGCTAAGAAGCGCGGCAAATACTCAACAATGACGATGGCAAAGAAGATCGCCGTGATTCGTCAAGTGCAGAACGGCCGCCCGCAGAGCGAAGTTGCCCGGGAGTTCGGCATTTCGAAGCAGACTGTCTCTGACTACATGAAGAACAAGAAGATTTTCAGCGAAGAATCGAAGTCTTCTTCATTGTTGGAAAGGACAAATTTCAGAGAGGGCAGCCACCCGCAACTCGAAGCAGTGCTCCACATGTGGTTGTGCGCAACAGTTGCCAAGCGGGTCCCAGTGTCGGGCGATCTTCTAAAACAAAAGGTGGAGACCGTCGCACTGCGAATGAATATCGAGGAGTTCAAGTTCAGCGATGGCTGGCTCCGCAATTTTAAGAAGAGGTACGACCTCACTTTCAAGAAGATGTGTGGTGAGAGTGGTGCCGTGGACCAGACTCTTGTTACTAATTACCGCTCCGGCAGACTGGAGTCGCTGCTGTGCCAGTTTTTGCTGGATAACATCTTCAACTGTGATGAAACAGGCCTGTTTTACAAGATGCTAGCCGAGAAGACACTGTCTGTGTCTGGCGACCCCTGCCACGGCGGAAGGCATAGCAAAGAACGGGTCACAGTGATGGTTGGCAGCAACATGTCGGGAAGCAAAAAGCTCCCGATTCTTGTTATCGGAAAATCCAAGAGCCCGAGGTGCTTCAAAGGGGTGAAAACAGTGCCCCTGTGGTATGAAGCAAATTCGAAGGCGTGGATAACGCAGCAGCTTTTCGCTGGACCGGAAGTTCAGAACACAAAACCGCAAGGCATTGCTCTTTGTGGACAATTGCGGTGCACATGGCCACATTGATGACCTCACATCCATTCAGTTGGAATTGCTACCACCTAATACAATGAGCGTCTGACAGCCCATGGACCAGGGCGTGATAAAAAATTTGAAGGTGCTATACAGGTCTCGCCTGCTGAGCCGCATGGTTCTGTGCATCGACGCTGACAAGCAGTATGCTGTCAATCTGCTGTCAGCGATCAACATGCTTTCTGATGCCTGGAAGGCAGTGACGCCAGCCACACTCCGAAATTGCTTTCGGCACGCAGGATTTGTGAGAGGCAGTGAAGCGGATGCCGTGGCGCCGGATCTCCCGTCCGATGTGTTTCCCACAGACGCCGAATATGTGCTGCAGGACTTGCGAAGTGGCAGCGTGATGATCCTGGACGCAGTCACCTTTGAGACTTTTTCAAATGCCGACAGTGCTGCACTCACATGCGCGGAGCTGGACGATGACGAGATAATTCGTCAGGTGTCAGCTGTACCGCCTCATGACGAATCCGAGTCAGATGACGCACCACGTGCTCCACTGCCGTCGCAAGCGGAACTTGTGAAAGCAGTGACGGTGCTTTCAGCTGCCTACGGTGACAGCACGACCCTTTCTGAAATTCAGGCAGACCTGATTGCGCACAAACGGAGGAGCCATGAGCAGCGCATTCAGGATTTCTTCCAGCCAATTGTGGGGCCCGAATGAGTGCGTTCAAATAAAGTTTTTTTTTGTCTGATTCTGTTTTTTCGGACTCCTGTTTATTCGGACTTTCCGGCGGTCCCCGTGAGGTCCAAATAATCAGTCGGCTTTACCTGAGGTGGGGCAAGATGGAGGTGACACTTAAGGAAACCTAGTGTTTTATTTGATGCTGAAATGATCTAAGTGATTTAATGCTTTAATGTGCACTTGCTGCAATCACATGCCAATCTTTGTTCCTCGAAAGAATCACACGTGTACTTACTCAGTGAAAATCTTATATTTGTATACCTTACTTCAACTTATCTGTAACTTATTCCGTTTTTCATTTCTGTGTGCCCCACCCCTTATGTAATACCCTCTAACGAGGGTCTTCAAGGTTATTAAAGTGAAGTGAAGTGACCTTAAGCACCACCTCAAAGTCACACAAAGCGCAACGTTTTGCTGACTGACAAGGTGCCAACACTTCAGTTTGGGCGACTCTGTTCCCTGCCAAGGAATAAGTTTGCGTAGACAGAACTGACTGCAACACGCGTGTATCAACAGTTGCTTCCGTGAGGCAGAATTTGTGATCACAGGAATGACGGAGGACTCTGCCGAATACCCACGTTATCGAGCGCATGCTTATTTGTGGCAACGCGTCGTCAATGCGCATCTATAGTCGGACAAAACTTAAGTCTGCAGTGAAGCTCCCACCACATTCAGGACCGCCGCACAGAATTCCTCCATGACGAAAAAGTACAGTGGAACCTCGATTATACGATGTTCAGGGGACCGCGCGAAACCGTCGTATAATCCGGGCGTCGTATAATCGAAAATCAAGCGTGATATTTTTTAACGTGTGAACTTCATCGTCATCTTTTTTTTTTTTTTTCGGAACACAAATGAAGCACATTTTTGCCGGCAGAGGGCTAGTCTTCAACAAACAAGATAAAATGGCCGTTGAGGCTGCTGTGAGCAGCGGGGCAGCGGCTCGCGCGGTTTTCTTGATAGGTGGAAAGATTAAGGCGCACCGGTTATCGACTGGCTAAAGTGTGCCTACCCTATTTACTCGATTCTAAGCACCCCTTTTTTTTCACGATCGCGATGCCCAAAGTGAGAAGGGGTGCTTAGATTCGAAAAATCGCGGAGCCGATCACCTCCGCGATCGGCTCCAGCTGTGGACAACGGTGCGCTCGATCGCGGAGGCCAAGCACGCGCACAAGAGCTTCCAAAAACCGTCCATGGATGGTGCCCGAGGCCGCAGCCATCATCATCGGCAATTTTTTCTCCCCCGCGCCTTCCCGTTATCTTTCCTTCCTCCATGCGTTATCTACACCGGCATCTTTCTTTCCTTCCTCCATGCGTTATCTACATCGGCATCAGTATCGCCAGCTCCAGCCTTTTATGGCGTGTTAGCGCGTTCACCGTAGTTGTGGCTTTCGCGTGCTGCCGCCGGGTAATGCAGATTTAGCACGATGGGCAAGCACCTTATCAGTTACATGGCTGGGAGTTAGCTCTTGAATGCGGCAAGCGTGCGGCGGACAGGGAATTCGACGTGGCCGAGAAGTGCGTCCGATGATCATGCGACCAAAAGGGTGCATTGAGAAAAACAAGCTGCAAAAAGCGCGCTTTTCGAGGCGAGCCGTGCGAGTTTCCTGAACTGGAAGAAGAGCTGCTCTGCTATGTGATGGAAATGCGGAACAACGGCTACGCGTTGACAGCGGACATGCTGCGCGGCTTCTTTGGGATGAGCGTGCACCAGAGCACAGCACCAGCTCAGAGTCGAAATACTCCGTGAGTGTCGACTGAACGTAGAATAAATGCCGCTCATTTCCTGATTAGTGTGTTTTTGCTTAAAAAAAAAAATTTTTTTCGTACGTCGCGTGTATGGGCCGCACCCCGAAAATTGGCCCCCGAATCTGGAAAAAAAAGTGCGGCCCTTACACGCGTTTATACGGTATTTTAAATCAGCAGAAAAAAACTGAATACGTCTGTGCAGTCCATTGCATTTGGTCTGTAAATAAAAAAAATGCTCCAAGACCTATGTCCCCCCTTAAGTGAAGTGCGGGATGCGATTTTAATAAATGTCGTCTCTAAGCTTTCGTCACTCGTATTATAGGTGGGTAAAACTTTTTTTTTTTTTCCATTTTACGTCTCTAAAACTTAAACCCGTGATATATTTGGGTTCGTATTTTATGCGGGTTTTTACGGTACTCACAGCGTCCTACATGAAGAAAGAAACAAACATCGCCTGCTGGATTGCCTAGGCATGGCTTGGGTGACTAATCTGTGACCAGAACTGTTGTAGCCACTCAATCAAAAGACGCAGAAATGATGATGATGGACTGGCATTTGCAGTAGCGGCTCAGCTCAAAACCAAAATGGCGTTTAGCGTGTCGAACCATGCTTCGGTCAGTGTCGTTGGGGTAAGTGCTGTTAATCAAACTGGGGCAAGGGGTTCACATTAGAGGTCGCAATGTTTCCGAAATTTCGGCAGTTGTTACACATTAAGGTCTATGGGGAGAGTGGTGTGGAGTCTGAATAATCAAGCTTGTCTGAATTTTTGGGGTTTGAAAAATGAGTTGACTGTAGTAGATGTTGTTACCAATGCAATGACGCGCTCCTTGCACGCATTGATCTGCTTTTTACCAGCGTCAGCACACTTTAGTCCAGTTCTTCAAGAATGTTCACCTTCTCCATTACCAACACTGCTATTGCTTTGTTTTTAACACGGGTACTAGCACAACTCGCAGACAACCACTTGTCTCAGCACCATGTGGAACACATGCACTACCGAAAGCACATGAAAGTAGAACAAAGCTCTGAGGCCTCACTACCATGACTACACTGTAAATGAAAAAAGAAATGCGGTGGAAGTCCAGTGGCTTGCTGCTCCGTCGTCAACACTCCCTTACCTAGCTTACGGTGCGAGACTGATGAGAGCTAGTAGCAGAGACGACGTAAATTGAGCACCTCAGCAGAATTCTTGGCACCATTAAATCCAGGGCAAGTTCTAAATAATGAGGTGCTTTCACTATGGGTGAACAAATAAATTATGCAAGATGTTCAGAAACATTTCACATTCTGAAATTCACAGTAAATATTTTTGGAAATTTCTGAAAATTCCATAAATCTGAAAAAAAAAAATTGTTAGGTTCTTAGTAACGAGATTTCACTGTATCACCACAGAGGGAACCTAATCACAAGAATGGTGAATAAGGCTAGACGAAGAACCGGACATTGCGACAGTGCTACAAACCTTCAGGTCCTGTGCATAGTGTTACGATAGTTGCATCCTACCGGTACTCACCTATGGGGCAGAAACGCGAAGGCTAACAAAGAGGATCCAGCCTAAGTTAGGGACAACGCAGCGAGCTATGGAAAGAAAAATGATAGGTGTAATGTTGAGAGATCGGAAGTGGGCAGAGCGGGTGAGGGAACAGACGCGGTTTGATGACATCCTAGTCGAAATCACGAGGAAGAAGTGGGCTTGGGCAGGGCATGCAATGCGATGTCAAGGTAACCGCTGGTGGATTCCAAGAGAAGGCAAGCGTAGCAGGGGGTGGCAGAAAGTTAGGTGGGCGGGTGAGATTAAGAAGTTTGCGGGGATACGGTGGCCGCAACTGGCAAAGGACAGGATCAGCTGGAGAGGCCCTGCAGTGGGTGTAGTCAGGCTGATGAGGATGATGATGAGTTGCATCCTTAGCACCCCCACAAGCAGCCCATGGAGAGCAGAGAAAGCCACCACCTCAGCTTCCCTCTCTGCAAGTGGGTGTGGCGCACCTGATGTGTAGCGGCCGATGGCGGATGATGGTCAGCGGCCGTGCTGGGAGCTGTGGTGTTGCCACTGGCACCGGCATTTCCCCCACCGCTGGCACCGCCAGAGCTGCTGCCGCCCCCACTCCCACCACCACCACCACCACCACTGGTGCTGCTGCTGCTGCTGCCAGGAATGTGGCTGTGCGCGTAGTGGTAGGACAGGCCCGGGCGCGTCTTGTATCGGACGCCACAGACTGCACAGACAACAAACAGTGCTTGCTATGCAGTGGCGCACATTAAGGGATGACAACGTGACTTTGAAATCCCCCCCCAAAATTGTTTTTTTCAGGTGAAAGCTTTTAATGGCTCATGCTCGCAGTGTCGATCAGTGTTATATGCCTTCATCGAAATTCGACCACCATGGCCGGGATGAACCAAAATTGCGAAGCAACCGTTAAAGGGGTAGAGACATCAAATTCCAAGGTTGTACAAAAGACTGCCATACGTTTCCTTTGTACAGTAGAACCCCGCTGTTACGTTCCTCACTGCTGCGTTTTCCCGGCTGTTACGTCGTTTTCTTCGGGTCCCGGCATAGCTTCCATAGGATCCAATGTATTGGGAACCCCGCTGTTACGTCGTAGCCGATGAAACGTTCCCACATGATACGTCGGAACCGGGCACCCCGAACCCGCCGGGGCAATGCGCGCCAACCGCCATTTTGATTTTTTGACTAGTCTTGGCCAGGCTTGGCTACGGAACTGGCTGCAAGAAGCCGCACGCGAGTTGGAGAGGCCGCCACTAGATGGCTATCTGCCTCGCACGCCGAACGCCGCGATCTTTATCGTGGGAGGTGGTGACGAGGAGGCGCGCGGCTGCGGTCGCTTATCAGTTTTTCTCAGCCAGCGTCCGCTTCGGGGGACGCAGTTGTTGTGACGCGCGTCTTTTCTTTTCTTTCACTCTTTCTTTTTATCTTTTAACTCTCCTCTATCTGCAAGTGACAGCGGTGGTGGCTCGGCTGGAGCCAGTCAGCAGGCCCGTGCAATTTCCTTTTCATCCTTCTCTCAGTCGCAACAACATCTTTATCGTGCTTTGATGGCGTGATAGCGTTGAGTAAGCGGAAGGGGCTTCCCCTTGAGGAAAAGCTGGACGTACTAAACGCAGTCAACAGGCAGTCAGGGCGGCTTACGCGGAGCAGCGCGGCGAGCAGCCTACGAACATTTCAGTGCTTGACGCTGTGCACAACGTCGCTTCAGCGTGGACTGCAGTGAGCGCGTGAACTGCACAGCACTGCTGCGTGCGGTGTGGCCGCACCGCAAAGCGACGCTGACAGCAATGCGGCCTTGGCTATTGAGAAACGCGTTGTTCTTTCCAGCGAGCGAAAGAAACTGCAATCCACCATTCTCGATTTTTTAAAGTCCTAGGGTCAATTTGCGGAAATAAATTGTTTCAAGTCAAAGCTGCACTGTTTTCATTAATTTTCGGTGCTTTCCTCACTGTTGCGTTTTCCCGGCTGTTACGTTTTTTTTCCCCGGTCCGGTGAAAAACGTATGAACGGGGTTCTACTGTATGTGAGGACCAGAAGAGCGAAGTATTAAATTTAAGGGAGGTCTAGAACATATTTTAATTTCATTTTAAAGTTTGTGAAAATGCTCACTCTTGAAGTCTGAGCCATCGCTAGTGCATCGATGTGACGTAGGAACAGAGAAGAAAACGCAAGTATTTTCTACGTCATTGCACAGTTTTCTGACGTACGGGACCAAGTTTTGCGGTTTCGCGGCCTAGCAACCTTGGTTACGAGTGCTCACGAGTCTTTTTTTCTGCACGCTCGCGACTGCGACGGTGCTTTACGCCCGGCGTTGCTGCAGGCGATCTCGTTGTCGAAAAATCCACTTTTGCAGAGGAATATTGCCGGCGCTCTAATCTAGGAAGCATTCTCTGCTATCATGGATGTTATGTATTTTCTTGTGCGAACGTGAAGTACGCCGAACATGCCGGCCGGCCGGCCAGCCTGGATCCCGTCTGCCAGCGTCATAACAATGAGCTAAAGTGTGTTCTTGACGTAAATAATAAACCCTGGGATAAGAAATGTGAAAAATGTGTCATTTTTGAGGATCGCTGACTAATACTGAGCTGCTGGCAAAGGTAAAGACTGTGATACGAGCAAAATTCTTGCCACAACCGCCTCGCAGCTGCCGCTGGCGCGACGTTGGGGTCCGACTCGCCTGGCACCCGCTCGCTTCACTGCTGAAGGCGTCGCGGAGATTTACCATACTATTTTATTGTGAGATGATGCTGTTGACAGTAAAGCGATGTGTAGAGTAGGCCTTTTATTATAGCAAAGGCGACTTCCGAAGCGCCGGCCGCTGCGGCTCCAATGCGAAAGAGGCTATAGGCCTAGCGACGACCATGGCAGCCAGGCAGCAGCAGAGCTCGCCGCCCAAAGCGCCCGCGAGCGGTGCCGTTGCCGAAAGCTCGAAACATAAGCAGGCATGCTTTATCGCTGCTCGAGCAGTCTTTCTGATAACAAGGCGATCTTGTCTTTTCTTGCGACATTTGTACACCATCCCAAGCAGCGCTCAGGCACTGCTGCACGGCGGCGAAGTGCGAAGCCGATTGTGGGCAGAGCTTGGGTACAGCGGCGCAGCGATGCTCACCGCTCCGTGTGTCCCTGATTGCAGTGGGACGGCAGTTCGCAAGCAACGATCGGTGCGGCGCGTCGGCCAAGTGGCCATATGGTTTGATGAATGTTGCTGCGCGTGCATTATTTGTCTACATAATGATTGCATTTTGCGCTCTGAGCTCGGTACTCGCTTTTGGTCGGCGAATGTTTTCGCTCGGCCACCAATCTGCCCAAGACGCGTCGGCCGAGGGGTCTCGTCGGCATCTTTGGTCGGCGACGTTGTGACACTAGGACAACGCTTGGTCGTTGGGGGCGTCGTCGTCGGTGCAGTGTGACTGGCTAGTCGGGGAACGACCAGGTTGGCCGACGCGACCGTCGGCATCGGGGTCCCGTCGGCCTAGTGTGAAAGCGCCTGAACTGCGCGCTGGTCCCAGGCTGCCCTAGTTGTCGCTAGGCCTAGGTGATTTCGCTTCGAAGCCGCAGTTGACGGCGCTTTGGAAGTCGACTGTGCTATAATAAAAGGCCTACTCTTCACATCGCTTTAGTGCGAACTCGTCCCATAATAGAAGATAAGTTCGATTTCCACGACGCCTTCAGCAACGGAGCTAGCAGACGAGCAGCGCGCACGAAGAAGCAGCGTCGAGCTGTCAGGATAGGACAACGTCGGCGTGAGGTCGGCGCTGTTGTCGGCAGAGTGTGACACACGGGTCGGCCGACGACTGCTATCTCGGCGACGCGACGGCGATGCGCTCGTCGGGCGACGACCGGCGCTCGGTCGGCATCTGCGCAGTGTGACAGACGCGTTGACGGCACGAAAATCGCTGCCGCCGACCATCGCCAGACGGAAATCAGCCGATCGTCGGCATAGTGTGAAAGCGCCTTTACCATTTGACGTTGCCTACACGCTCGGCGTTCGCTGGCACAATCTGAGCTACGTCGGGCCCGACGCCTGCCTCCTCTTCAGAATCGCTGGGCAGCGGATCAAAAATGAAGTGGTTGTCGGGGTTCGAACCGCGGCGTCTCCTTCCTCGTCTGCGTCATGCCGCGATTCCTCATAATCGGTGTCTTCGCCGAAATAAAACTCTTCTTTCCGACTCGGAGCTATTCGGCATTGCGACTTGCCCTCCGCCTGGCTCTCCGTGTTTACGCGCACCACGTGCGTGTCAAGCAGATGACATGCCTACACGACGTCACGGCTTTCCGGACCCACGTGACAACGCATTGTCTGGTTTTTGACGTCATGCAAGAGCCTGGCAAAACCTGGCAACTACGAACAGAAACCAAAACTGCTGGGTACAAATAATACGATTATTAATTATATAATGCGAGTTCATGCTTCTAAGATGGTGTTCCATGCTCACTGAATCACTACGCATTATTTACAACCCAGAGGTACAACACAAAAATGTGGTGTCTCTACCCCTTTAAACGTACAGCGTTCTGGGTGGCGCCATACGATTTCTCAATGCTTATAGCTTAGACGTTCTAGTCAAGTTGGAGGCTAGATTGTGACAGGGATTCGAACCGACGACATATGCACCTTCAACTGTACGCCTTCCGAGACTCTCTACCCCTTTCCTTAAGGCGCCGTTGAGGCATTCACCATTCACCGGTTACTGCGTCTTTTCCTTTCCTCAAAAACCAATCAACGAATTGAAATTCTGAGGCAAAAGTTGATCCTACACCCTTGCGGTTGGTATCATACGATTTCCCGTTTCTTAGGTTGGAGGCTAGCTCGCGACAGGTGTTCAAACAGAGATTCTGAGTGTTTCACTCAGACATTTGTGGATTCAGCGTTTGTGGAATCTATTTTCGGAGGTGTGCGTCTTCATTTCATTTCTCATAGCGCAACCTGCGTCGAGGTCGAAAGCTCACGATGGCACACCAATGACACACTTTTGCCTTCACAGCACGTAAGCAGCCTGTATCCACTTTATTCCTCACTCTCTGCCAAGATACTCACCTTGCAGCAAACATTTCTCCACGACTGTTGCGTCTATTTTGACCCCATCTGTTTTGTTGCACTCCTAGGACCATAATGCCGGTCGAGACATCCTCAGTTTTTCAAATTTGCGAGTATTAAAATAGATGCACGAAATTTTCTTCCCACTCTAAATATCGAAACGGACATTGCATCACAAAAAAACTCAAAATCAAAATTTGTGCTTTGAGGAAAAAAAAATGATAAAAATGCCGTTACCTGCGACACACCCGTAGGAATGCGAAGAACATTGAACCAGCCTTCTGCCACACTTTCTTAACCCTGCAGCCTTTTAAAAAGATTCACAGGAAGAAAATTCAGGGGGCCGCTTTACTGACCTAAAGTGAGGTGAGGCGGAAGCCTTAAGCGCGGTGTTGCTGCTAGTGTCACTGATGTGTGGTTGAGACGTTAAGCTTCGTCTCTAAGAGTGGGACGCAACAGCGTCTTGCAACGCTGCCAGGGAGTCCACAGAACACCATCGCCCATTGGGCTGTATGCCTTGCTCATTGGTAAATTGGTTTTTGTATCTGTCAAGCATATCCTCATGGACACCTGAATCTCACCGTAACTGGAAAGGAGGAAGATGGGAGTGAACGAAGACATCGTTTTCACTAGACGCGCCTTTGTTCATTCTAAACTATTGAGCTCGCATGGCGGAGTGGTTAGCATGCTCGTCTCGCACTCCAGAGACACTGGTTCGATTCCCCGACTCAACCAATTTCCTACTCGGTTTTTTTTGTTTATCTGGTCTGACTAGAAAGGTTAATTAGGGTTCAATTAAGCAATTAACTAACCTCAGTCCCACTTACTTGGAGCATCGCTATACCATCCCTTTAATTGGTTGCATGGTTAGTAGCCAAAGTACAATTGACCCCATTTGAAATTCGCGCACTGTGACGTCACGACCATTTCGACAAATTGAAAAGCGTGACATTTCTGTCGACAACTCCTGCTTACAACGATGAGGCATTAAAGGCCTTAATATTTATTAGATATCAATTTTCTGGATATATAACAGTGAAATTTTTTTAGAGTAGTAGTTATAAAAATTACCTCTCGTATGCTAAAAAAAATTCCACATAAATATGTGCGGAAATAAAATTTTTGCTGAAAGCCACCTCTCCATTTAAACAACCCTTTAGCCTGAGAAGCACACTCAATTTGCCAACACAGCTTGGCCACTCTGGTTGAGACTATTCATCGATCCATTGGCACTGTGACTGCATGACGGCTGACCAGCAGTGGGTGGTGGTGTACAGTCTACAAAACTTGCAGCTTTGAGCACAACACAAAGACATAAAACTACACAAGTTAACTTAGCACCCAAATAAAATGACCCCATATCTTCCTGAAATTAACAAATTGCTGAACTGACTAACAACTGCTTTTCCACCTCACGCTTTTGAAAAGTTAACATGTACCGCTGAAGGTCACCTAATTAAAAGTTTCCACCGATCAATCTTACACCCGTGCAGAGGCTTGTTGCTGCCTTTGCACAGGTGAAATATTGACAGGTGGAAATTTTTGCTGTAGCTAGTAGTAGCTCAAGAGTGGTGATCCGTATTTTAAGGGGGGACACCCCTCTTAGAACTATTTTCTCTATTTATGGACAGATTTGCACCAAATTTTCTGTTTGTACATTTTCATGTGCTGATTCTAAAACTGCAAACGGTTTGGGCCTGCAGCAGTAAGTTTTATATTTATCATGGAAACTATGTCGTTTGTTTGGAGGAAACTTGGTTAATTAACATAAGACTGTGTGAAGAACATTACTATTTATAAATGATCTAGAGTCACCAAGGAGGGCAATAAGGCATAAAAGAGCATTCTAGGACGACTTGGACAAAAGTTACAGCCAGTCAAACATGACAGAGAAAAAGCTCATTTTGATGACTTAGACAAAAGATTTATTTTCAGAATTTTCCCAAGGAAGCAGTGGTTTAAACTTAGCCCTATTGCACAACCTGTGCATTTATCTTTCTAGCACAAAAAGAATTATACTAATAGCTGATATAGAACTGGAGATATCGCTCCTCCAAAATTCTGAATGTGCCAAAATTACAGTTTTGAGAAATCGGAGAAAAACGTTTTTGGCATATTTTTGTGGCACCAAGGGTAACTAGAAATCACTGAAGTGAGTTCTGGCTCGTTTCTGATGTGGGAGAACCATTTCCCGTTGACTTAATTGCGCTTGCAACAAGGAAATTGCCGGCGAACAGATGGCATAGTCTGGAGGCTGGAACCCGAGATAAGTGCCTTTGCACTGCGACCTCCCCCAAGTTGCGGCGCGCGATTCTACCGGCGCTGTGATCGCAGTCAGCCGCTAACGAACGATACGCGCTCTTTGCTCATCTTGCCCCTAAAAACATAAATGAAGCAAGTTTATTTCGTCAAGGTTTCCGATTCCGCGCTTTGCGGACACCGTTTCGCGGCCGCCGCTGGCGCCGCGCCACCAGCTTTACCGGAGAGCTCGATCTGTCGCGCCGTTGCTGGCTGTCAACGGAAGCTGCATGGGAAGCTGCTTCGGTATCGCTTCTTCATCTGCATAGTCACGATTACGCTGTCTGTACGCGGCAGGAATCGCCCTGATCACTCCTCGCCGCCGCTCTAAGCACCGCCGCCTATCAGGTCATCGCGAAGCGTCGGCGCTCTATCGCTGATTGTTAGATAAGGGGATGCGCCGATGCAGCGCACCGAACGCGCTTCGGATCTCTGCCTTTCGCTCCCTCGGGATGCGTTTTCAATCCTCGCTGTCACGCTAAGCACCGCCGGTTACGACGTTGTTGCGCCGCATCGTCGCTGAATGTAGACACCAGGATGCAACGATACAGCGTTCCCAGCGCGCTTCGGATCTCTACCTTTCGTTCCCTTTTAGTGTTCTTAGCCTAAGGTTGCGTAAATTGAAATATTTCGCACTTAGCACCCGACGAACCTCACTTCGCCGTAACAGTGGGACTGCCCGACCCACTCAAAATGGCGCCGGGCTCCAAGCCGTCGACGCCGTCAACCAACCAAAAGTTGGCATTTTTGTCACGTGATCTCGAGAACCAATAGCAGAGCGCGCTTTGCCCAAGTTTGTTTGTTTGTTTACTGCTTCCAGGGCTTGCTCATGGTTGCCAAACGGAATATGGGAATAGCCTGAATCGAGACCTTTCAAAGGAAACCAAAATGGCGCCGGCGGAGCGCGTATTTCTCGAACGACAGGCAGTCAAAGTTTGGTGCGATTAGACCTCAATTTAAAGGGCCGCGCACGCTGTTTCACATCTTTGGAACGCTATAACGCGTAAATTAGGCGGTATTTTTCAACGAAAATTCGTGGATAGCTGCGCAGTGACGTCAGGATCGCGAAAATGGAAAGGTCGAAAATAAGATTTTTTGACCAATTTTCGGCCGCAAAGAGCCGTGTCCCCCCTTAATGCTACAAACCTGGCTGAGCTCTTTAAAATCTTGTTTTTCTTGCCATTTTTCTTGTAGCACAATGCAAGAATGGAACCACAAGAACATAAGTGAGGATATGGCACCAAAGCAGTGAGAAAAAAAAAGAAGGGGGGGAGAAAACAACAGCGACACGCTAATCTGCATTCAAAACAGAGCTCAACTAAGTTACGGGATGGCTGACACAAATGGGTGTGAATTTCGTAAAAGCAAAGGAAAAAGTGTACAGCAGTTGCACCAGAAAGTAAACAAGCTGAGAAGCACGATACTTACTTTCGCAGCTGTAGGGCTTCTCGGCGTCTGTGTATTCGATGCGCGTCCGCTTCTTCTGCCCGGCATTCTGCAGAAGAGCCCCAATCAGTGCAGCCCCTCCTCAGCCTATGTCAACAAAGCCAACACCCCCGCACTTGTGGTCAGCCTTTTGCAAAGCAGTGGAAAACAACACCAATCAGGTGAATGATGCAAGCTTTACCGAAACAGGACCGATTTTAGGCGGTTGGCATACAGTCATAAAGTGGAAATGAACTCCAGATATTGGTGGGACTGACTGGATTCAGGGCCCTGTTCGTGTCGCCATTCTCTCCCTCCAGTTCCTGCACTGGCCTCCATTTCACGACATCCTCATCCCTGCTGTGTACACCAGGGAAAGCTCCCCACTGCTGCATCATTTCTGAGAACCTGAAGTGCGGCAAGGATATCGAGATGTTCTGCGAGGCTTGCTCACGAACCCTGCTTCGACTTTAAACCAACATGACCAGGGAGAAGAGTCAAGCACATATGGACATAGCATGGCTGAGAAAGCTGCCAGCTCTCATCACAGCTCCCTCAAGGACTGTAGAGGTTTGATTTCAAAGTCAACCATCTCCCGAGACAAAAACATTTGAGAGCACTGCTAGTTTTGTATCACGTAGAGATTTTTGTTCCGAGTTCAACTCATGCAACCTACTGTCTCACAATTCCTCTCTGCAAGTCATCTTGTCACGTGACTCTGGTATGATGTGACCACTTTGTCACGTGACTCGAGACTTGGGAATTTTTCTGCGCCATCTTGTCACACGAGTTTGCTTTGACATCATCACTCTGTCACACGACCTTGAAATTTTTTACATCATCTTGTCACGTGACTTTGGTATGATGTCATTACTTTGTCACGTGGCCTAAAAATTTTCCTGCGTCATCTTGTCACGTGACTTCAAAGTTATTTTGCATGTCTTGTCATGCAAGTTTGGTATGATGTTGTCACCTATCATCATCACTTCCATCATCGCTATCGTACTAAATCTCAATTGCCTTAATTCGTTTTCTGTCAACTGCCATTAACTTAATTTGGAAAACTGACAACATGATGTTATATATCTTTATCATGACATATTACACCCCTCATTAATTTATTACTAAATTACAGTACATTCACACACAATCACACGTTGTGGCATCATAGTGCGGACACATTTTGCCAACATGTTTTGCGAACATGACCTTGAGATTGAGATCTAGACTGAATAATGAAAAGACACTGTCCAAACAAAAGCCTCATCAACCAAGTGAGTGGCATGCAATTACTCAATAAAAAGCCCCCTTCACCCAATGGAAGACAGTGCGCTATGCAGTGTCCAGGTGCTGCACACACACTCAAAGCAACCAACAAGGCATTCCTTACCTTGCACCCCTTTAAAAAACCACCACACTGTAGGAACTGGTTCCATTAATGCTAGTCACATCCCCATGGCACAGAATTTTTTGCTTCACTTTATACACAAGCCTACTACCCGTTGCAATACAATTTACTTTTCTGCCAAAGTACTTTGTAAGCTTCCAGGGTCATTTCATGCTCATTACTCATTTGCACACTTTTGATAAGTCCATTATGCACCTGCCATGCGCAGTGACCTGAGATACAGCTGCTCTACAGTTTCAGTCTTGGTAGCAGCTTATGCACTGGACATCACAGGTCATCACAGGACATTACACTATAAAGTAGTGATGACAACACAGTATTTTGTATTGTATAAAGGCCCAAACAAAAATACCATATAAACGCGTGTAAGGGCCACACCTCGTTTTCCTGAAGGAAATGTTTAAAAAAAAATAAATCCGTGTAAGGGCCACACCCGAACTTTCCATGACCCAGGCGGGAGTAGCCTTCTAAATGCATGCGTCGCAGCCTCCGTGATCAGCTCCAGCTGCGAGCAACGGTGCGCTTGATTGCAGAGCACTTGATAGCGGAGGCCACGCACGCGCACAGAAGTTTCCAAGTGCCGTCCATAGATGGCGCCCAAGGTCAAAGTCATCATCATCAACTTTTTTTTTTTTTGCCGCGTCCTTCTGCTATCCCCATCAGCACCAATATCGCCAGTTCCAGCCATATGTTTGTTTTGTGGTGTGTTAGCATGTTCACCGTATTTGCCGTAGTTATGGCTTTCTCGTGCTGCTGCCGAGCATTGCTGTTTTAGCACGATGGGCAAGCACCTTAATAGCTACATGGCTGGAAGTTTGCTCTCGAACACGGCAAGCATGCGGCGGGCAGGAAATTTGATGTGGCCGAGAAGTGCGTCCGATGATGGTGCAACCAAAAGAGAAGCACAAGCTGCAAAAAGCACGCTTTCCGAGGCAAGCCGTGCGAGTTGCCCAAACTAGAAGAAGAGCTGCTCTGCTATGTGATGGAGGTGCGGAACAACGGCTACGCGTTGACAGCGGACGTGCTGCGCGTCTTCTTTCGAGATGAGCAGGCACCAGAGCCCAGAGCATAGCACCAGCTCAAGAGTTGAAATACTCCACGAGTGACGATTCAACGAAGAATAAATGTTGTTCATTCCCTGGTTGGTGTGTGGTTACTTAAAAAAAAAAAAAATTTGCACATCGCGTGTATGGGCTGCACCTCGAAAATTGGCCCTTGAATATGGAAAAAAAAGTGCGGCCCTTACAGGCGTTTATACGGTACTCTGAACAGACTGCAGAGCTTGTTGCAAAATAAAAAAAAAAGCTTGGGAGCCCGATAAAAATATTGGGAGCCTGTGGGGCCAACCCCACCTTGGGCTTCTTCTTTTTCTTGCGGGTGTACGTCTCGTCGTAGTCCTCGGTGTCTGTCTCGGGGTCGTCGGGGAAGTCCGGGGGTGCGGTTGCCTCGAGCAGAGCGGCAGCGGCCGCCGACTCCTGGGCCTCGTCCAGGTACCAGGACTGGTTGGAGTCCTCCCCCACCACCGCCTTGTTGTCCACGCCGGGGTCCTCCTCCCCGGCCACGGGGCGGGCCGCCACATTCTCCACCACACTGATCTGGTGCATGTCTGCTGGGCAGAGGGCAGAGCACCACCGTTGGAAGCGCCCCGAGAATCCACATCCAAGAAAAAATTCTACTCTCACGCTTTGGCCTGAGCTTTTCTTCCCCGGAATCCTTCTACGTCCTCCCTTACTGATTCAGGCTCCCCTTCTCCATTAACAACATATTCAGAAATATTACAACATTTGCGCCTTGCAAGGCAGACACTTCCGAGGCCCGCTAAGGGTCTCAGTAAATCAGGGGAGTGTCACCTTCGCTGGCTACAAACTATGTCTTTCAATAACCCAGCTACGCTTCACGCCATTGAGCCCGAGTCCTTTTCGGCACAGTGCAAATTTCGTGGCCAGAAGGCAAACCTGTACCACATGGTATGGGCTTGTCAGAAAAATGACAGCATTGACATCATGAATCAGCCAACGCAGGAGGGCTGGGAGGCGGCGCTGTCCAGCTCGGACCTCAAGGAACAACGAGCCCTCGTCGCCAGAGCACGGGCAGCGGCTTTCACCAACGGCGTCCCGGACTAGGGACCCGATCAGCCTTCCCTTCAACTAAGGCATTGTGGCTTTCAATAAACGTTTTCATCATCATCATCTCACCTCCCCTTCCCCCCACAAAACTTAAGGGGGGACACTGGCCTCTGAGGCCAAAAAAATGACCGAAAAATCGATCTTCAAAAAATGACAGTTGTGGAATCTACAGCTGTTATTTTCCAACTGTACCAGCTTTTTCCCTCAGGAAATCAGCATTCTGACCACAGTGTTAAATTCAGATCACCGTGTGGGCTCAATTTATGCAGGAGCAGACAATTTAATGGCATGAAAATTTTGGACATCTGCCTGTATGTCGATATCTGAACATCTAGGACAGATAGAGATGTCACACTGCTTGCTAAGGAAAGCTGAAGGCACAGTGTGTGCAATAATCAAAGCAGATCTGTTCAATTGCACTTCAAAAATTTATAATTTCACAATGTTTATCGATGCATTACATTCCCTACTTCACTACTCCAATATTGATATTCCAATTGCTGTAAAAATACTAATGAGGGTAAAATGAAAACATGGTTTTCATTACTGCACTCTTTACTCGCCATACTAAGTAGCCATGGATTAAAAATGATTTTTTAGTGAGCAGTTTTTTTTGCATCGAGGTACTAATGAATGACTAACTAAAGTTAATTATCATGGGAAATGACTAATTTAAGAGAAAGGTAATTTCACAGCTGAAATCAATATAAAGAAACTGAGCAAGGTGGTACAGTTTCATTAATACTGCACTAAACATAAGGAAAATAAGTCCAAGACCAGTGTCCCCCCTTAATGGACAGCTTCGCCAAAGAGTCACAACACAATACACATTTGCACCCCCCCCCCCCCCCCCCCCCCCCCGGTGGGCATGGCAGTGGTTTTGCCAGCCACCAGTGAGTGATCACCCGCCCATCACTCAACTCAGTCATGGCTGAACCAGATGAGGCCAAACTAAACAATGCACCCAGCAGGCTCGCCCACTGCAGCGGGAAGTTGCTGTGACTTCATCGCAGCTGCAACAGCTGCACCACATGCAGGAGAACACCTAAGAACAACAACGTCCCCGTTCCCGCCAATACTGCGCCTCGACCTGTGGTAAGGACAAGTGAAGGCATTCTTTTAAGGCGAAAGCCTTCAATGCCTCATCGTTGTCGACAGAAGGTTGTCAGCAGAGGTGTCACGCTTTTCGGTTGGTCGAAATGGTTATGACGCCAGAGTGCGCGGATTCGAAGTAATGAGGTCACCCACGGATGCCTGATGCCCCCTTTTGGAGCAGACGACAATTAATAAAAAATAGTTGTCGTCCGCTACGACAGGTGGCGTAAGGCGTCCATCAAACAGTGCACCAGGAAAGGCAGCAGCACTTGCAGCACTTAGAGAGCCAAAGTGCCCCCTGAATTTTTCTTGCTCTGTTCTTGATTTTAACTCGGCATCCAGGCGCCCGTGCCCTCAACATAAAGACGCAGCTAACACAGCCTGCTCACCCTACCCATGCCCTCTGCGAAAACTATGCCACAAACTATGTCACAGCACACACGTGCATCTGCCAGATCACAACAACAGTGGACCCAAGCTGATGAGTTACTGTGTGTTTTGTGGTATACAGTTAACTCGATTTAACGAAGTTGAGGGGAGCCGTGAATTATTTCGTTAAATCGAGAACTTCGTTAAATTGAATGAGGCATTTCTTGGGCACATAAATCGGTACATTTGATTATATGGTATGGCGGCATCCAGAAAGCTACCGCAGCATCATATTTGTGAAGCGTAAATGCTCCCAAAATGAAACTGCGGACCGCGGAAACGACCGGCGTCGCTAGCGCGTATGAAAAGAAACAACAAAAATTCTTACTCAACAAGAAAGGCCCGAAGGGACTACAAATTTATTTTCCGCCAAAGAAGTCGGTGATCTTTGCCTGCGTGCGCTTTGTGAGCAACGGCCGCACCGATTTCTTGTAGGTCTGAAGTGCGTCCAGCGCATCTTCCGTCCCCTCGTGTGCGCCGGCAAAATGTCACAGCAGATCAAGAGCATCCATCACCTGACCTGGTGTCGGCACGGGAGCTTCGGCACCTGCAGGGTTGTCGGCAGCGTCTTCAGCCGTCACTCCCTCCACGCTTCCTACAAGCCGCAACATATCGGCATCAGTCAAAACTTCCGTTGTGACTGCGTTTGCGTCGGCGGTCACGTAGTCTGAGAAACTTATGCCTGTGGGCACTTCATCCGCTGAGCGAAGGTGTTCCCAGGCATCTTCATCCTCGTGCACGGCGCTCGCGCAGTCCGGACCAGCTTCGGCAGTTTCAGGGCCTAGTGTACCGAAACCGGCAGTCCTGAAGCAGTTGACAATTATCGACAGCCTCAACGCTCTCCAAGCCGCCGCCACCATCTCGACCGCCATAAAAATATCTATTTTTGTCTCGCGCTTCAGCTCCAGGTTGAGGAGAACTCTGTCAACGACTCGACGCTTGTATGAGCACTTCACGCTATTAATTATCACTTGATCCAAGGGCTGAACCACGGACGTTGCGTTTGGGGGGAAGTAGTGGAGCTCCACGCTGGTCAGCTCGACCTCTGCAACGTAGTGGGCCGTGCAGTTATCCAGCAACAGGCACACAGGCGCGGAGGATGTCAACTTTCCCTTTCAATATTGTGGAGAGAGTACTCGCTGGAATGCCATGTGCTGCAGCCACGTCACATTTCTTCTGTCCACTTGTCACAGCACGAATTATGTCCGCTTTCTCGTCCAGGGTAAGCCTTTTTCGCTTCTTGCAGGGCTCCATCTGCTAGTCAGGAGGGTTAGCGGTGCGCTTGCTCGCACACACCACGTCCGCGTTCACGATAGCAAGGCTAGACTGATGGAGGCCTAACAAGCTGAGCTTGACAAAGACGTGCGTTCAAAGGCACGGGGAAATATCCGCACAAGAGCGAACACAGAGCACAACACACAAACACACACACAAAAAAACACGCGAACTGCAACACCGCCATCTATGAAATGTGGCACGGAACTTTTTTACTGCTGGCGCCATCTCGTGAGCTCGACTCAAAATTAAAACTCGTTTTGCGCCGCGCAGTTTGAAAAAAGCGGCGGGCCGAAGATGCTCCGCAGTGTTACCGCTAACTCGCAATCAATAAATTTTGGGGTGCTGTCTACAAAACAGACCAAAAATTAACACTTTTTCACCTTTATTTCTCGAAAAAAGGTTCGTTAAATCAGGACAGATCACGGAATCGGTTTCGTTATTTCGGGTTATTCAAAGCATTGTACCCTATGGGCGTCTGAGGGGGAATTAGGATACCTTCGTTAAATCGGGATTTTCGTTAAATCGGGTTTCGTTAAATTGAGTTCTGACTGTACTGCAGTCCAGGGAACGCAACAAAAAAATTCAGGGGGGTGGGGGGGGGGGGGGGTCACTTTGTTGACCTGAAGTATGGTGAGGTGAAAGCCTTAAGCGCGGTGTTGCTGCTTGTGTCACTGATGTGTGGTTAATACCCCTGTCAGACGAGCAAGTTTAGTGTCATTTTCAACGAGTGACACTCACCTGTAGTGTCATTCGCATCGTGTCACACGATGAACTTCAATGACACTCGCTGCTGAACGCATTCGGCAAGAAGTGAGTTTGGGGAACTCACTTCACTTTTCCCGAGGGGCGAAGTGTATAGCCTCGGTAGCAGCGTTTCGAAATTAGAATACAACGTCGGCAATAAAAATGGCGTTTTATTGAACGCAGCTAAGTTTTTGTGCACTATTGTTCATGTAAACTTATTTGCGTTGCCATTAAATATATATACTGCACATATTCCGACATTCTTGTTTTCAGCTGCAATAATTTTTTAGGCAGCCGCAGCGGTATGGCTATGGCGGCTAGCATGGCGACCGTAGCAACCATCTGCAACCGTTTCGCTTATTCTGCTCGCTTGCTCGTCGATGGCTAACTGCAGTACTCGGTCTTCGGAAAGATGCTGCGCTCGAATGCACATGTATGTCGCCACCACTTTTTGCCAATCAGATTGTGTCAGCTGCGCAGAAACGTTATCGCCGTGGGTCGTCATGATGCTTCAAAAAGTGAAGTACTGCTCCTGGCTTGTCTCGTCTTGCGAAGCCTTTTTTAAAAAAGTAATCGCCAATATTGCACAAAGCTCCTTGATAATCATAAAAAATTGCTTGCAGTTTGGAATCTACTGTACAATAACTGTACATTAAAGCTTTGAAGTGCGAAAAGTAATATTTTTTTGTGCCTTACTTGAAAAGCCATCGTCACCACCATCAATTCCGAATGACACTTTATTTTTCCGTGTAGCAGCACGCCCCGAAAGTGTCACTCGTTCTGGAGAAGTGCACTTCGTGAAAGTGTCACTAAACTTGCCCGTGTGACAGGGGTATTAGATGTTAAGCTTCGCCTCTAAGAGTGGAACACGACAGCGTCTTGCCACACTGCCAGGGAGTCCACAGAACGCCATCGCCCATTCGGCTCTACGCCTTGTTTGTCGGTAAATTGGTTTTTGAGGAAAGCAAATGTATCGGTTTTATGATTTTATGGGGTTTAACGTCCCAAAGCGACTCACGCTATGAGGGACGCCGTAGTGAAGGGCTCCGGAAATTTCGACCAACTGGGGTTCTTTAATGTGCACTGACATCGCAGATTACACAGGGCTCAAGAATTCTGCCTCCATCGAAATTCAACCGCCGCGGCCGGGATCGAACCTGCGTCTTTCGGGTCAGCAGCCGAGCACCATAACCACTGAGCCACTGTGGTGGCCAAAGCAAATGTATCTGTCTCGCATATCTCGGTGGACACCTCAACCTCGCCGTAAGAGAAGGGAGGAAGATGGGAGTGAACGAAGACATCATATTCACTAGACGAACCTTTGTTCACTCCAAACCATCAAGCTGGCATGGCGGAGTGGTTAGCGTGCTCGTGTCGCACTCAGGAGACCCTTGTTCGATTCCCCAACTAGACCAATTTCCTGCTCGGTTTTATTTATTTATCTGGTCTGACTAGAAAGGTTAATTAGGCCACAATTGCTTAACTATTATTACTCAGTTAGTCATTAATTATCATGCAATTATCATTCTGATATCATAAGAATGCCATCGATTAAGCAATGATTGGTATATGGCCCCATATAAGGCACGTAACCGAAACGCGGACACATCTGCTGACACGGCTGCTAATGACAGTATGAGGCATTAAAGGCTTTCACCTTAAAAATAGACACAAATATGATGACATGCAGCATTAGGCGTCATCACTGTCCTCAATTTGTGCCCGTTTCTGATGTGTTCCTTGCTGTGCAGTATTCCATGGATCCATACCAATCAGGCCACGCTGTTTGGCGGAGCATAGCTGGGAAAAGCCACTGAGCTAGAAGAATTACCCCATCATTACCTGCGTCCCCGTAGTCGGGCGGCTGGTGTTCCCGCAGCCGGGTGGCGCCCAGGTAGCGGTCGTTCATGAGGTACTGGCGCCGCCGCTTGCGCCACCTCCTTGCGGGGTACGAGTAGAGCTGCCCCTCGGCGTGCCCCGGCATGCGCTGCCAGCGTGCCATCCACAGGGCACAGTCGCTCTGGGCCACGCCCGTCTGGGCATCCAGGAAGGGCAGCCGCAGCCGACGCTCCACCACGAGGCGCGTGTTGCACACCGACGAGCTCTCGGTCGCATCCTTGTAGGCCGGCTCACTCAGGAACCTGGTGGTGAGAAGGTGGAAGTCCCGACTCCAGACGTCCCGATGCACACACACACACCCATTTATTCAGACATACAATCATATATATATGGATGGATGGATAGGAGCACCCCCTTTGAAACAGGGTGGTGGCAATTGCCATCATGCTCAGCTTTTCTTCCTTTCTTTTTGTTCAACTGTGTTGTTAACTCTCATTAAGATTCGCCATCTTCTTTCACTACAGTTTCCTGCACTTCTAACCTGATGTCACATCTCTGCTTTTCAGCCACTAATCCTCCAATCGCTTTTTGCTAGCTTCTACTGCAGATTTATTTACATGACCATTGTTGTCTCTAAACCCTAGGGCCTCAGGAAGAGTGACTGTGCCTGCATCGACATCCAGATGGATACCATCCCATTTGAGTATGAGGTGTTCCGATTGTTTCCCCCGATCTACCACACACTGCACATGCGTCATCATCTTCGTTGACTTTTATTTTGTAGCTGAGCATTCTAAGCTTAACAAAGAACAGAAGTGACCCCTGGGGAATAAAGAATGAAAATGAAAACGAAACTGAATACAACAACGGTGAATGCAGCTGTAAGAGCTGGTTCATGGGGTTCAACATCCCAAAGCAACTCAGGCTATGAGGGACACCATAGTGGGGAACTCTGGGTAGTTTTGACCACCCGGGGTTCTTTAATACACGCTGACATCGCCAATCAAGGAAATGGCGCAGCAAATGCACCATTCCTTCATGAACATGACAAACACTATGGTCAGAAATAAATACAGAAAAAGACTGCAGTTATGCCTCCTCTCTTCCAATCTGTAGCAGGAACATCACTACGGTGCAAAGACCAAGTGGCACAGCTCGGTGCTCATGTGTCAAGCACAAAGCAAGCCATTCAGCATAGTCCATTTAGTCCACAGAGGAGAATTAACATTTCCTAGCCGAACATAACATGTTCAAACAGAACTTTTCAAGTGTCGCTGGAAGCACAGCTCGCGCGACAGCAAAATTTGGGAAACCCGTTTTCCTCCCTCTCAACGCCTCTACGGCATTGTTGGTGCCGCCTTAACCTACCCTTCATTTTGCAAAATTATAACGGCAGATATCGACGACAGTACGCCACGCAGCTTGACAGACTGCGCCCTTCTTCCTAGTAGTGCGCAAGAACGTCTGTAGTACAGCCGTCTACACACCTGTCTAGAGCGTTCCCGAGCATTCGAACGCCGCACTGGCGAGTACACGCGTCATCTGCGAGGTGCCTAGGGCTTAAACCCTGACCTTATCGTGCGTGCGCATGGATCGGGTCTAACACCTTATGTCCTTAAAAAGTTGTGTCGGGCCCGCTGGGCAGCAGCGATTTTCACAAACGCACAACAGAGCGCGCGGTTCGAGCGCTAGAGAAGCGTGCGGACGACTGTACACTGTTATGTACTACTACAGTTTGCCACTGCCCGATACGTCAAAACTGTCTTCACACGTATCGGCGGTTCCGACATGCCAGCAGCCTTGTTTACGGCACCACCAAGGTGTGCGCGAGAAGAGCCAAGGATGCTAAAAAAAAAAAACCTCCGATGTTGAGAGGAAAATGCGACGCGCTGCTTCAATGCCAGTCCCCGTAGCTTCACCGACGAAAAAAAAAAGAATGAGTGAACAGCGAAAATGCGCAGAAAATCGTAAGCTGTCGCCGCGCACCATTCAACCAAGCGGAGACGCTGGCGAGTGCCCGTCTCGGAGTACGCCCTGTACCGTGCTGCAGATCACCCTGGACGAGCACGCAAGGTGAGCTATGCATAAGAGAACTCGAACGATAAAAGTGATGCCGTGCACTCACGCTTTCAAGCGGTTTAACGCCACAGGATTGATCTTCAGAGGTCCGAGCGCCATGTTAACGTCTTTCTGCACGGCGTCAGCAGCGGCGTCTGGAGAATCCAAAGGAAAGTAACCGACGCCAAGCCAATCCAGGATTCATGCCGGCTCGAGTGGTTTCGGACGGACGCGTGTTTTGAAGCGTGGTGCGTGGTTTCGATGAAAGTTTACGCGCTTGATGAGCGCGCGGACAGCTTTCCCTGTGCGATGCTGACAAGTAGTACGTGGTTGATGGCGCGCTAAACGTATCGTGATACTTGTCCTGCCGAAACGTCCGCGCGGATCGAGTATCGGGGTATCCGGCACGCCGTTTCACGTTTGGGCTGAAGTGGACCGTGAAGGTTGTGGTCGTTCCATACAGGTAACTTACCATATGGTTTGTTTACTGTGGCTGTATATACACGGTGTTGAGTAAACGCATGGGAATGGAGGCTAAAACAGTTTCAGTAGCTCTCGTGGTGCACGTATGTTTTTTTTTTTTTTTTTCATCAGAGCGACGCAGGCCGAGAGCATCGGTGTTCAGGATTTTGGGTTGAGTTACTGCCTGTCCGGCCGTGACGGTCATTTTTTAAATGACTCGAATCGCAAACCCTTCACCTGATCATGTGAGTGTCATCGCGGTAAGCAAGTAAATGTGCTGGGACTCGCCGTCTTTCTTTTCTTTTTTTTCTTTCTTTTCTTTCTTTTCTTTTTATTTCAAAGTACACATGTAATTACATGAAAACACTCAAGGATCCTTAGCCAGAGGCTAGTCATGGATCCCAAAATGAATACAAATAAGTCTACTGACGATTCAGGAGGAAAAAAAACAACAAAAAAACACACACATTTGTCGGTGTAGAATGAAACAATTGCAATGCAAAATACAATACAAAATACAATACAAAACACAGACTGAAACACTATCGTATGACATTCATATAACCAAATAAAAAATAAATGTCATTCTGCTGATGAGTTGCAGCAAGTTGACGCAATCACATACTTGGGAGTGACTGTGGATAAAGATTTCAACTGGCACCAGCACATTGATGCCCTGTGTAAAATGCTATCGTACTCTTGTTATACATTAGCGAAAGCATCTAAATATTTTCAGACTAATACGCTAAAAACATTATATTTCAGTTTGTTTCAGTCGCATCCAACATACTGTATTGAGGCCTGGGGCCTTACGTATCCATCGTATATTGAACCCGTGGTAAGGCTGCAAAAAAGGGCTCTTAGAATGATCAATTTTGTTGCACCTAGAACTCCATCACTACCTTTATTTAAACAAAATAACATTACGCCACTAACTAACCTAAGAAACTATCGTTTAGCAATTTTTGTAAAAAATGTTATCTGCAACCCTAGCACCTTTCCTTTAGTTTCATACAAGGCTCCACCGTCCAGTTCTCGCTCAGCCGCTCATGGAAAGTTCTTGCTTCCAATATCTAACAATCGTTATGGTCATCGATGTCTCCGTTTTTCTGGTGTCAAAATTTGGAATGCTATCCCATGGTCAGTAATATCTTCACCTAGTACATTTAGAGCACTGAAGAATTTTTTCCTTCAAACAGAAGCGTCTCAGTGAAGCGACACTATATGCGTCTGTGGCGTGGCATAAACTACTAATCTATTGAACGTGGCAATCTGAATGCAGAATTACATTTATTTTTTATTTGGTTATACCGTCTGTGGAACCTTCTGTGATTTTCGCGGTATGAAGTACGTTCCAGCGCATATATCTGACAATGAGAACAGGGGAGTACTGTTTAAGCACTGCGCAACTTGTTTTTCGTCTCGATGCAGCGAGGAAATAGCCTGCCTTCCCACTTGGCAACATTGGGCTACAGATGAAGCTTTCTTCGCAGGGGTCGCTGTCATGTGGCGCAGCCGCGCTGCACACCGTTTTCGCATGTGCTGGGCTCCCGCGGAGTGAACACTGCCTCCCGGCGGCGGAGGCCAGGGCCGAAGATTTCTGCGCCCTGCACAGGTTTTAATTTTTTTTGTTTCCTGTGGGCATTGATGATATGAAATGGCTCGCATAACTGTAATTGAGGTAGTGGCATTCATTACTTTGTGGAAATGCAAGGGAGGGCGGCAACGAAGGGGTGGCCTTGCACAGTCAGCCGAAAGTCTTCTTTCTTTTTTTGTTGCAAAAGCAACACTACTGGAGCCCAGCTACCAGACGACCTTGAGTCGCCGTTGCCTAGCAACTGCTTCAGCTGCGCTCCAACAGATGGCGCCGCTGCTGCCTGTCGCCTACACACCAGAGGGCACCACCCTCGCACAGGCGCTGGGTTTCACAGCTCATGACGGCGTCTTGCCGGCCAGGGAGCTGGCATGAGCTAAGCCAAACACTTAACCACAAGCACAAGCATATTGGCAAAAATGGCACGTACGATCTTGTGCCATTGCCTAGCAACCCGAGTTACTACCCGAGCTTACACGAGCTACTCAGGTAAGCTCGGGTAGTAACTCAGGTAAGTTTGGACGAGCGTCGTGCCATCTGCGCGAGAGGTTGCTCGGGAAGAGCAACATGGGTCGCAAGGTCTCGACGGGTGGCTGGGATAGAAACAGCCACGTGCCAGTGCAAGGGCGCATTGCTTAACCGCTGCGCCACTGCGCTGGTAGTGGTATATGAGGACTCGCCACCATCTGTGAACCTTAAGTAGGAATTACCAATTCAGCATACATGGGCATTAACCCACTCAAGATATCATGCCACACCCCTAAGGCGGAGTTTAAGTGCCCCCTCCAATTGAAGAATGAACACGTGCTTTCGCAAGTCTACTCGGTTTAACTACGTTAAGCCCCTATCAATTTTTTTTTGTGCTTCTTTTGCTGCACTGTTGTAACATTAAGAGCACCAGCTAGCTTGATCGGCCACTATCGTCAAGTGTCGATGATGTTGGCTGAACTCGAGTCTGCTCATTCCGCAGATGCTGGTCTGCGGTGCCCATCTGCGTTGGTGCGGGGGGCGTACGTTGTCCAGGCGATGGCTGTGCAAGAGGGAGGCACCACAGCCACAGCGCTTCAATGATCCGGCACTTTCAGAGCTGTGCCAACGCTTCCCCGGCATTCTGAGTCGCAGAACTGGCCGTGCTGAAGACCTCTTCCACGTGCACAGTGCTGCCTTGGGTGAGTGGCTTGCCCGCCGAGCTCAGTGCAGTCAACAGGCCAGAAGTGCATAAAACCAGCATTGGAGATCGTCTCCGAATCGACAGATTATCAAGGCTTCTCGCACTACATGGAATGGGGAAATAGGTCGGCCAGCCGTCTATCGCCTTAATACATCAGGAGATTATATATCGAAATTAAAGCTACACTCCACATGATTCTTGGTGTCGTTTTTTTTTGTTTGCTTGTAACTTTTGAAGCTCTGGTAGTTGCTTTTGGCAAAGCTGTTATATATTGTCCACTTGAGTCAAGTTAAGGCGACAATTCCGCATCATATCCTGTTGTTTCTTACTCCATCCCATCTTTTGTGCTCTGCCTTTCTTCATTATGCAAGGGCACGACTGCAAAACACCTGAACATTCTTAGGGTTGTAACTAAAATTTTATCTGTAGGATTTATAGAGCCTTGTACAGTTACGTCAGCCAAAAGCTGGGAAGACCTGAAGTAGTGCAGAGACGACAGCAGCATAAAACATTTCCTCTCATCTTCATCCTTGCGTGCAGTCACCCAGAGGGGAAACTTGCGTTCTGAATGTTCACCATCGAAAAAATGCCGGCAAGTGTAGGTTCATACTGGGCTTGGCTTGGCTTGTGTCTGACCAAACATGTAGATTCACTGGTAAACATACGGTTTTTCTCAAAGCAATCCTCACAAGGTATGCTGCGTCAATTTCAAAATGTGCCCAGTACGAAATCCTTAGTTCTGCAGAATTTAATGAATCGGTCAGACACAGATGCTTTTTAAGAGAATTTGGTATTTCAGCACTGTGGCAGTGCAGCGCCTCATTTTCTTGTCGAATTCAGAAGCCTGTTGAAATATTTGCCAGACATTGTAAATGTAAAAATGCCAATTTCATGTTTGATTCAACACTATTCTTTATAAGGTATGTCATATTGCATGCCACTGTACCTTTTAAACTAAATCCTTGTTTTCATCTAAGGACTAGCTTATTCAAACACGAAGTTTTCACTTTCTGGCATTCTCATAATGGACGACCCACTCAAAAAGACTTGCGGAGACAGTCGTGCCTTTTCTTCATGTTGGCGATTTCAAGAAGTTTAAGTCCTCTGTGCACAAAGCTGTGTAGTGCTGCACCTAACAGTACGTGTTTCTTTTGTTTTGGTGTGAGTGAAGGGGAGGTTTATTTATTTATTTTATCGCCCTCATGTCTATAAAGGCAAATCATAAGGGAGTGGTAAATAATATACAATAAGAATAAACAAGCCATTAAGAAGGCTTAAACAAAACAAAAAGCAATGCAGAGCACCAAGTACGACCACTAGAAAATAACCATATAAGTACGAGTCGGGCATTTTGGTTTAAACCGAAAAAAACTAACATTGCACTCAATTCAGTTTTCAAAATTAGTTTAGCCAAAAAAGTTCAGCATTCTTGCCCTGCAAGGCACAGCTAGCTGGCTGTTGAATACGAGTTACACACTCAGTCAAGTTTAAAAACTAAGTAAGTAGGGAAACCACAGGTGTGATGCAACGGTGGTATAAGTAAAGCCGTAAGTTGGGAGAGTCGGTGAACGTTCATGATGTAACGGTAGACAGACAGGATGACGTAGACAAGTGCTAACTCGCAACTGAGGTTTATTGCTGAATGTGTGCAATATGTACATGGTACGATGAAAAACATGAAACAAACAGGTCCCCTCTGTGGCCGAGTCAAAGGTTATAAAGAAATGCATGCAGCACATGTCACTTATCGCTTGGGGAAAGAAAACTAGCATGAAAACACTTTATCAATAACCTTGCGCGGCGGAGACTAAAAAATTATATATCTGCACAATCTGCCATGGCAACTGAGGGCTGGCTGATACACTGATCTGGACAGATTTGGGTCGCATGAACTTATACGCCAGTTCATCACTTTTTTTTTCCATTGCTGGTACAAAAAGTAGATAGCACCACTACTGTGAGTAACTCCTCCTTGTGAATAAATAGAAAAAAAAAATGAATAGAGGACAATGGTTTGCTTGCCCATTCAACCGATGATGCATGGCTTCTTTTTTTTTCTGTTGGCTGAATGTTGATACAGTGAGTTATATGGAACACTTTAAGATTGTGCAGGACTTTGTAAAGCTCCACCCACACATAGTTTGTGCTTTAATTTAAGTGAGGAAAAAATGCCAACCAAAACTAAAATAACGTAACTTTTTGGAACCTTGTGGTTTCAAAGCTAGGTTTCAGAACCAAGCAGGTACCAATAAGTCGTGTTGTCTCAGTTTTAATTTGCGTACTTTTCTCACTTAAATTAAATTTGCTTTCTAACCAGACAGACCTCTGCTGAACATTTTCTTTGGAGCGCGTAGTTTTTTCTGCCTGAAAGCATCTAATGGTTGAAAATAAGATCATCTTAGGGCTATACAGGAGTGCATTGACGTTTTAACAGAAGGAGAAAAATGACCATAGACTAAGTACAAACAGGACGTTAGACGCAATCATACTATCATGTCCAAAAAATTCAGGGGGCACTAAGACTTTCTAAAGTGCGTAGGGGCGAAAGTGTTTTCCGCACCACTTTGACTGCCTCTGTGGCACTGGTGACGTCATCCACACTGGATGACGTCACACATAATTAATGACTAATTACTAAGTAAAAACAAATCACTAATTAATGGTTAATTACTGATTGATGACTAAATTCTAGTTAAGTGCTAATTAATGATGTTTATGTTTGGCCTTTAGGAGTGGAAGGCGACTGTGTGTTGTAGCGCTGCCAGGGAGTGAATGTAACACTTTTTGAGGAAAAGAAATGGCGCAGTAATTCTCTGTCATCTCGGTGGACACCTGAGCTGCACTGTACTGGAAGGGAGGAAGTGGGAGTGAAAGAAGAAGGAGAAAGAGCCTTCTGTCTGCAACGATGAGGCATTTTTCACCTTAAAGGTGCACTGAAGAGGAATCTGAACGCGTGTTTTTGCCACGGAAACTCAATCTACACATTCCCAGTATTCTTAGAAACTTCGATTTATTGGCCTGTGCGGGAGATTTTCGTAATTAAATCGGATTAATGTCCGGCTCCCGCCATTTCTTCTTCAATTCCCTGCAGACGGTGGGAGGAGTGGACCAATTCAAGGAGTGCCTTTGAGGCAGTCGTGTGGCGACATTGCTTTCGCTTTTATTTTTTTCTTTTAGGTTTCCGTGAATAAATAGGTCTAGTCAGAGACTATGTAGCTGCAAATTAGGCCCATGGAAACAAAAATACGTGTGGGTTCTTTGCTTTCGCCAACCACTATGTATCACTCCGCTGATGGCAGAGTGGCAAGCCGCCACTGGACTGGGTAAAAGTTTGGTCGACTCCTCCCACCGTTTGTGGGGAATTAAAAAAAAAAAATAGGCGGGAGCCGGATGGTAATCCGATTTAAATTAGGGAAATCAGCCGCACAGGGCAATAATTTGAAGTTTCCAAGAACGCTCAGAACGTGTAGATCGAGTTCCAGCCGTAAAAATACGAGTTCAGATTCTTCTTGAGTGCACCTTTAATATCCTCTCTTCCTCATAGCTAACTGCCCGCTGTCTCTGTGCTTCTGCCCAGACATGAGTGTGTGATGTGGTACCAGCTGGATCATTTGAGTGTGCATGCTGTTGTCAGTGTTTCCCCACGAGTGGCCCTGTGCATGCAGAGCTGCTGGAGGAGCAGCTGGCGGAGTGGCCCGGCGGCTGCCCCCCCACGGTGCTGGAGGCCAATGCGGGACCTGGCCTACTCAGCCGCCGACTGCTGGAAGGGGGCCTCCTGCCAGCCGGCACCCGCATACGCCTCTTCGAGCACCGCAGCCCTTTCCTGGCCGACCTGAAGGTGGGCCACAGGGTGCATGCATTGCGGCAGTGTGGACTGGAGGTGATCGATGTGGTGCACATGCAGCACAGGGTGCAGTCAGCATGGCATATAGATGGGATCGGTGTGATGTGATGACACGATAGTAGGTGATCACTGTCACATAACTGCGTGACACAAAGTGATCCATGTTGCTAGTGGCACACTGTGGCACACTGGGCCATTGTGAGGTGATCCATTCAATGTGATTTCACGTGAGGTGATCATGATGATACAAATGCCTGACATGAGGTGATCACTGCGACGTAACTGCATGACACAAAGTGATCCATATTACTAGTGGCACACTGTGAGCTGATCCATTCAATGTGATGTCACGTGAGGTGATCAGGATGACACAAATGCCTGAGGTGATCACTGCGACATAACTGCATGACACAAAGTGATCCATGTTACTAGTGGCACTGTGAGGGGATCCATTCAATGTGATGTCACGTGAGGTGATCATGATGACACAAATGCCTGACATGAGGTGATCAAGGTGGTGTAGTGTGACTGGAAGTGATCAGTGTGGCGTAGCAGTGGGATGTGAGATGGTCAGTTTGGCATAAAGGCATGGCATCAGGTGATCATTCTGACGTCACAGTGTAACGGGATGTCTACTGTATAAAGACAATAAGAACTGCACAAGAAATGAGCGACCAGGTGGTGAACCTACCTTGGTTGAGCGGGCTCATGTCAATTCAGTAAAATACCTTTTTTTCTTGACTTGTCCCATTTACTGTCATGAGGCAGTTTGTGGACACGGCCTGAGGGGATTTATTGGTGTTGCATATCCCCTTACATGATCCCTGCGAAGCAGAAGGGGCACCGGCTGCCATGGTGGCTCAGTGGTTATGGCGCTCGGCTGCTGACCCGAAAGACGCGGGTTCGATCCCGGCCGTGGTGGTCGAATTTCTTTGGAGGAGAAATTCCAGAGGCCCGTGTACTGTGCGATGTCAGTGCACGTTAAAGAACCCCAGGTGGTGGAAATTTCCGGAGCCCTCCACTACGGCGTCTCTCATAGCCTTAGTCGCTTTGGGATGTTAAACCCCTGTAAACCCATAAGCTAAACATAGAAGGGGCACAGCCAATGTCTAGCGGGAAGAATGATGCAGCCAACATTCGCACATGCCCTCCTTCCACATTTCTCCCATCTATTTCAGTTCCTTCAATGCCTGAGGCTGTTTCAAGGAGCAGAGTAGGCAAGAGGAAAAGAAATAAAATAAAATTGCCCACTTTGAAGGTGTTACAGAAAGAAGTGGTTAGAAAAAGAAGTATGTAGTAAAGAATAGTCGTTGATGGTGGTTTTGAAAGCATTAGGGTCAGTGATGCTTTGTAATGGAAGTGGGCAGGTGGTTCCATTGATGAGGCATTTTCAGAATAAGAGAGAAAAAAATAAAATATGCATTACTGTGGCAAAAAGGAACACCCATCTTATTGTGGCATTCAGTGCGTGATGACACATGGGCAGGTTTGGTAAGTGATTCATGTTTCACCAGGCCATTGGAAAACAAATCCGTCTTCTGAATTGTGAGGGACCAGCTCAGGTAATCTGTTCCAGGTGATCATAATTAAAGATTTTATGCAGCGTTCTCATTTGCATTAACAATAATTGCTGCTACAATAGCATCTGCTGCGTAATGAGAACTTCAGTTTGGGGTGTCAGCCAGTTGCTGCAGCATGAACCTGCACGGTTGGGTAACAACTGCTTAGAGATTCAGTTTATGACAGCCTGTTGCAGGCATCGCAAAAATTTTTAAGCTGGCTTCATTAACGCCAAAGCTGCTGGTGATTAAACTGCTGCTCTCGCCCAATAACTTATACCCATCTTCGCATCAAAAAAGAAGAAAAGCAAATGAAAGAAGACAGGACTGCACCCAGCCCCGCCCACATCTCTTGGACGTGCTCACTGAGAAGGCTCACCCAGTAGAGATGGTGCAAAGGAAAGCGGTTAGGTTTATTTATAACAAATACAGGAGGTTAGACTCACCTACAACACTAATGAAAACCAACCATATTCCACTACTTGAAGTACGCAGAAAAAATTCCCATCTGTTGTTTATGCATAACCTTTTAACACATAAATTAAACATACCCCGCGCCACAATTCTCAAACATTTGTCACGCCGAACACACCATTCACGAATTCATTTGCTCGAACCCGTTTTTGCAAGGACTGATTCTTTCAGGCACAGTTTTTTTCCACGGACTGCTTCCAACTGGAACTCTGTTCCCGAGGCCATTTTGCAGTCCTCAAATTTCAGTAAAGCTCTCGAGAAGCATTTCCTTGACTTGAATGAGCGTTGTAT
This sequence comes from Amblyomma mixtum, assembly GCF_055824585.1. Taxonomy (NCBI): domain Eukaryota; kingdom Metazoa; phylum Arthropoda; class Arachnida; order Ixodida; family Ixodidae; genus Amblyomma; species Amblyomma mixtum. Next base: position 139,446,425 of record NC_143019.1, on the reverse strand, counting down.
TTCATTGTTTTGCTCATTGATTGTAACCCCATGTATTTCCTTTGGCATTTGTCATTTTAAATGCCTTGTATCACCCCTCCTGCATGGGCCAGTACATTGGCCTGCAGTATCTTGAAATAAATAAATAAATTCATCACTCTTGGTCAGGGCGAAAGAGGGGCGCCTAAGAACACGTGGTGACGGGTCGCCCTAGTTGGCTGCGAGCAGCTTTTAATTTTAGAAATGCCATTAATGGCCACATTTGCACTGCTCTTTGCACACAAATTTTGTGAATCCAGTTTCCGTTCATCCACCTAGAGCCCTCCTTTAGGACCTGCCTAAGTGCAGTACGTGCTGCTGGAACGAGGTTCAAACATTCTTGTTTCCTGTTTCTTGTAAGCGTTAGTTGACGATATCATCGATTTCAGTGGGGCCAAACACGCATGTTTCAGATTATCACCTGTGGTCAAGTACGTGTTAAGTGTGTTGCCCACATTCAGGACTGCCGCACAGAATTACTCCGCAAGGAAAGAGTAGTCTGTTGTTGAAACTTTTCTTGTTAACTAAACAAGAAGCTTATCTCAAGACAAAAATTAAAACCTCTAGATAGAGAGATGACTATTCGGTTTGTTCTCAGCAATAAGATGTATCAAACTTTGGTACCGCACGGATCATTCTATGATCATTTCTGCTGGTGTTTGTATATTAGGGTACCACGACATAATATATATATATATGCGTGCCGCAAGGCATCCTAGCAGCATTGGCCTTTGTCGTTTCTTGCTGCACAGTAGAGAATGTTTTAACAGGCTAAAAACTACGGCACAAAGTGACAGTCAGTTTATTCGGAGGAATATTGTTTCAACTGAATAGTACTCAGTACCAGTAAATGAACGGGGAACCTAAATCTTTCTGGAACGCCCACAAGTAAGCACACCATGCTTCACATTGTCGAGGAAAAAACATCTGCAGAGGTTAACTGCAGGAAATGTTTATTTGCTGTATGGGCACTATTTGAGGCAGTTGCCTGTGCAGTTTATTGCACTTATGCCCGCTTAATATTTCGCGATCACCTGAATACATAGCATGTAGCTCCCTCTGTTCTTTGTCACCGCAAGTCCAAATTTAAGAATGTTTTCTGCGAAGCGAAAGCTGCTCGTGAGTTATGCTCTGTTCTGCCTATCTGCAACCCTGTTGTTGGATTTTCAGTGAATCTTGCTAACAGAACACATTGCTAACATCATGTTGAAAAAAATCCAGCTGCAAAATAAAAAAACGCTATTTTTCTGCTATCTAAAGGATGCAGCTCTAGTGAGCCTTACAGATACGCTATTACCTGGTTGTGCTTAAGATGCATGTTCACAAAAAGGAAATGAAGCTCTGTGATAATGATATCGTAGCACAAGCTATGGAATTTAACAATAGATGAAAACCTACAGAATAACTCAAGTGTTGCTTGTGAATAGTCTGAATCTGTTTTACATAAATATATAGGAGGGGTACTTCCCTCTTTCAATGGGGAATTGTGCATATGCCTTAAATGAAGATACATGAAAAGCAAAAAAAATTGTTTCTCAGATTTAATTAAAGCATTGTCGGCCCACCTTTCCTGGCACATACTTCAGTTGCTGATGTTTGGTATCATTGTGTGTGTTTGGAAATTGGTCGTTTATATCATTCTACGTTATCGATGCGATATACCGCATCAGAAAATTCTGACGTTCTATATGACACAGGATGTGAAGAATTAGCATAAAACTTGCGAATGTTGAATCTGCATTCTTTGCCCCTCGCCCTTACCGCTTCCCTTCTGGCCTGAGCCATCGCTAGCAATTTTCCTACAACCAGGACATGGTATGAGAGATCAGCAGTATAAATAGATTGATAGATATCTGTCCCTTCCATTGAGAGCAACAATAGGTGTCCTATACTCTTTCTAGTTGCATGAAATAGGAGGGCGATTTCTCTCTTATGTTGCTTTTAAAGCAAGAAATTTCAAAGAAAAAATCTGTTACATTGTTTGTTACAAAGTGCAGCAGCCCTCTTGTTTTCCTTTGTTTTTATTTTGTTTTTCTTTATTACATAACATGGCCTCTCACGAACGTGTGCGCGTAGGCATGAATCCAGGCACGCAGAATGCCTCTGAACATTTCACTCACTGACGGTGCTGCTATGACCGGACACAGTGTACTCACTTAAGTGGAACCTTCCACAAATGCCGCTGCGATCGCTGAGAACCTGATCACCTTCGGAATGAACAGGCGAGACCTTTACCTCGGAAGATGACTGACAGCACGATCACCTAAGGAAGCACTAGGCGAGATCTTTGACAAGAGAAGACCAGCATGAATTACGTGTCATACTTCAGCTATCACATGCTGTTACTCGCCATCCTGGCTGACAGCACAAAAAATGGCCATGCGTAAAAATGTATTTTCTTGAAAACTGTTCTTTCATTATGGAGACAAAACACAGGTCAGCACTCATGTGTTCTTGCATAGGGGTAGTCTAGGCGTTGCACGGATTACACAGCTACTTAAAAAAATATATCATCATCATCATCGGCCTGACTACGCCCACTGCAGGGCAAAGACCTCTCCCATGTCTCTCTCCCATTAACCCTGTCCTTTGCCAGTTGCGGCCACCCTATCCCCGCACATTTCTTATTCTCATCCACCCACCTAACTTTCTGCCGTCCCCTGCTACGTTTGCTTTCTCTTGGAATCCACTCCGTTACCCTCGAGGACCAGCGGTTATCTTGCCTTCGCATTACATGCCCTGCCCAAGCCCACTTCTTCCTCTTGATTTCAACTAGGATGTCATTAACCCGCGTTTGTTCCCTCACCCACTCCGCCCTCTTCCGATCTCTTAACGTTACACCTATCATTATCCTTTCCATAGCTCGCTGCGCTGTCCTTAGCTTAAGCTGAACCCTCTTTGTTGGCCTCCACATTTCTGCCCCATGGGTGAGTACCGGTAAGATACAGCTGGTATATATATACAAAGAACATATATACTCGTATATATTTAAATATATAACTTTTAATTTCATTCGAATACTCAAAGTCAGATGGGTGAATGAGATCAGGAAGTGTGCAAGGATGAAGGTGGCTGCAGCTGGCACAGGACAGGATTAACCGGATCGATACGAGAGAAGCTTTTATCCTGCAGTGGACGTAGTAAGGCTGATGATCGTGACTCACAGAGACGACCTGTACAGATTTGTTGCATTGGAATATCACCCCCAAAATCATTTCAGAGTCCCATTCCTTTAACTGCTCGAAGAGGGGTGGCCTAGGCTGGGGTAAATGCTGAGTGCTTATTATATGCGTGCAGGCGCAGGTGGAGGCGTGGCCGGGCCGCCTGGAGCTGGTGAAGGCAAACCTGCTGCACATGCACAACCACGAGGAGCAGCTGCTGGAGGGCATACCAGCACGCCCCTGGGCAGAGGGTATGGGCACTCCCAGTGGTGGGCACTGGAACACCCCTGGGACGTCCTGTGGACGTCCAAGAGAGGTCCGGTGCCCATTGGGACTTGTGCAAAGTGCACTCTATGGGCTGCATGTCTTTCTGTGCTCACCAGCTGCAGTAATCCCTGGGAGGCAGCGCAGAAAGGGCGAGGGAAGGAAGAATGCAAGACGGGCTCTTGCATGTGTACAGTTGAAGTTGAAAGTTTATCAAGGAATTCAAACGAGTTACAAGCATATGCAGCGCAAGGTCCCATGGTACAGGACCACGGGCAGGACCTCCCATGAAAATAAATTTCAATAAGCAACAAAATACATAGCACATTAATTAGCGATGCAGAGAATAAATATAGGTACATAGTGTAATATGAGTTACTGAAATATTTAAATACAAACAATATAATGCAGGAGACTGTAGAATAAAACACCCACAGATGCTGTGATACATAGGATCGATAAGAAAAAAAATTACACATTAAGAAGGAAAAGCTTTAATTTGACCTTGAACAAAGGAAGCGTATTAGTGTGTTTGATGTCTAAGTTCAAAGAGTTCCAAAATGATATGAATGAAAAATGAAGGCATCGTTTTTCATAGTTAGTTCTGACCTTAGGTAGTAAAAAGTTATTACGCAGCGCAAAATATGTGACGATGTTGCTTATTATCATGCCAGGAGAAAATATGCTTAGCGGGAGCTGATGATGAAAAATCTTAAAGAATAGGATGCCAGTGTTGTAAAAATAGAGGCCAGTATCATGTGATGTGAGTCCTTTTTTCTGTCCTGTCATTTGTGCGCTGCCTCCCGAGATGTTCCAACTGCCCTGCTTCAGGTCTGTGGTCAACTCTGCTGAGCTTTGAGAGCTCTCATTAACTTCTCACTGGCACAGCAGAGACGATGGCGGTCTTTATTCGCTGTTTCAGGTCGTAGGTTCAGGAAAGCGTATACATTTGCAGATTATGCGAGGTAGTGGTGAACAAGAGATTCAGTTTGAAACTGTGGCACACTTGTTTGCAGCTTTTCAAGGGCAGTATCCAACATACCATCTGGTGACACTGTTGGTGAGCATTCAAGCACCTTGCAATGCTACATGTTAGCACACTTCTCAGTGGTGCGCCCAGTGCCTGTCTCGAGCAGGGGATGGTGGAATTTTCATCCCGTCACAACATTTGTTTCCTGGGTGGCCAAGTCATCATCTGTTACCGGGCAAAGTAAAAAAAAAAAATTCTCCGGAGCCTTGCATTAATCCTTGCTGCTGCGAAGCCATACTGTTGGACAGTATTGCGGACAGTGCCTTCTCGAAATACTTTGTTGGATACAAGACTGAAGCACTGTGTTTAGTGTGGATTTCTCCTCATTTTTTGTAGTAGCTAGTAGTGTGTATGGTGTGCATCTTGAATGATGACTCTTTGTTCCAAAGTGAGCTGTCCTCCATATTCTGATAAACGAAGTATGATTTGGGCTGCAATCGAGCCACTTATTATTCATGTCAGGTATGTCATTTGGAGCCCTCACATCACCCACTGCTCTTCAGCGAGCCATTTTGCTGTGTGACGTGTTGTGCACAGTGGGGAAAAAAAAATGGATGCTGCATTAAAGCAAATGACCCAGTCAGTGCTGGACATTTAAAGCGGCTCTGAGGCACCTTCTGAGGAGAGCATGTGAATTCGCTCAATCACTGCATTGTATTGTCATGAACACCTGAGCCAAATAACGCACTTCTACACGCAGATAACTCAGCTTCTACAAAGTGCATTGAAAAAAAATTATTGCTGGACACTATTCGTGAGGCGACGTGTTTTAACATCCCAGGCCTACCACAACTTTATTAGAGCCCCTTTCAGAGGGCCTTTAACTGATAGCACTGCAAGCCTCAATCATTTAGTTGTGCCTGGACTCCATTGGGAGGTGTGCTAATACATACATTTGGGAGGTGTGTGTCGCCAGATGGTATGCTGGATACTGCTCTAGCAAAAACTGTAAACAAATGTGACACAGTTTTTAACCAAACCTCTTGTTCACCACTACCTCGCATAATCTACAATTGTATACACTTTCCTGAACCTAGGATGTGGAACATCAAATAAACACTGTCGTCATCTACATTAAACCAGCATGCAGTTTACGAGAGCCCTCAATGCATATACAATTGTAGATTATGCGAGGTAGTGGTGAATAAGAGGTTCAGTTAGAAACTGCGGCATAACCACCCACATCTCATCTACTCTCTACCCGATGGATTGCCACCAAGAATAAGGGGGGTTAGTATTCTTGGTGATGATGTGTTAGTAGCTGGAGGGCAGGAATTGCCATCTGGCATCTCTCTCAGAGCTCTGGCAGTCAAAGCTGTCGCTCACAACCCACTGTGTGGTGAGTCGTTACCACGGCAGTTCAGGCCAGAGGGGGCAAATGTCAGTCTTGTATGCTAGGCACTTATTGCCTGTGAACAAGTTTTAGCAGTCATCAGGCCACTGGGTTGGAACACTGTTTTTAGTTCTTTTGCATTGTCCTATTATGTAGTATTTTTTTTTCTCACTCAAACCACTACAACAATAGACCACTACACACTGCTGCGATGATGAAGTGCTTCACATGCACTTTGAGTGAAGAAAAGTATCTATGTGTTTACTGTTGTGGCAATACCAGCTTGAATGACGGACAGGTCGAGACACTGATGCCAGTTGGAGTGTTTAGCAACTCTGGATAGAGGTATGGAATATCTGTTTTCATGCCACTACACTCACCAAGCTTTAGCGAATTCCGTTTGCTGACAGTGTTAGAGTGATGGGGTGGTTGATGCCCTCATGCCCCACATCAGACATGTGAGGTAGGGTGTGAGGGTACACTGACAATGACTGGTCGGCAGACGTAAGTTGCATCCAGTGCTTAGCCCCCTCCCCTGCTGACTTTGGATTGAGTTGGAAAACATTTATTCACCAGCAGAAAGTGGTTTAAGGCGACTTCTTGGTCACGCCAGATGGCCGTCAGCCCATGGCTTGCAGCGACCTCGTTGGCTCACTCCACTGCCTGGTGTTGGGTCTCCGGGTCGGAGCTGAGCAGCATGGCCTCCCACTGCTTGGAAGTTAGGAGCTGAATTAGGTCCGGTGGAGATGGATCCTCTGGACAGTTCCACTGGATATTGTCTAGTGGGACTCTGTCGCCACACTTGTTACACTGGGGGGAGTATTGTTTGGGGTACATGAGCAAAAGTACAGCCGAGTTTAGGCGGGAATGGATTTGCAAGCGATGCCAGGTGGTCTCCTGGGTCTTTGTGAGCGAGATATGCGAGGTGAAAGTGGTGTGTTATGCCGTGCAACGAGTTCAGGCCATCCTTCGGGAAACTCGGGTCAAAGGAGCCCAAAGCCCAGCCGACGAAACCTCGGGCGTAACCGTGGGCTGCCTCGTTCCCCAGGTTGCCTGAGTGGGCCAGAACCCATAACAGCTCGATCTTCCTTCGGGGGTGTGGTGGGTGCTTCTTTGGATTTGGAGGGAGATGGGGGAGACGCGCCCCCCCCCCCCCCCGCAAAGTTGCGTACGGCTGCTTTTGAATCTGAATATAATGTCAGCTTAGGTGTTGACTATGGCTTATGCAATTGCCACTTCTTCCGCCGTCTCGGAAGAGGTGGTGTGTATCGTGGCGGCTGTTAGGGATGAACCGGTGTCGGTCACTGCGCCTATCGTGTACACTTTGTGCAGTGAAACCTACCAATCTGGAGCAGTCATGGTGGCCATGGCTTCCAGGGTGATGTCCTCGTCTCGCACCAGTGCTGCTCTGCAGTGGCAGTGTTGTCGTCAATCCGCTGCATCAACGCTTGACTTCGTAGATGCAAGCAACACAAATTTGTTTCAAAAGGATATGCCCATTTGTATGATTTAGTTCAAAGGGTGATGACTGCTCTGCCTAGCCCGGTCTAACGACAGGTGCCATTCTGTAGCTTGCATTTTCACCACTGCCAAGGAGATTCACTGCTTTCTGACCCTCTCTGAAGGCGCTGGGCGTGTTCTGTGTTCTGAACAATTCCATGCACTGTAACGGGTCGAGTGTAATGGGAGGAGGCCAAAGCTGTTCGCACGAGCAATTAATTTTTTTCCTGATTGAAAAGTTTAGCATGAAGAATTCTCTAACTTTGTATACTTGTTTCTGACATAGTAACGCGTGAAAATTCTATTCCAGATTTTTGTGTTCTTATTTTATGACTTACTATGTTACTTTTGTGAATTTTTATGTGAGTTTTACTTGCCATCAATGATTTTTGTTCTTTCTTAGCAATAGATATCCTGTCTTTTTCCTGATGTCATTAAAAAGGGAGCTCCCTTAGCAATACTACGATATACTGCAGTAAAGCAGAATATTGATATTTATGGGTGAATAAATTTTTACGCACACCTCCCTGATATTGCATGTTTTCCTGCAGTAAGGAAAGAGTTATAAATTTTGCTGTCTAGCACTATGAGCGCTCTTCATGCATATGAGGACAATAGCAGTGGAGAGATTGTGCCTTCCTGGCTGTCATCGTGCCCATTCGGTGTTTTCTCACTCGATTTATGGAGATGCTTCCAGTGTAGATGGCTTTCAGATCATTTGCATGCGCTTCATCAACCCCCAGGTTGCACCAAGTATGGTAATATGACCGTGGTTAACGATCTGCCTGACCAAACTCCTGAAAGTTCGTTTAAGAGTTAGTGAAAAAAAAAAGGAAAATGATGTAGCACAACTTGCGCATCTAATTTCTAGCAAAACAGACCTGTTAGACACTGCAGGGGCACTATAGGCAAGTATATGTGAGGACATTACTCATCGTATCTGAGGGGCCACATGTGTGGCCAGATTACTGATCATATAGTATCAGAAATGAAGCTGTGAAATAGCATTTAACATTGCTACGAAGTGAGTAGCACTGTACAGTCTACCCTGGCTGCAGTGAAGTCGGTGGGAATCCGAAATCGCTTTGCTACATCCACTATTTCGTTATTATCTGAACTATGAAAGAAAAAAATAGAGATATCAGCAAATTGATTTATTGCCGCTGAAAGAACTGATCCAGCATCCCCTGAGCATAGTTTATGAGCGCCGACTTCAGGATCGTGGTCTCCATGTCGTCCAGCTGTGAACCGAAGTTCTGGTCGAACTCTGAACTCCCGAGGAACATGCGCAGAATGTTAACTGCTATATTGGTCACTGTGGAGGTCACTGGCTTAGGGGCAGAACCAGCGTCATCGCAGTCTCTTTCGGAGGCACTCTCCACCGTATTCCCGTCCATGATGCTCCCAGCAACTTTGTCAGTCATCATGTCCACGGTGGCAACAAGGTCATCAGCAAAAAAGAAGTCCATGTGGCTCAGACCCGAAGGCACAAGGTCCAACCCACTAGCAGACTCCCCGAGCTGCTCCAAGGGAGCGGCATCATCAGCTGTTGCAGCTATGTCAACCATGGCAGCTTCTGCCGCGGCAGGCGCCGCACTTGTGCTGCTACTTTGGGAGAAGCCAACTTTCTGGAAGCAGTGGGCGATGATCAAATGCTTTACATCCTTCCAGGCTCTGCTTGCGAAGCCTTCACCAAAGGGACTTTCATGTTAGCCACGTTGTTGGCAGTGCGAGCATCGATGAGGTAGTGCTCGATCACTCGATGCCTGTGGTGGACCTTGAAGCTGGCAATAACCCCCTGATCCATGGGCTGCACCTTGGCAGTAGTACGTGGGGGAAGGAACAAAACCTCGACAACGCTCAAGCGTGCGTTGACGTGATGCGCACGTGTCTCACATCATTCATGCTTTCTTACTGCTTGTGTACGTCACTGGCATAGATGCATCTTGGCAAAGTCATGCGGTTTCTTGGATTTGCCCATGACCAACAAGTCTCTCTTGTCCAAACCATCCATGTTTGACAGTTCTGCTCAGTGATCCGGTTCTTGCTGTCCTTTCCGCCCACACATTTGTCTGTCTTCACCACGGGAGTCTTTGTTGGCAGCAGTTGGAAAAACAGACTGGTTTCACCTGTGTAGTACACATCCTTGACGGAATACACAAAAATCCAATCACAATGCTTGGCCGTCTACCACTAGAGCAAACCCGGATCATCTGACGCAGCCTCCTCCACAATGTTTTTACACATGATGCCATGCCTCTCCTTGAACCGCTGGAGCCACCCATTTCCTAGCTGGAAGCCATCGTGACCAAGAGTCAGTCCCAAGTCCTTGGCTTTTGCCAGCATGATCGATCCACTGAGTGGAATGTTCTTAGATTGCATATCCAGGAACTACTTGTAAAGCGCGGCGTCTACATCGCCGTACGGGGCACACCGGATCCTCTTTTGGTCCCCGTTGCCAACGTCGTCATTGAGAACGGCGTCGATATTGCTACCATTCTTGATTATTGTTCAAAGTATGAACTGTGCGATTTCATACTTCCGTGTGATATTTCTCTTCTTGACGTTTCAATGCACTTCGTCCAGACAACACCTTTCTGCTCCCCGTCGACGTGCCGGGCCTCGTGATACTCGACATGGCCAGAGAAATAGAGTCAGTCCCGACAAAGGCGACTACTCAGTGGGCCCGTTGTCTTAACCAGAGAAGTCAGCGGTCACGGAATAGGAAAGATGCGGAACAAGGCAGGAAGGCAAGTCACTCAAAGTTCATACAAAGACCATGAAAGCGGCGTGAAGTAGTGCTTCCAACACGCACAGCTCTCCGCTCCTTGCTTCGAGCACTGAGTACCCACTGGAGAGAAATTCAGCACCGCAATTGGCTCAGTCGGTCGCTCTCTATAATGTTACCAATGACTCGTTTTTTACTTTTTGTCTTCTGTGCGGGACGGCGCACCGCTGGGGCGTTGAGCCAAGCAATGTGGTGAAGCCACCTTTCGTTTCGCGGGAGAGCAGACGCCATTGCGAAGGTTGCAGTCAGCCAAGTTATGCCTTTATTTTCACCCAAAAATTTGCCTTAAAGGTGCAAGAACATTCCGACTGATAGATTATTTTTGGTTTGGCATGATATCTCTTCGCTATATCCACTGACATACTTTTATTGACTTCGTTAAAACCGAACCAAAATTGCATTGAAATGCAAGAATGGCAACAGGAAGTTGAAATCCCTTCGTTATACCCACTATTTCGCTGTAAGTGGCTTCACTGTAACCGGGCTAGACAGTAGTGGCAATATTTGCGTGCTGTTTCACATCTTCACTTCTGATATATAGTTAGTAATTCGGTCGTATGTTATGGTCACATGTGTAGCCGTTAGGATACAAAGGGTTAGCAGAAGCCTCTGAGTCCAGAGCTGTGGACGCAAAAAAAAAAAAAAAGCAAAACTGCTTGGGCCTCTTTGATGCTGTGGCATCAGGTCTGGTTCGGATCCAATGTGCAGAAGGGCTGACTTGCATGCCTCTCACTCAGCAGAAGTCCTTTACGCATAAGTTCATTCCTAAGTCAAGGCACTTGGGGAAGAGGAGACTTTCTTACTGACATCTGGTCACCTTTGTAGGCCATTGATGAGGCTATTCTTGAAGCACCACTGAATAATGCCAGACCACAGCACTTCCTCAGGTCAGATGTGGAGGGGGGAGCACTTAATGATCCTCCAAGGTGCTGTAGATTTGTAATCGTGAAGTAATAACTCATTAGCATCCACCCAAGTGCAGCTATATGGCTAGTAAAGAAAGCTATTCAGGTTCCACCAAAACTGCGTAGTTTTGTGATTGGGAATGCACTGTTAGCTGCGAAATGAGGTGCTTCCTGTTGTGGATGAAGATGCGAACAGTGAAAATATTAGTTCATGCCACTGCGCATAGAGGGCACTACTCACCCTTACTCAGCTACAAAAAAAAAAAATTCAACGAAGATGATGACACATGTGCAGTGTGTGGTGGATCTGTGGAGACAACTCAAATGTGATGATATCCATCCGGTTGTCGATGCAGGCGCAGTCACTCTTCCTGAGGCCCTAGGGTTTAGAGACAACAATGGTCACGTAAATAAATCTGCAGTAGAAGTTAGCATAAAGCGATTGGAGGATCGGTGGCTGAAAAGCAGAGAGGTGACGTAAGGTTAGAAGTGTAGGAAACCGTAGTGAAAGAAGATGGCAAATCTTAATGAGAATTGACAACACAGTTGAACAACAACAGTGAAAGAAAAGCTGAGCATGGTGGCAATTGGTGGCAATTGCCACCACCCTGTTTCAAAGGGGGCGCTCCTATCCATTTATCCATCCGTCCATCCATTGTTTTCCCTTCGTGTTATGCAAACGTTGCCGCAGAAAGGGAAATGTGCCCTTGACCGCTGTCCCTGCAAAAGGTCTGACTGAGTGATGGGGCGTGCTGTGTGTGCACTGTGCAGAGCCCGCAGCGGTGCTCGTGGCGACCCTGTCCCGCTCCCGTGAGGTGGGCTTCCTGCGCTACTTGCTGCACCAGCTGCCCGTGGGTGCCTCGCTCTTCATGCTGGGGCGCCTGCCCCTGCTGGTCTTCATGAGCCACACGGAGGCCGCCGTGAGTGCACCGCTCCCTCGGGGTGTCCCGAAAACTTTGGGTGGGAGGAACCGGGGGATCGTCATGTTTGCAAGGCTTCAGATTGAAACAAGTCTCAGCTTTTGGTCTGTAGCTGCAGAGCTTGTGTGGGTTGACCCTTGATTTCATTTCATTTACCCTCCATCGCCAAGGCATTATAGAAAAATTATAGGTGTAACATTAAGAGATCGGAAGAGGGCGGAGTGGGTGAGGGAACAAACGCGGGTTAATGACATCTTAGTCGAAATGCAGAGGAAGAAATGGGCTTGGGCCAGGCATGTAATACGAAGGCAAGACAACCGCTGGTCCTTAAGGGTAACGGAGTGGATTCCAAGAGAAGGCAAGCGGAGCAGGGGACGGCAGAAAGTTAGGTGGGCGGATCTGAGATTAAGAAGTTTGCGGGAATATGGTGGCCGCAACTGGCAAAGGACAGGGTTAATTGGAGAGGCATGGGAGAGGCCTTTACCCTGCAGTGGGTGTAGTCAGGCGGATCATGATGATGATGCCAGGGCATTGGGAGTGGTGGCAAAGGAAAACATACAAAATCATGAGGCGCAAATAAAATAGAAACAAATATATGAAAGTAATCCAAAACAGGTTAGCGCAATAAAAGGTAATACTTGGGAATCATTGAAAGTGACAGGGTCATTTAATGCACATGACATCTTGTGAAGGGTCGTTCATTCAGCAGATGTCGGGGGTTGAATGGATAAAAGAAAGAGCTACTGAACCCTGTGATTGTGATCCATGCACAACAAGAGATAATATGCACAAGTCGTGAACTAACAATTTAGTTTTGGATAACGGCAGACTGTGAAGTAAGCGAATTCTAGATACCTTCTGTAGTGGTCAAGAAGTGATGACGGAGGGCCATTTTGTTGGTTACAAGGTTAACAAATATATAGTCTTATACCTGCGCTTGGCAAACCAACTCGCCCAACAAACCACTCTAATATATAGTCCTCTGCAGTTGTTCCTGTCTTGTTGTCACTATATGTCAGCTTTGATAAAGCAGTTTTTGTGGATGTTAGACTAGGTTATAATCTCAGCTATGAATGGGGTGATTCACATGTGGTGACTTACATGCAATGCGTAGCTGCTTTTTTCATGCCGGGGGATACTGTTCTTGGGCCTATTTTCCTTATTTTTAGTCTATTCCCAATGAAACTATCAGCTTGCTCAGTTTTTTATACTGATTTCAAATCTCAAATTTCCTTTTCCCTAAAGTGGTTAGCTCTTAAGAAAATTAATTTTAATTAGTCATTTATTAGCACCTTGGTGAAAAAAAAAATGTTCAATAAAAAATAATTTGTAATCCATGGCTACGTAGTATGGCGAGTAAAGTACAATAATCAAAGGAGTTTTCTCATTTTACCCTCATTAGCAATTTTAGAGCACTTGGAATAGCAATGTTCAATGTGTTAATGTGATGCATCGATAAAACTTTGCAAAAATTACAAATATTTGAAGCGTCATTGAACTGTTGTGCTTTGATTATTGCACACACTGTGCCTTCATCTTTCCTTAGCAAACAATATGACATTTCCATCTGTCCTAGATGTTGCGATACTGACATACTAAGACAGTTGTGTGTCCAAAATTTTCACGCCCTTAGAACATCTGCTGCTGCACAAATTCAGCCCACACGATCACCTGAATATAATATTATGGTCAAAATACAGATTTCCTGAAGGAAAAAAATTGGTAGAGCAGGAGGATAGTAGCTGTAGACTCCAGAAATGTCATTTTTACGAAACTGATTTTTGGGTAACTTTTTGGTCCCCCCTTAAAGGTGCACTGAACTCGTCTTTTTGCCGCGGGAACTCGATCTACACGTTCCGAGCATTCTTAGAAACTGCGACTTATTGCCCTGTGTGGCCGATTTCCCTAATTAAATCGAATTAACGTCCGGCTCCCGCCTTTACTTTTTGAATTCTCCCCGTACGGTGGGCGGAGTTGAACAACGTGTGGAGTGCCTTTCACCCAGTCCCATGGCGGCTTGCCACTCTGCCATCTGCGAAGTAATATGTAGTAATCCGTAAAAGCAAATAGTCCGCGCATATTTTTATTTCTGCGGGCTTATTTTGCGGCTATATTATCTGCGAGTGAAACCATTTATTCACGGAAACCTAAAAAACAAAGCCTCCACGGAGCTGGCCGAAAGGCACTCCACGCGTTGGTCGACTCCGCCCACCGTACGGGGAGAATTCAAAAAGTAAAGGCGGGAGCCGGACGTTAATTCGATTTAATTAGGGAAATCGGTCACACAGGGCAATAAGTCAAAGTTTCTAAGAATGCTCGGAACGTGTAGATCGAGTTCCCGCGGCAAAAAGACGAGTTCAGATTCCTCTTCAGTGCACCTTTAAGGGAGGACGTGGCTTTGAGCAGTGTTTTTTTTTTCTTGATGTATTTACAGCAAATTTTTTTACTATATTACAAATCATTTTTTGGCCATTCTTGCAAAATTTCACTGTCATATCTCCGGAAAATTGTTTTCTAGTATATCGCCGCGAATCTTTGTAGTGTCTGTTTTTTTTTTTCATTCTTTAAAGCTGCTGGCATGCCGCTGTATCGCTTTGTTTGTGATGCAAGACTAGACCAGATTTATCTCGATTGGTTGCATCCAGGCGGAGCCGACTCTACATTCTTCCAGAGTGTCCTAGTAACTTTCCAAGCTTTATCTCGAGAGTTCACTATCAGCTTTAAAAAGAGCACGGCCGACAGCGGCGGGGATTCTGTTCGACGACCGCCGAGCACGCTTGTTGCTTACGCCGCCACCGAGTGATTCAGTCCTTTGTGGGCGCAAGTCAGCCCAAATAAAGACTTTCATTTAGAAGCGATTCTCATTGTTTTCCTGCTCTCCAAACTGCACTCACCACTACGTGACAATATATTTTTACTTCAAAATCTTGTCAAAGGCCGCGGGAGTGCAACACTGTAAATGTAGTCAAAATAGATAAAACAGCATTGGAGAAATCTGACGTCCAAGGCAAGTATCTAGGACAAAAATCGTAATGGAGAAAAATGCCCACTGTTCGGGCATTACCCTGCAATGCACAGCCAGCGTGGTGCATGAAAATATTCTTTTTAGACTTCATCCTGGTCAATTTCAGCAATGAAACTTCGGGACAGCATCAAAAAAACAAGGCATCGAAGTGCATACAACAATTAAAAAAAAAAAAAGAGATAAACTTTTTTGGTCATTTTTGTTAGATTTCAAAGCCACTTTCTCCCTTTAAGCATGCCGGAACTGTAAATGTATGCTCGCTGCACTTTTTTCAACGTTCTCTGTGTGCTGTTCAACACTAACATGAGCATCAGCCAGCAGGTTTCCTGGGTCATTGACCTGAGGCTGGGGCGATCTGTGGGCCCAGTCTTTAGGCTGGGGCGACACACGGTGGAGTGCCACTTTTGGCAGCAACAGCTATCCTGCAGCTCTAGAGGGAAGGGGGCATCACCATCAGCAGCCTGACTACTCCCACTGCAGGGCAAAGGCCACTCCCATGTCTCCCCGATGAAACCTGTCGTTTGCCAGCTGTGGCCACCGTATCCCTGCAAACTTCTTAATCTCATCCGCCCACCTAACTTTCTGTCGCCCCCTGCCATGCATGCCTTCTCTTGGAATCCACTCCGTTTCCCATTAAGGACTAGCGGTTATCTTGCCTTCGCATTACATGCCCTGCCCAAGCCCACTTCTTCCTCTTGATTGCAACTAGGATGTCATTGAGCCGTGAGAAGGGGGCACATCATCTCGAAGCTTTCTGCAACCTTTAATTCTTTTGTTACTGAGGCAAATTCGTGTATATTATCTCTGGCAGTTTTGAGTTTGGAGGCTGCCAAGGAAAGGAAAATTGGTGGATATACGTGCGAACATTCGGCAATTTCGAATACTCGGTCGAATAGGGAAGTATTCGATATTCGATTCGATCTGAATGTTCGGTGTTGGAAATCTCGAAGTATTCGTCTTGGGCAAATAACGCTTCTGGAACTCATGCTGCATGTTGTTTTGGTTCAACGTACATTCACCGACATGGCACTGTGGTGCGCGCGCACTCAACCTAAGCCCCGACTCTGCACCACGTTCCATCCTCCTACACGTATGCTGGAGCTAGTCTCTGCATGCCCGTGGCAGCAGACTTGAGTAGGCAGCATATCTGTGCCGACTTATCTGTGTCGCATCCCACAAATATGTCACCTAGGCCTGCTCCTCCAATTTGCACTGGCCATGTTTGCAGAAAGTCGACACTGCTTTAGTGAGGATCACCAAGTTTCAGTGCATTCTCTTTTTGTTTTAAATAATGGCCTTGTGCATTTGGAAAACACCTGATGTTGAAAATGCCTATTATGCCGTTCAACCTTTTTTGTATGCCAGAAGTGTTCAAAATATTTGCTTTGGGATTATTCAAAGAAAATTGCTATTTGCTTCGAATTCACTTCGAACCAAAAAAAAAAACACTCTTCGCACATGCCTAAAGGTTAACACTTGCCTGCAGGGCCTTCTCCAGGGAGCAGAAAGTGTTGCACAGCTGAGTTGTTCCAGTTGGGGCTTTTCTGTCGGGTGAATTTGCACTTTGTGCTGCATCCAGAAGTTGCCTGCTGTCAGTCTATATGAAGGCAGTTCTGAAGGAATGGAAGAGTAAAAAAATAGCAGGGTTTTAACGTAGTTAAATTGAGTAAACGTGTGAAAGCGTGTGTTTAGCCTGATTGGCTCATGGTTCTTCTTTGCTGGGTTGTTGGCACGTCGGGCGACTTAGGTTAAGCTCTGATCAAGGTTAAGCTGATCTAATCTGTTTCACAGTAACACTTGAGGTATACTGCTCCCTCTGATCAAGTAGACTGCTACCAGACTGATAAGAAACGGGCCGACAAAGGTTCTGAAACCACAGTTTGGCTTGCAGAAAGTTGGTTCTTTTTAACCCAGAAGGAAGTGATTAAGAGTAGTGCTTGCCAGGCCCGTCTTTTGGACAGTGATCTCGTGTAGGTGCGAAAAGATAAACTCGGAAGTTCCGAGAGCCAAATAAAAAGGGCTGCATGCATGCATAATAGACTACTTTCTATTCCCCCAAAATTTTAATCAGTTATATTTTGCCGCCCGCAAAGTATGAACATTAATCATCCCTAGCAAGCAGTGGGATGATATTTTTTTAGTGAACGCGATCTCACAGGTAGAACTCATAGCCGACCTGGTCGCCTTTCAGCAGAAACGAAAAGCTGAAAGGCTTGAGTATTTCACGGTGTGTGTTTGAAGACTATAAGCGTCCTAAACTAATATGTTCTTCCCGAATGCATTTCTAATTGTGTATAGGTATGTTTTGGGATGACGAACGATCAATGGCCAATTAACGCCGGTGTAATTTTACTCTTACTGCACCGCGGCGTGGAAATAAGGAAATAAATAAGTCAATGAAAAAAGCTTAGTTTTTTCTCATCGCGTACTATAACTCATAGCTCATCCGTGTCGCTGCTTCGATGCTGCAGTTGTGTACTTCACTCTGCAATAGTGAATGAAAAATCGGACACTAGCCGCTTCTGTACGGGCCCAAGCCCAGCTCGGGCCCGCAGCTTTAAGCCCGAGCCCGGCCCGGGCCCGCAACTTCAGGCCCAGGCCCGGCAAAACAAATCATGTCCCGGCCCAGCCCGGCCCGCGGGCCGGGCCGGGCCTGGGCTTTCAGGCTGGCCCGAGCCCGTGCAGTGCACTAGTCTGGAGTGGTGCTTTTGCACTGAGACGACCTTGGGCTAGTCTTGACTGCAGTGTGTGTCTCTTTGTACCAGTGTGAAGTGAAGTGGAACTCTAGGCTCGCAGTCAACATGTCTCTCGGTGAGGCCGTTTATGGTGATTAGAGGGTTAACCTGTCAAAGCTTTTGTTATTTCAGCTAACCTGCTCTCATGCAGTATACCTTTTCGTCAAATATAGAGCTGGTTCATAAAAGTCAAGCATGAATGCTTTCAGCTTATTGCAGATACGTGGGCCAAGCTTATTGCAGATCACATAAGTTGTGTTGAAGGGGCGGGGCAAATGCATTTTGAGTCTCGGCATGTCTGCGATGCACGTCACGTGTGACTGTAGGTGTAGCCACTCTCCAAAATCACTCCATAGTTGAGGAGGCCGGACATCTTCAGTAGAGCACTGCGACACCTTTCTTAGAGGAGAAGCTGCACGAAGCACTTGCGGAATTTTTTCTAGTGTGCCTCACTGGTGCCAAGGCAAGAGGGTCAGTAGTTAAAGTGGGCATGTGATCGACAGCTGAGGCACAGGCTGCAATGGGTGCACCAGGGATGGGATTCGGTGACAGTGGCCCCTCTGGAGACACCACAGAATATAAGCTAGCCTGGCTTTATGTCTCATTGTTAAAGTTGCGAGCTGTGCTTTGTTGTCGACGTCCTCTATATGTCTTCATTGCCTAAGCACTCACATTTTGTAGAGATCATGGACCAACTAGTCCGCGAAAATGTGTTGCAACCTTACAACGTCTTAAAATGTCTTACAATGCAAGAACTCTTTGAACCCTGCCAAACGATGGCTGTGGCAGGCGCGAGATTGCTTTTGTCCCACAGCCAGTGCTGCGATACCTTGAAGCATGCGAAACAATGCTGGTAACTAGTGCAAGGTTGCTTTCATTCTGCTGCTGGGGCTTTGTAACGCATTTTATTTGTACAGTTAGGGTGTGTACTGTTTGCGTTCCGGAAAGTGTTTCTACGACCGGGATAAACTGGTGTCACATTGCGCATTTGCGGTAGTGTGTTCCTCGTGGGGCGAGTGCAGGCTTGCGACCCTCCAAACTAAAAGGTGTAGCATTCAAGCTGCATATGAAGTTGAATGGTGGTGCGCCATCTGATAGCTGCTCTGGCCCTCTCCTTATCGCAGCACATCACGGCGGCCCGAGGGAGCAACTTCAAGCACTATCGGGATATCAGCATCTTGTACCAGCTGTTCTTTGACATCAAGGTGTGTGGTGAGGTGAGCTGTGCCTTCATGCAGTCCTTGTTTGTGCTCACGCAGGTAAAATTCAGGGGGGCGCTTTGTTGACCTAAAGTGCGGTGAGGCGACAGCCTTAAGCGCGGGGTTGCTGCTTGTGTCACTGATGTGTGGTTAAGATGTTAAGCTTCACCTCTAAGAGTGGAATGTGACAGTGTCTTGCAACGCTGCCAGGGAGTCCACAGAACGCCATCGCCCGTTGCCTTGCTCGTCAGTAAATTGGTTTCTGAGGAGAGGAAATGTATGTGTCTCGCATATCTCGGTGGACACCTGAACCTCACCATAAGGGAAGGGAGGAAGATGGGAGTGAAAGAAGACACCCTACTCACTACAGGTGTACTCACTACAGGTGCGTTTGTTCATTCCAAACCATTGAGCCGGAGACCCTGGTTTGATTCCCGAACTCGGCCAATTTCCTACTCGGTTTTATTTATTTATCTGGTCTCACTAGAAAGGTTATTTAGGCTAATTGGTTAATTAAGCAATTAACTAAACTCATTCCCACTTACTTCAAGCAACCACTATACGATCCGTTTAATTGGTTGCATGGTTTACTAGCCAAAGTACAATAGACGATATGCGAAATTGCTTGGCGGTCTGGCAACACCGTGCCCACAACTTCCGGTTTCCATCTTGGCGCGGTCGAGCTCGTCGAGCTGGTGCATCGTTTGCTATGCATACTTTCTTCTTGCGAGTGGAATTTCAACAGGCAAGCTTCAGCTGCTGCGTTGTTTTCACAGCTGATCTTTGACTAAATGTAGGTGCTTTCAATAGGCGCCAGCTTACTCCTACCGCATCCTCAGCTTCGCTTGAAGTCTGGCGCTGATGATCGCAATAATCGGCACTCGAAAGTGGGTTGGAAAGTCGGACCGTGACCGTGTGCTGTTGTCGTTTTAATGCTCGCATTAAAGCATCAGTTCAAGCATCACGCATTATCATGGCTATTTTATTCCCAGGTGGACGTGAATTCATCTGGTAGGGTAGCGAGCGGTTATTTTGCGGTGAGTGCGCACGTGTGTTGACAAACTTCTGTGATAGTGCGAACTTTCGTTCACGCCGACGCCAGGAGCTTCGTGCATTGCAGTATAATCACACAAGACCCTCGACCAGCTGCGTAATTCGATTCCTTTACTGTAATGTGCAATGCGCATCTGCGGTTTTCAACGTCGCCGTTTCAGAGCCCGGCGTCGGTTGATTTTCGCCGCAATTCGTTGAAACCACATCTTGCTTTAGACACAGTTGAAGTGAGTATTGCGATGTTGTCAATCGATATTACCAAGAGGAAAGTGGGCGTATATAATTCAAAATGTAAGCAAAGACGCGGTTTTTTTTTTTTTTTTCAGATAAGCCCTGAGCTACCGCGGCGGCTTGATTAGAGAAAGAGCGTACAGCTGTAGGTGCCTGCACGGACTCGATACGCTGGTCAAGTTGAGTGTGCAGGGGCGAAATTAGCATGTTCGGTTGCTTCCGAAACTTAATTAGCTTACTCCCAAACTTGGACAAATGGCTTTGTTGCGAAGCAAGCTGCTGAAGCTTGCCACAACGATAATAAAATCTGATGGCCTGAAGCGTTTTCAGAACACTGTTGCACGAACTTTCTAGCTTAGAAATGCGTCCCTCCTTCATAATAAAGTAGTTATATTATTCGCTTCTTTTTTTTTAGATTTTCGTCGCCGCAGGTATGGAAGGTATAGGAATCCTCAAGAAATAAAGCATTCGCACCTCAGTTTTCATACGTAGGGTGTATTGCTTCACACAGACTCCTTAACGCGCATAAAATATGCGTATGGTCCAGAGAGTTTGCTCGCCCTTCTAAAACTAATTGAACGCGGGAAAAACTTAACTGAACACGTAGCAAACTAAGCAGTAATCGGCATATGGTTCTTCGAGTGAACTTATTTCATCATCATCATCATCATCATTTATTTTCCCTTAAGGACCCCTAGGTGGGGCATTACATAAGGGGGGAGCAAAAATACGAAATCACAAACAATAGGAACATTTGAAATATAACAGTAAAGAAGGCAAAACAATTGTTAAAAGAGCATTGAAAAAAGAAAAAGTGAACAATAACAGGTACACTGTGGCCGTCACGCTATATATACAGGAAGAAAACGGGAACACTGATTAGCAGACAAGGGTTCAAAAATGTAACATGTGCAGAGGTGGTACTGAAAATTGTCGGGCATTACACTGTAAGTGCGCTAACGAAAAAGATGAGATAAAAGCAGGGTTTTGAATTTATTTGCATCGCGCTCAGTTACACGGCACGAGCGATTGGCCCGCTCAAAAAAATTACCTTCTCTATTACGTTGTTGAAGTATGCGTCTATATATATTCACGCCCGACCGGGGAGTTGATAAATGCACGAAATCGGCTTCTAATTTTGATCAGAGACAACAAAGGCTGTGGTCCTTATCTTAATTTAAACGCAAATCACCTCGAGAGATTTGTCAAAAATCAGCGCAGAAAGCGAAAGCTGCGCACTGATCCGCGTGCTGACACATGATACCTCGCATGGCGTTTTGTGTTACTAAAACGTTGGGACGGAGTAAAAAAATAGAAAAGCGAAAAGCTGGAACGCACCTAGTACTGGCACGCATCGTAGTGTCTTTTCACAGTGGAGAGGGTAGCGCAACACTGCATCGGCATTTTACTTTTCAAACGAAGCGCAGCCGTTTTAACCGAACGCTGGGCAGCGGTTTCGTTTTCTGTACCGGGCCAACATGGAGGACTTAGTTCTCGGAGCGCCGAGAGATGGCGCTGCGCATTTCGCATATCGTCTATTGGCCCCGTTTGTAATTCGTGCTCTCCGACGTCCCGACCGTTTCGACCTATTGAAAAGCGTGACATTTCTGTCGACAACTCCTGCTTACAACGATGAGGCATTAAAGGCTTCCGCCTTAATACCGGAGTCCTTCATTACATTTATTTATGGGTTTCGAAAATCGGCACCAATTATTGCTGATGGCTTTTTCTTTTTCATAAAGAAAATGGTCTTATTTGTTTGGGGATGAAGTGCGCAACTGTGTGACTGTTTAGTACAAAGCAATTCATGCCACTTGCCTATTGAGTTTCACATTGGGTGTGTTCACAATAGGGTAGCCATGATAAGACAGGGTTAATTAGAAGTAATTAGAAGTCTTTGAAGAAAGGTTTTTTCCTGTAGTGGACGCAATTAGGTTGATTGATTATCGTGCTGATAGCTGTTACCTATTTGCGAGCAGGATTTTGAGCAGAAAGTTTGTGCGCAGAGCATATGTCAGAAAAGGTTGAAAGTTTCAAGTTTCACAACTTTGATCGCCTCTAGAGTAAACAGCAGTGCCTTTTGCTATTTAGGCTTTTTGCGAGTGATATTTGAAATTTTTTTGTTTGTGCACTCAAACTTTTTGTTTTGACTTGCATACATTAGTGAAGCAATATGTAGATTACTTAGCTTGGGTAACACCTTCCAAAAACCATAAGAGGGAGAGAGTATAAATGGGCCCTGGTACAGCTTTCACCACCCTTGGTTGCATGCATACATCTCGGGAATTCCATAAGCACTGTTTTAACTGCTTAATTCATGCATAGTGCCTATTTATTTGAAAGGTCCGAACCTGGCCAAATGGCCCTTAAAACAGGTTTTCCTTCAAGAGTTGTATAACTTTGTGATTTCTGCACCAGCTTCTTTGAATATAAATTTATTTGCATGTGGCATCAGTGGAGAGTTCGAGGACTTCTGAATATTCGAAAATTCCTGAATACTCGCCAGCGATTGTATATTGTGCCCACTTTCGTAAATTCGACCGTGGCTAAGCCACAGTATCTGGGAAAATTATCTGACGATCGAGTTTAAAGTTCCGAGAACAGAATGCAAAGGTTCTGTTCCCTTCTGTTGTTTATCGTGTAGACCCACGTATCACACGCGCTGGGAACAAGATGGCTGACGACCCGCTTCGAACAATCGCAACGTAAAAGCGTGCTTTCTTTTTTTAATCCAGACCATCTGTAATACATTACATACGTAATGTCCACACCCATGGCATTCGTGCTATCGCCTTCATAACTCTCTGAGCGTGACCTCCGGCATCTTGTTTCGGTCAGCTACAGTGTACAAGAAAGCTTGCTTGTGGAATTTCAAAGGAGCGAGTCGAGGTGTCACAACAGGGCAAGCGACCCTGTAAAAATCCCGTTTATTGCATGGTGCATTGTAAAGCGCACACCTTTTAAGCAGGCGTAACAGCAGGCGTGACAATGTTTATAAGGCCCTTGTAGCTAGGCTAAAGAATTTCTGACTGCATAGATGATCAATTAGACGTCAATTTTACTCTAGGGGTCGATCATGTATGTTAGGAGTACACTCCGCGGGCACAGAAAGAGCTTTTACCTTTTGATTCCGCTCACTCCAAAACTGTCAAGAGGTCTCTTGCCGGCCTGTGCCTTGGGTCTGCTCCCTCGAAGTCGTGCCCGCATGCTATGCAGTGTAGCTTTAATAAGCAAGTACACCGGCTACTTACGGCCGAGTTCCCCTGCGCGGTCATTGTTTCTGTGGCCGAGGCCCTACTTCGGAAAACCAAGCAGGTCATGTTCGGCAAAGCGAAAACACTGGAAAGGCACTCGGTTAAACCGGTAGTGGTACCGTATATCCACAAGGTTGCCCATCATGTGAAGAAAGTGGCAGGCCGACACGGCGTTCCTGTGGTGTTCTCCGCACCGAAGGAACTCGCCCAGCTTTGCTCACGCATTTCGTGCGCGGAAAAGAAGAGTGGCTGCAGGAAGAAGCACTCAAAGAAGTATGTCGACTGTTGTTCCGGTGTCGTTTACGAGATACCGTTGACCTGCGGTAGGGCTTACATAGGCTAGACTGGGCGGTGTGTCAATGACCGGGCGGGGGAACATTTGCGGGCATTAAGGGGTGGAGGGACACATTTGGCAGAGCACTGTGCGAACTGCAGAGCGTGTGAGCCGCGGCTGAAGGAGATAAAGATACTTGGCAGAGGCGGTGATAAGACGGCACCTGAACTATTAGAAGCCTTTCACATCAGGAAGAGGGGGCATATGACTGTGTGAGTGACACGTCGGTTAATCTTTTGCAGGCAGAGTACAGGTATTGTGAACTGACGATGCATTTCTTTTCTGCGCATGTCTTCTTTTGTATATATATTTGCTGTGTTGCCTGCGAATAAATCAGATGAAGTATTAGCACCTGTCCTGTGTGTTTCCTCTTCTTGTGTGCGTGTTCCTGTGCGCTTAAATTCATTTCAAAATAAGCTATGCACCATCTAGCCCAAACAAAAGTTTTGTTAAATTACATGACAGGTGCAACATTGTTAGGCTGTGTAATCAAGTAGCATACATTCTGTGCTCGTCATGTTTCTTTTCTATATGATGCTGAGACAGTTTAGTTTTGTTTATTTTAGTTGCATACACCATGCACTATTTGGGAAAAAATAAGGGCAACAAACGTTTGCTTGTTTATCTTTTCTGAAATTTGTTTTATACTGAACAGATATTCAGTATTCAATGCCATTTTTTTTTAATATTTGTTTTCGATTCGTATTGCAAAAAGTTTCAGTATACGCACACCTCTTCTTAAAATTTGAAATCGTGCAGTTGCGGACTGTACAGAATTTTTTTTTTTTTTTCAACATCGTCTGTTACTGCATGAACTGTTTATATCACAGATTTTTGTCACTCTTGCGCTGTTGCCATTGTATGGCTGACTGTTCGCTTGCGAGCTCTCTAGTGCGAGTTTGCTGTTTTTTCCATTCAATTCGATTTTCTTCAACACAGTACATAACATCACTGTCTGGATCCTGAGCCAAAGGCTAGTTATGGATCCATGCAATAAAAGCAAAGAGATTATTGAGGACAAATGCTTTCTACTGTATGCCAAAATAATACACATATGAATGGCGGAAAAATGCAAAGCGTACAAGCAAGTTGGTTCAAATTAAAGAAATACAAAAGGGCTAATGACAAAAATATAGAAGAGTGTGCAAAAAAACAAACATATGAAAGCAGGAGCAGCATTCTTTATACAAAATAAATGCAGTTGCCTTAGAAATGATTATTCGATGATAAATATGGCAGGTTCCCTCAGATCATGAATGGCAGTTTGCCAATATCCCTCAAGAGGAAAGTATACAACAGCTGTATCTTACCGGTACTCACCTATGGGGCAGAAACATGGAGGCTAACAAAGATTGTTCAGCTTAAGTTAAGAACAACGCAGCGAGCTAAGGAAATGAAAACGATAGGTGTAACATTGAGAGATTGGAAGCGGGCGGAGTGGGTGAGGGAACAAACGTGGGTTGATGATATCCTAGTTGAAATCAAGAGGAAGAAATGGGCTTGGGCAGGGCATGTAATGCGAAGGGAAGATAGCCGCTGGCCCTTAAGGGTAACGGAGTGGATTCCAAGAGAAGGCAAGTGCAGCAGGGGCCGGCATAAAGTTAGGTGGGCGGATGAGATTAAGAAGTTTGAGGGGATACGGTGGCTGCAGCTGGCAAAGGACAGGGTTAATTGGAGAGACATGGGAGAGGCCTTTGCCTTGCAGTGGGTGTAGTCAGGATGATGATGATGATGATGAATAGCAAGCTCAACATTGACATTTTGAAGAGCATGAACATTTGCAAGACTGTGCAGGTGGAATAATGGAAAGTAACCCTTGTCAAGTTATCACCAATGGCTTCGCTAAAGCTGGCTTACGGACATCTTTGCCCATAAAGAGGCTAGCGGAAAAGATACTGAACATATCGACGAGTCGTCTTTCAGTCTAGAAATGACAGTGTCATAGTACCCACAGTGCCAACATGGCATTACACTAGAGGAAGAGAATTGCGGTAAAATAAAAATTCAGGCAAATTGACATGTGTATATAAGAATACTCAAATCAAGCGGTCATTTTTCTCTGCTGATAGGGTCATTTTTCCGACAAGTAACATTAAAACACAATTCAACAACAAAGTGCTCAGAGGAACCAATAATTGTAAATGAAACATGCGTCACAGGATCTACCTACTCTAAGAGAACATTCATCGAATCCATGGAAAAAATTTGCTGTAATAGCCTGCACCATGCTAGCCATCACATGCGTGTGCAGTTTTATCTGCAAATTGAACTCCTGGCCCACGTGGACTGTGAACCTAACCAGGTGTGGAAAATGTAGTGAAAGAGTTTTTTTCAGCCAAAGTTGAGGCCTGCGGACTATACGTCGGGTGCAGACTGTCGTCATCATCATCATCAGCCAGACTACGCCCACTGCAGGGCAAAGGCCTCTCCCATGTCTCTCCAGTTAACCCTGTCCTTCGCCAGCCGCGGCCACCGTATCCCCGCAAACTTCTTAATCTCATCCGCCCACCTAACTTGCTGCCGCCCCCTGCTGCAAAATTATGGCATTGTTTGTTCTAAATGGCGTGTTTGTGCAGTTAGGCACGGCAGTATGCGATATAACTTAAACGCCAGGTATGATCCATCATCCATAGTGACAGTTGCACATGCGGTAGTGTTGCTGCCAACTTGGCGCTCCTCAGGCTCACTGGCCATACGGTAGACTCGTGATAATTTGGACTCGGATAGTTTGAACCTTTGGTTAATTCAAACAGATTTAAATGTTTTGGTTGGCTGGCTGTATTTTAAGCACATTTTAAAGCAGCGAGCCATGGAAAGAAAAATGATGGTTGTAAAGTTAAGAGATCGGAAGCGGGTGGAGTGGGTGAGAGAACAAATGCACGTTAAAGACATCCTAGTCGAAATCAAGAGGAAGAAGTGGGCTTGGGCAGGGCATGTAATGCGAAGGCAAGATAACCGCTGGTCCTTTAGTGGATTCCAAGAGAAGGCAAGCGTAGCAGGGGGCGGCAGAAAGCTAGGTGGGCGGATGAGATTAAGAAGTTTGCAAGGTTACCGTGGTAGCAGCTGGCAAAGGACATGGTTAATTGGAGAGACACGGGAGAGGCCTTTGCGCTGCAGTGGGTGTAGTCAGGCTGATGATGATGATGAAGCCACTTAATTTGTACCCCGGATTCTCTTAAGTTACCTTAATTTAAACTTTTTGGCTTGGTCCAACACACTCGGTGTGCGAAAAAGCGGTAACCAAGTTTGGATACTTCAGGCTTGCCACGCCGCGTGAGCTGGAAATTCGGCCCCTCGAACCTCAGATGCGGTCCGAGGGGGGCCATGTCGATCGGAGTCGCCACATAGTTTCGTTTTCTGAGCTTCGGCACCAGCCCACCATGATGCCGACTATTGTCTGCGCATTAAGGAGCCAAGGTCAACTGCGTGCTCGGTCGGACGCTGATTTGTGCGTCGCTGGTTTTTTTTTCTTTTTAGGCGTCTCGTTATTCCGGTAATCCGGTTACGTTGCTCCGGTTGTGCGCAGTTATCATGAGCTGCTCGTTATGTGGTGGCTCCACTGCTACTGCGTCGTACCTGCGACTTAATAAGGCTTAATGTTTTGAACCAGTTCTCCTTTGGCATTCATGACAGTGGGCAAGCAGTACACCATGACGGAGATGTGAAAAATCATCATTGCCACGTAGTTTTCACTAGAGCAGACCACTGTTGCTTATCTTTTCATCAGTTAAATTTGCTGCGCTGCAAGACTGTTTTCTGAAAGGTCTTTCGTAACCATTCGACTATGAGATGTTTGGATAATTCGGACCTTTTTTTAGTCCCTTGAGGTTCCTAGTTAATTTAATTTTTGGAACACAGTGTGTTATCGATAACTTTCATTTTCAACCATAGAGCTAGTCGGAGACTGCTGGTTGAATAAAGACATCAGTGCCTTTTGCCCATATTTTAGTTTGTGCTGAAGCATTACCTACGTTTTCACGGTGAAAGTGTTTTAAATTACTATTTGTATGCATACATGTTCATAAAGGAAATCACATTTAGTCTTGAATTATGTTGCTGCGCATCTTTGTACTGTTTGTTCATTCACGCTCAAAGCTGTTAGCACTTAGCTTTATCCTTTTGTAAGTGACATGAGATGCAACCTGACTTATCTCAACTTACCTCGCTTGATCGTGGGCACATGCAGCTGCTGCCACATTTTTCTGGGTTGGTGTAGTTGTTTTGGTTCCTTATCTCGAAGCTTCCTTGCCAGCTTTAAACTGAGCGCGGCCAAGAACTGCAGGCATTCTGTTCGACGACCACTGAGCACGCTCGTTGCTTTTGCCGCCGCCGAGTCATTCAATTTTTTGTGGGCACTGGTCTGCTAAATAAACAGCTTTGTTTGGAAACCTTTTCGCCATCTTCCTGCTCACCAGACTGCCGTCACCACTACATGACAATATTAAGGTGCACTTATGATAATTCGAACAAAAGTCTCTGGTCTCTCAAATTTTGGATTAATGAGAGTCTACTGTAGGTGTCTGCTCCTCAGTCTGCATGTCACTGGGGGCACATACAGTTGAGGCTCAGTTGCCACAACGTTGCAAGTGTGCTAATTGTGAAGGAGGCTAGCACTTCATGAACATTAAGTGGCGATGCAGTCATACAGTCTACAGTGCACTTTGTAGATGGTGGCACAACCACCCCAGAGATAAGCAACTGGTGATGGCTGTGGTAGTACAGTGATGAAATGCAACGAAGTAGTGGGTTGTCCTGTGAAGGACAGACCTCAGGAATGGGCATTGCAAGTCGAGCTGACACAGTGTAAAGAAGACAGTAACTCTCAAAAAAGTTAACGCAACACAAAAAAACAGTCACAAGAAAGAAGACAGACGACGTGCTACTGACAACTGAATTTATTGAAATGAATTATTCTGCTGTGGTTGCTGGTGTTCTGTGCTTGAATACAATTTTAGTACTTAAAAGGGTGTGTTTTGTTTTTTGGCTTTTTCATATCACTTTTGTCTTTTCGGATTCCATTCAAACATGTTATTTTGGCCTTACACACCGCGTCACATCTTTCATTGTCTTCCTTTTTGCTTTTAAAGAATCATCAACTCTCTTGGTTTCTTTTATCGTTTTAAATTTTTTTTTAAAAGTTGTTAAAGTTGTTTAAACGACTTCTGACGTTTACTGCAGCTGGTAGGTGGCATGACGATGACCGTGTATATACTGTGTCTTTCAATAAAGAATTCAGTTGTCAGTAGTGCGTCATCCTGTCTTCTTTCTTGTGATTGTTTTTTTGTGTTGCGCTAACTTTTTTGAGAAACTATGCACCAACTCGCCCAGCAACAAGTTTTACTTGAAGACAGTAACAAAGGGGACTAGCGTGTACCTGCCACAGATTCATTCAGTGCTGTCAGCAGTCCGTGAAACCGGTTTCTTTCTCTCTTTTTTTTAATGTAAATGCCTAAGTCGCATATTTCATTTGGCTAACGGTTGAAATGACCACCGCTGTGCAGGTGTCCCGTGAGCTGTTCTTGCCACCCCGTGGAGTGAAACAACAGGTGAGCGTGCAGTTCCCTTTCCCAGAAGGCCCTTTTGCCTTTCAGAACAGCCACCTCTATTGCTGGTTTAGGTTTGGTTTATGGGATTTAAAGTCCAAAGCGACTCAGGCTATGAGGGACGAAATAGTGGAGGGCTCCGGAAATTTCCACCACCTGGGGTTCTTTAACGTGCACTGACATCGCACAGTACACGGGCCTCTAGAATTTCTCCTCCAAAGAAATGCGACCACCGCGGCTGGGATCGAACCCGCGTCTTTCGGATCAGCGGCCGAGCGCCATAGCCACTGAGCCACTGCGGCGGGTCCGAAAGGTGGACAAACGCGTTGTTCGCCAGAAAGTCCAGAAAGAAAGGTGGACTTTCTGGCAAACAACGCATTCGTAAGAGCAACCATAGCAACAGTATAACAGCAGTCCACGGTGCTACTTTGGGGGCCACATGAAGCATTGGCGGTTCGCAGACCTGTTCACCAGTGCAAGCTTGCAGTAAAACGTCTCCATAGCGTTTTCTATCGACCATTTGCGCATGCTCATGTGCCGAATGTATGGTTGCTCGCAGGCCCCCCTGCAGCTATTGCGGCTGATGCCTCGGCGCGACCTGTGGGAACTGGTGGATGGCACCGACCGACTGCTCGAGCTGGTGTTCTTCGTGCGCCAGAACATGGTGCGCCGCACCGCCTACGTGTTGCCCTGCCTCGAGTGAGTCTGGACGTTTCCAGCGAGAGCTGTTTATTGCACACCTTCCGCAACTGACGTGTAACCCGTTCCAGGCGGATGAGGATGGAAACTGGGAGGGGAGCTCACGGCGCTGTCGCGCTCGGCTCTCATAGCAAGTGCTGTTGAGGAAAAGCTCGGTAGAGTCCGGGTGGGAAGGGAACTAAGCAGAGCGGTGCGTTCGTTTATCCCGTTCGTATATCGTGAAGGAAAAGACAGTGAAAGCTGGTCAGGGAAAGCTTTGCGTAGGCTTATGGCGTTCACGTATGTCCCGTGAAGCTGAGAAAAACTGTACAGTATGCACGTATGCTGCTTAGATTTTGCTAGGTTTAGCGAATTATGCGACATAGAATAAGCGTGATTCTTTTTTTTGTCTTCCTCACTGGGCTCCAAACAAAGCGTGCCTCGAGCGTCTTTTACAAAGGTGCTCGGCTTGCCTCGTTTAACTATACATTCCTACATAATACTTGGCTAGCTTTGGCCTTACGTTTATTGCCAGAAAAAAAAAACCCCTCTGGCAGGGAAGCTAGAAGTGCAACTGTAGGTGGCACAGCAAAAATACTGCGCTCTCTAAGTTTTGGTTATTCAGTAAATGGCTCTTCAAGCATGTAGCCAAGATTTTTTCTCAGGAGGGGACTGAGGTAAATTCTTGTGTCAGGGAATCGGGGTGTGGCACGCCTACAAGCACTGCTAAGAGAACTTAGAGGGAGGGGGGATGAGCTCAATCCCTCCCCCCCACCTTGGCCACGTGCCTGATAGTAGAGGTGCAGCCTTTGGTCTTACACGCCATTGTTGGGACTTTGTGGAACGGCCCTACTACTCTCGTAAAAGAAACGAAAATATGTTCAGCTGACTGTTGAGTGAAACTTTTCTCGTTTCGTTCGGTGTGCTGTCTGTTGCTAACTTGTAGAGGGTGTTTGAACGGGTATCGGGAGCTCCATAGTGCAAAAGAAACTTGTAGCGCCGCTGACACCGTGGTCTGACCGCAGCTCACTCTGTGTGCGGCACCCACTATCACAGACAAAGTTTGCACTAGGCCTCTCGGCGCGTGCAGCGCAATAAACGATCAGTTCGAAATACATTGCTGTCGGGGCTGCAGGTTTCAACGCGGAATAACTCATTAATGCATTTGATCGCAGTTTCCTTTGCGCTTCACAACATTGTCTGTGGTATAAGATTGCTTTACTGATAAGAGGACTATATATTGCTAACACAATACAACTTTCTCCCACCTACGAGCTTCTACCCATCACCCTTCATCTATACCGCGGCCGTCAGCCATCAGTGGGCTTGTGCATGCCTCCATCTACACATGTGCGCTAGCGGCCGCTGTTATGTCTGAGCTGTATGTCTGCGAAGGCACGAATGCGTCTTCATTGATGCACTTTGGAGAGCTTTAGAAGTGGATCAAAACCAATTGTCTTGCAACAAGCACCCCTCAGCGAGTGCCGACCTTTTTTCGCTAAAATGTTTGTCACATTTGTCAATTTTAGTAGTCAAGCTCGTGTTTACGTGTAAAAGAGCAGCTCCAAAAGTTTGGTTCAGTATTCCTTTAATATTGTCACATTGTAGTGACGGCAGTCCAGAGGTCAGGAAGACATCACCAAGGCTTGCCAACGAAGCTCTTTATTTGGGCTGACTTGCGCCCGCAAAAGAACTGAATCACTCGGCGATGGCTTAAGCAACAAACGTGCTCGTCAGTCGTCGAACTACGAATCCCTGCCACTCGCTGCATCGCTCAATTTAAAGCTGGCAAGGAAATGTCCAGATAACAGGTCAAGATCAACTACAGTAATCTGGAAAAACGTAGAGGCAGTTCTTCATGGCTGTGATCAGTTGAGATTAGTCCGGTCACTTCTCGCGTCACGAACAAAAATGATAGATAGATAGGTAGATAGATGATAGGTAGATAGATCTTTATTTCAGACAACAAGGTCTCGGATACAAGGGCAAAAAGCAGATGCACTCTGCCTGACGAGGCCCAAGCACCCGACACAATGCTCAGAACAAGCGGCAAAAGAAGCGAGAACTTCATACGTTCTCATTACACAAAAAAACACATAATTATACAAGGTAAAACTAGGAGGAAGGTGCATACTTTTGCAATGACATAATTATAAAGTAAATATTTACAAGGCACATCAGAATAAGAAAAACAAGATAATTCACAGAATTAACGGAATAACAGGGACATCAAGAATTTCTGTGTGAAAAAACCCTTTAATCATTCGGACAAGAAAGGAGGTAAGCTTTAGCATTTCTTTTGAAGGACTTTTGGGGAACAGATCTCTGAATAATTTCTATGGCCTGTGTATGTTTATTTAGAAGACTGGGAATTAAATATGAAAGCATTTCGGTTCCATAGTTAGTCCTGACGAGTGGTACTCTGTAACTGACGTGTCTTAATTTATAAGGCGCGTCATTACTAGAGTTTAATTGAACATATTTAGTGGGATGATGTTTGAAATCCTTAAACACATAAGAAAGCAATTTCAACTCAAATAATTCGTTGACTTTTAGAATCGAATGCTTTGAGAAGTACAAACCTGTATGATCATTGTATGCAAGGTTTTCGACATATCGTATTGCTTTTTTCTGTAACGTTATCAGCCTCGTAAGGTTAGTTTTCGTTGTAGATCCCGAAACAACTAAACAATAATGAAGATGTGATTGAATTAGGGTATAATATAATTGCCACTTCAGCCATTTCGGAACAAGGTCTTGAATTTTATATAGTACACAGAGTGACCTTGATATGCTGGCATGAATCTTATTAATATGCAGAGTCCAACTCAAGTGTTCTTCAAAGATTATGCTTAAAAATTTGTAGGAAGAAACGCTCAATGACACTATTTTTGAATGTAAGCTTAATTTCACTGTAATCAGGCTTGTTACGGGCTTTAAATACAATAACCTTTGTTTTATTAACATTTAATTCTAGTTTATTTATATTCAAGCATAAAGAAAATTCTTGTAACCATGCATTTGCCTCAGCCTGAATATTACTAAGATGCATGCCAGAAAAAAATACACTGGTATCATCTGCATATAAAATTATTGTGGGAGTTCGTGGGATGGCTATTATATCATTGATATAAAGAATGAAAAATATTGGACCCAAAATAGACCCTTGTGGAACACCGTATATTAATTGGCCAGGTTGTGATTGGTGACCATTCAAACATGTATACTGCACGCGACCGGAAAGATAATTACGGATCAGATTTAAGGCAACTCCTCAAATGCCATAAAACGGTAGCTTATAAAATAAAATATCATGTTTAACTGAATCAAATGCCTTCCTGAAATCTAAAAAAAGTCCAACTGTAAATTGTTTGTCATCCATATTAGAAAATATTTTTTCCTTTTTACTAAGCAATGCCATTTCTGTTGACTTCTACTCACGAAACCCGAACTGTTCATTAACAAAAATTTGTCTGTCGTCAAAGCACTTGCACACTCTGATTTTTATCAAATATTCCAGCAGTTTAGAAAACAAAGGGAGTACAGATATAGGTCTGTAGTTGTTTATATTGTCACAAGGGCCGCCTTTGTGTAAAACAACCACTCTGGCAATTTTCATACCGTCTGGAAATACACCTTGAACTAACGCGTTGTTACATACATGCTGCAAGGGCAAGCTAATTAGATGGGCAACAGCAATAATAGGCTCGGTCTTAGTTTCATCTGCGCCTGCCGCAGTGGAATTGTCTAGGTTTCTAAGGAATGTGAATACTTCATGTTCGCTGCAGGGATTCAAGAATATGGAACTTCCAATTGGGGAGGCAATATACTGACCAATTTCATGATTTCTATCCTGCTTCTGAGATGATTCACCAGAGGATAGGAAATGAGCATTAAACTTGTCTGCCAAAGCAGTGCCGCTGTATTCAACGCCATTGAATGTTAATGTGCTGGGAATATGGGTTGTTGCCCTTCCCATGAGGTCGCTCAAACATTCCCATATTTTCTTAGGGCAGTTGGAGACTGCTGCAGATTTATTCTGATAATACTGTTTCTTAGCTTTTTTAATATCAGAGCCTAACTTATTTCTAAGTTTCTTGTATTCCTTAAGTATGACTGGATCTTTAAAGTGATTGAATGAATTTGTCAAAAAGTCTGTCACCGGTTTGAATTCGTCGATATAACTCTCTTGTAACCCACGGCTTTCGAGTCTTTTTGTGGGTTTTTCCCACTGTCAAAGGAAATGCAGTATCACATTTGCTTTTTACTAACTGAAGGAAGATGTTCGCTATACTAGGATTTGACGCATTGTAAACGTCGCTTCAGGGAGTGCTTTCCATCATGGATCTAAACCTAGCTAAGTTTTCTTGATTAAAACTGCGATATACTATCTGGTGAGTTGGTGCTTGTTTCCTTTTTCTTATCACCCGAGGAAAAAAACAGATTATAGGCAGATGGTCGCTTAAATCAAATGTAAGCACACCCCCCAAGCCCCATTCCTGCGGCCTTGAACGCAAATGAACGTACACTACAATGATACATGGCAATATGTATGTCATAACGAGCCCTTCATTTCCCTACCCTTGTTTGCTCAATAGCTTAGCGAAGGCCTCGGTTCTGACAGTCCTAGTACCTTAGGTAGCATAAGAGGGTTGTGTAGAGCACCATACGAAGGTTGTGGGTTCAGATCCCACTGGCAACAGGTGGATATTTGAAGTCATAAGCCTTGCTTGCCTCATTGAATGAAAACTCGTCTGCGTGTGTGTGTTGACACTC
Organism: Amblyomma mixtum; assembly: GCF_055824585.1. Taxonomy (NCBI): domain Eukaryota; kingdom Metazoa; phylum Arthropoda; class Arachnida; order Ixodida; family Ixodidae; genus Amblyomma; species Amblyomma mixtum. The sequence goes on along the minus strand of NC_143019.1, from coordinate 139,411,678 downwards.
GATGGTACCCTTAAAGGGACTATGCAGTGAATTAAAAGTCACTTGTAAATGGTTTCAATACTTAAAAATGATGCCAAGAAGCATTCACACCAAGTATGAATCTTTGGAACAGAGCCGGCAATTTATTATGAATTTTTAAAAACCGCGTTTTTTAAAATTCGCGGGCCGATTGGTGTCTTCGTACTGACCGACTTTGAAACTAAAATCTGGAAAATAGATGTCACTAGTAGAGATGTAAAATTTCAAGAAATTTTGAAAGGCATGAAAAAAAACATTTTTTTCAGGGTTTTTTTCATGAAAAATTGAAAATTTTGCGAAACGTGACCAGAGCACATTTATTTGCAACAGCACAATGATCAGTAATAATGCTCCGAAGCTCAGTCGAATATGTAGTTATAGATGTCATATTGTGAAACGAACTTGTTCTATTGCACCGAGAAGATAAATAATGATTTGCACATCAGGCGAATATGGAGATTGTGGGAATCCTGGCTTTCCGCCGTTGCCTTTGCGCGGCTGTGCCGGCTTCCCGCGTTGTTTCTCCTCTTTCCCTTGCTCCCGCCTCAGGCGGTGGAGAGGCGGCTAAGTGACTCATCACTGTCATTTGGCCACAGCTCCGCCCCGGCTCCCAAACGGCCTTTGCCATTGGTGCCTTTTGGCGAGATTTCGGGACCCGCTTTGGGGGCCGCGCACCGTGCGTCCGTCCGAGCGGGGCCCAGAGAGAGATCCCTCGGAGACAGCGTAAGGTGCGTACGCGACTGTTTGTCCCTGCTGGCCTTTGCCACTCGGACCAGTGCATATACTCGAGCTCGCCCGCACGTGTCCTCTGACCTGCAGCGGCTCGAGCCTGTCCAGCGGGGTCCAGCGACCTCCGACAGGCGTACCTTGCATTTATTGCCCACTCTCTCTCGCAACCGGCCCAACGGTCGACACGAGAGAGAGATCACAGCACTGCCGCGGGGACATTCTCCTGCAGCGGCGTGCTAGCGGCGCGCATTGCTCGAGTCGCTTCGTGCGCGCAGCGGATCCTTGCTCCTCGCGCGCCCCCGGGACGGGGTGACGATTGAGTGTGTGTGTACTGCTGAAGGACGACGTGAATAAACATCTCCTTGGTGAACTTGGAGGCCTATTTCTTTGCGGCAAATCGCTCTCCTCCCAGCGGAGGTTGAGAGCACCGCATCGGTGTCCCAGTGTGTGTGTGGTGACGGCTGATCGGGGCCCTTGGCTCGCTCGAAGCTCGAACCCGCAGTGGTTGGTGGCCTGTGTCCACGTAGAAACCCACAAGATATAAATATTATATCTGTGTAAGGAACTTCTTCTATTGCACCGAGAAAGGGAACATGATAAGTCACTCCGTATCGGACTCAGAGTCACTGTCGCTGGATGCGGCACTACGCGCAGCAGTATGGATTGAAGCTATGTCCACAGCTAGGTTTGACTGCACATACACAAGCTTTCGAACGTGTTTCCCTCAAAGCCTGTTGCGAATCCTTGTATGGACGTTTCCGAAACGTGACCAGTTTCGTTCGCAGCTGGCGGATGATGGTGGTATCTGCAGCAGTCGGCTAGCCAGAAGAGTTAGCGGCTGGTTGGTGCAAAGGCCTTGCCACCAGGTATATGGGGTCACGTGCTTCGCTGAAGACCCCTGTCCTAGACCAAATTCTTGCGGATGTCCGTACTGTGCTACGCTGGAAATCAAGAAGCTAAGCTTGTATTTAGCTAAAACCGCTTACATGCACAGCAGCCTATGTTATTTATGCCGTGTGTGTAGCGCTGTAGAATTTGCAGCCATTTTGATGTACTTCAGCCGTGAGTTCAAGTATTAGTGTGTTTTTAAGTCAAGCCTGGATCTTATATGTGACCTGGCCTTCAACCCGTGTACTCGTAGCACAAACGTTTTAAAAGCACTACCTGGCACCGGCGATGACGACTGCTCTCCAAACGTTCAACGATGCATGCTGTAATGGTTTTCAAAGCGAAAACAAAAGCTTAAACTAAAAGCAAGCAATTATAAAACCTTGAAATTGCATTGTGAAATTTTTGATGTTTCTTTCCATTTTTTGTCGTCTGAAAAAAATAAAAATAAACGTTTTTTTTTCCAAAATTGCAGTGTTTTTTTCAGGCCTTCACATCTCTAGTCACTAGTCCCGTGACGTCAGCAGGCCACCACACGTTGTCATTCGCTGGAGCCATGGCAGCCACGACGCCACGAGTACGCTTCCGGTAGCCGTGAAAATCGTCTGCTCGAGCCGCCGCGCAACCCCCTCGGGCAAGCGCGAGTCAGGGCATTGCCTTCACGCATATGTTTTCAATTTACCTCTGCCACCTCTTTCTGTTGGGAGTTCAGGAACCACTCGCAGTGCCTTTGTCGCAGTGACAAGCAAAGAAATCCGACGTGCGACGCGATCCAGGAAGGCGAAGGACCAGAGAGACGCTGCCGACGCTGCTGCTTGGGTGCTGGTGCAACAACCGGAAGTCGCAAACCGAACGTCAGGGAATGACGTATTCGTGGGCGGGGCCCAGTCCCAGAGCTATTTTCTTTATTTTTTCTTGGGGCTCCGCACGTACGAGTTGAGGGGGGAGAGGAGGAGCGTGATTTTTAATCGCCTATAACTTCCTTGTTATCGATGCTAGCTCAAAAATTCTTGCGCTGGGGTGACGAGTGATGGAATGCCTATCTCTTGTCTGCTTTATGTAATCGCAATTAATTTACTGCATAGTCCCTTTAAAAGATGGATGGAAAGGAATTGGTTGTGCAAGGTTGCTTCGGAAGAGCAACTTACTTAGATCGCGCAAGTCCCCACTGATGGCAGCACCTGCCATCCCAGGGCACTGGCAGGTGGCGGTTAAATTAATTATTTGTCGCACGAGGTTGCTTCGGAAGAGCAACTTACTTAGATCGCGCAAGTCCCCACTGATGGCAGCACCTGCCATCCCAGGGCACTGGCAGGTGGCGGTTAAATTAATTATTTGTTGCACGAGGTTGCTTCGGAAGAGCAACTTGAATCGCACAAGTCTAACCGGTGGCAGCACCTGCCATCTCAAGGCACTGGCAGGTGGCGGTTAAATTAATTATTCATTGCATGAGGTAGCTCCGGAAGAGCAACAGTTGTTAAAGGAAACAAGAGTTTGCGATTGGCAGCTAAGCATTGAGCATAGAAAGAAAATACAACTGTTATAGTGACCGCAGATGCGGACTATGAGAGTGCACAATTTCTTGGAGAATTAAAGTGGGGTGAAAGGTATTTGACAGCTGCTCAATATCACTAAAGAAGGAGCTATACCGGGTGTCCCAGCTAACTTGAACCAAGGGTTTAAAAATGAAATATTGGGGTCAGGAGAGTGAAACTACCTGCATATTGGTGACAGGCATTTGGCGCACCACAGGAAATTTTTTGTATTGCAATTACTTAACTAGTAATTAAAATAATTTCTTTTAAATTTTTAATATTGACTTTAGACACTAAGTGTGATTCGCAAAGTTGGAGAGCACTTTCAGAAACCCCCATTCCATTATTCGCCATAAAGAAAACCTTACGTGTACCTCTTTTTTCGAGCTCGAAAGAAAGCCCGCGAAATACAAAAAAAACCACGTGACGAGCGCATTCGCGCGCCGCGATCGTGCTGCTCTCAACCGTGCTTTCAGTGAACGAAATCAGCTCCGGTATTCATTCGGCGGCCCCGTTTCAGAGGCAGGCCGATATCTTGGTGGTGGTTTCTTCGGCCGTGTCAGCCAGTTCGCGCGTGACGGTGTAAATTGCAGCGAGTGCGCTGCGCTTTGCAGTCGCGATAAAGACTGCCAAGCTCGAAGTTTTCAAATGAGAGGAGTTTTATTTGCCAGTTGCAAAGAAAATAAAAGTGGCGGTTTATGGCTTGGCTGTGCGGCGATGACAGCCGTGGCATGCGGTTGTCCTGACTCCATTTCATTTCGGTTTCTTACCAATTATAAAAAGTGCTCGAATAGGTCACCTTGTGCGACGATACAGCTATGGCATCTTGTAACCAAATCAGCCGTTGCATTTCGTATGACAGCCTCAGGCATGTTTAAACAGACTTCCGTTATTTTGTCTTTAAGGTCTTGCGGTGTGGAAGTTGGTGTGCTGTACACCTTGTCCTTGATATGACCCCACAAAAAGTAGTCCAGAGGTGTCATATCAGGAGACCTGGCTGGCCAGTTCACGGGACCTAGTCGTCCTATCCATTTCTGCGGGAACGCTGCGTCGAGCCAGGTCCGAGCCTTGGCGCTGCTGTGCGCGGGGGCGCCATCGTGTTGAAACCACACATTTGTGGCCCTGGCGAGCGGTAGATCCGAAAGGAAGTCGTCAACGGGTCCTCTGAGGATATCATTGGTGTAGCGATCTGCTGTCAGCGTCTGGTCGAAAAACACAGGCCCGATCAAACTACCGTCGAAAAGTCCACACCAAACACTAAATGACCACTGGTACTGGTGCTGCGTCTGTAAAACCCAGTAGGGATTTGAATTGCTCCAGTAATGAGCATTGTGCAGGTTCACCTGTGAATTGCGCGAAAAACTAGCTTCGTCACTCCATATCACTTTGTTCAAAAAATCCGGGTCGTCCTGCATCTTTATCAGAATCCAATTAGCAAAATCGGTCCTGTTTTGGAAGTCCCGTGGCAACAGATTTTGATGAAGCTGTACGTGGTACAGTATTCGCCAAACTGATGACCTGGAGACTCCGGTATCCTCGCTCACGCTGCGCACGCTTGCTTGGGGTTCCAGAGCGAACAGCGATAAAATATGCGTCTCGAAGTCCTCGTCAAAAACAGGTGCTCTGTGTCGTGTGGACGTAAAACTGCCCATCCGTCGCAGCGTCTCGAAGGCACGCAGGATCGTTACTGAACTTGGCCGCCTGCCTGGGTGCCATTGTTGCATAAGGTCTGCAGCGCGCCTTCTGTTCCCATGACATGCACCTAGAGCCAGAACCATGTCTGCTTTCTCTTCATTTGTAAACGGCATGTCTGCAGTGCTAGTAATCACTACACCAAAGATTCAGTCTCGCATGAGAGTGGCATAAGAAGAGCACACGACAAACTGTGCTTCACCGCTGCTTCCAGCTTTCAAAATCCTCATTAGGAAACTGCAACACACAGCCGCCAACACCTCGCGGCGAAACATTATTCCCTGTATTTCTCTTTTGCTTCTGAGTGACAAAGCAGACTCGCCATCTCAGTATCTTATCAGATTGGGACTAAGTCGTCGTCGCCGGGTGCCAACTAGCTGACGCGGACGAAAAACCCCCGCCAAGATATCGGCCTGCCGCTGCAACGGGGCCGTCGAATAAAGGCCGGAGCTGATTTCGTTCACTGAAAGCACGGTTGAGAGCAGCACGATCGCGACGCGCAAATGTGCTCGTCACGTGATTTTTTTTGTATTTCGCGGGCTTTCTTTCGAGCTCGGAAAAAGAGGTACACGTAAGGTTTTCTTTATGGCGAATAATGGAATGCGGGTTTCTGAAAGTGCTCTCCAACTTTGCGAATCACATTTAGTGTCTAAAGTCAATATTAAAAAATTTAAAAAAATTATCTTAATTACTAGTTAAGTAATTGCGATACAAAAAATTTCCCGTGGTGCGCCAAATGCCTATCACCAATATGCAGGTAGTTTCACTCTCCTGACTCCAATATTTCATTTTTAAACCCTTGGTTCAAGTTAGCTGGGACACCCGGTATATTAGTTGCACCCCATGAGTACTCAACTCATCATCATCATTGGCCTAGATACATCCACTTCAAGGAAAAGGCCTCTCTCACGGACGTCCGTTAGCCCTGTCCTTGTGCCAGTTGCGGCCAACCGATCCGTGGAAACTTCCTAATCCCATCTCCCACCTGACTGTACCTACACCCTGCGTTCGCGTTTGTCTTCTCTTAGATCACCCTTAGGGGCATCGGTTGTCTGTCTTTAACATCGTTTGCATTATTCATGTTTATGTCCCGGCCATTTTGAACAGAAACTTAGAATGTAAAAAAAAAATGTTTTAAGTTAAATTACGGATAACACAGATGAACTATCCAAAATAAAATGTGCAACATTAAGGGACAGGAAGAGCGCTGAGCAGGTCAGGGAAGAAACTCTGCAGCCCAGTCCCTGGCTTTGCGTCGACCTCCATTGTGTAATCCTTTCACCTGCGCAGGAAATGGATCCCAGGCTGCGGTCCGCGGTTGCTGCGCGCAGGTGCTACGCGGGTCTTTGAGCGCATGGGCGACCTGAGCCCCGAGCGCATGCTGCATCTCTTCCGGCTCTTCTCCGCGCTACCAGAGTACCCACAGTCGGCTTTCATCGCCGCTGCCGTGGCAGCCAGGGAGAGCCAAATCCAGTCATGATGAGCACCGGGAAGCTGTGCCTGCGGACTGACAACTGCGGCGCTCTTCGCTGCCTACGTGTGCACCTCTCAAGCGCACTTCTCTACAAAGAGAAATAGACAAGTTTGCTGTGGGTGCTAGGCATATGTTACCACTGTCGAGCCCCTGCTCAGAGCCATCATGAGTGCCGGCCACCAACTCCAGTTGCTCGCTATGTATGCTGCATTGGGGAGGCAACTTTGTAACTGAGTGGCTTGAAACACGAAATGCACAGAGCGTAGCATCCACCTTCATGTGCATTGAAACCAATTGCACAAATTCACTGAGTTACTCAGTGAACCTTCACACTCGAAAAAACTGAGTTATTTGAATAAACACCTTTATGTTAAAGTACGACTTTTCATGGGCTAGTTCGTTCATTTTCCTTTGAAATGAGTGTGCATTTTCGAAGACCCCGTCCCATCGTTTTTGCCATTTCTCTGTCTTGATCAATTAAGTGTGCACTTATTTCGAAAGAACCTATAGACCTCCTCCATGTTTGCAAACAAGCGAGGTGGCGCTGCAGTCGCGAACGGGCTCGCGGTAGGCAAAAGGCCAGGGAGTGGCGTCGAGTTGAGGTGGTGCAGCGCCGGTTTTCAAGGCTTGTATGCGCGTTTTGAGTTTCTGAGAATCATAACAATGGTTGATGCTTTCAACTTAGTATTCCTCGAAGTACACGGGCTCGCGTTGGCCATGTACGGCGTATTTCGACACGGTGTGTATTGTATTATGTCTAGAAAGCGCTGCAGTTGGTTTCTACCCCACGCATTCTACAAAATGATAAGTTTTTGACACTGAACTAGCAAGAATGATTTTACCTCGGGACAGTGCTGAGGGAAGCACTGGCGTTTTTTCGGCAGAGCCGACGTGCGCTCACCGTCTCCCGATGTCATCTGTCTCGCGTAGCCGCTCTTTTTAGCCGTCAGATCAGGCACCACCCTTCTTCTCCCCTTCTTAAACTGGTCGATTTGGTGAAAAGTTTGGATTCCTGAAATTATATTTCTTCCAGCCCTGGGTCTTCTGTTTGGTTACTAAAAATTATAGCAAAATATTCAGTAGAAATTCATAAAATTGGTTTGGTTTTGGTTTATGGGGTTTAATGTCCCAAAGCGACTGAGGCTATGAGAGACGCCGTAGTGAAGGGCTCCGGAAATTTCGACCACCTGGGGTTCTGTAACGTGCACTGACATCGCACAGTACACGGGCCTCTAGAATTTCTCCTCCAAAGAAATTCCAGCCGCCGTGGCCGGGATCATAAAATTACGGTTTTTAGATCTGTGGTCGTCAAAAATTGTGAGGTAATGGCGTTTCTGATGGTCCTGACACGTCGCGAATCCTGCAGGTTTCCGACGACGGAGCACCACAATGGTAGTATCACTACGCAGAAGTGGGATCAGAGGTTTCGTTGATTTCAGTGCGGCATTTCTTTGACCAAAGCGAAAGCGAAGAGGCCATAAACGACGGAAAAAAACTTAAAGGTTTGTTTTGTGATCTACCACATTTTCTGATTGGCATCACTCACCCCTTCGTAAATGTGTAACGAATGGAAATAGAATGTTTCTATTTGTCGCGAACGATTCCAGAGAAATTGAGGAGTGCAATAAATGTCTCGACTTTTTTTTGCTACAGGAGCAGTAGTATGGTAGTCATTTTTGATAAGAAAGGTACTGCGAATCTAAAAAAAAGAAGTTTGGTTTGGTTTATGGGGTTTAACGTCCCAAAGCGACTAAGGCTATGAGAGACGCCGTAGTGGAGGGCTCCGGAAATTTCGACCACCTGGGGTTCTTTAACGTGCACTAACATCGCACAGTACACGGGCCTCTAGAATTTCTCCTCCAAAGAAATTCCAGCCGCCGCGGCCGGGAAAAAAAAAAGAAGTAATATATACCGCCATCATAGAGAATAGGGCGTTGGCAACGTGCTAGCATAAAAAATTTCCGCATTTTATACTTAATTATTCAAGACCCGTGGTGACTTGACGAGGGTGTTATTACCAGGTGTAGCTGAAAATAAAACGCATTGTGAAATTAGCAGAGCAATTTCATATTTGCACCAAATTTGGTTACATATCTCAAGCATCAATAAAGAAAACACTTTTCATTGCCTCATCCCCTGTCAATCTCGCTACGTGCCTCTGTTGGTAGCCCGCCTGCGGTTGCTTCTTTCCAAACAGCCTTCGCGATCATGTACTACTTCATGAAGAAGCTTATGACACATGCATGATGCAATGAAAGTAAGCTGTTTTAAAACAAGCCAACGCGACCGCGCAAGATTGTCACAACTTACCAGACTTTTCTACTGCAATGAAATAATTATGTCGTTCATGTTAAAAAAGATTTTGAAGTATATATTAAATGCCCTAAAATGCGTCATTACACGTTCGTATAACTTCTGCACACGTTACAACATGCTGTGCTATCAACAAAATAACGCACTCCTCGGTGGAGAGTGACCCTGCCGGCGCCCGTGCACACCAGCTCAGGGTGATAAATACGTTCGCAGCTACATACATGCTTTCTCTTTTCCTTGCGCAATTTTAAGCGTACCATGCGGTTGTTCAGGTGAATGAGCGCGGCAATTTCCGTGCTATGAAGTACGTTGACTGGCAGCGCCGGTCTACACCCAGACTTCGCGCTTTTACTACCGAGGCTCATTTCCTAATGCGGCATTTATTTCCGAGAAACCTATTAAAGCTAATCTAATTTTTCGTTTTATGATACTAAGCGGATCCAACAGCGACGTAGCTGGTCAGTACATGCTGCTTCTGCGGTGCGCAGCCACGATATGCAGCCGCCGGTAGCTGCAGCAGCTGCGGTAGGCACGGCCAGGCGGAACCTGTTTTGCCTACCACGCGAAAGTCGCTACTGACATCAGCGCCACCGCATCTCCGTGACGTCGCGGGGTGAAGGAGGTCTATATGTTACCGGTATTCCTGTAGATATGTCTGGCTAGTCACATGGCTATAGATACATCTGACTAGCCACTTAGTTCCCATTAGAGTATGGCGGACTTCACTCTAAGTTCACACTGCCAAAGTTCACCAGTGTCTCATTTATGCTGTAATTTTCCTTCTGTTTTCAAGTGTACAGCTTCCTTACTGACCTTTAAGTAAGGATGAAATACTGCTTCATCTTCTTCGAAAACATCCAAACAGCCAGAGGCAAGTGGTAAGCAGTAAGGGATTAATTGTTTTACACCAACTGTGCAAGTTCATGTTTTTAAGTCTACAGTGTCTGCTTGCAGTGCTATATATCCATGGCAATAAGTTACCAAGGCTTTTTTCTGCAAGATTTCTTATAATTAGGACGACTGGAACGCGTAGGCCATCAACAGCCAGCCACGTCACTAATGAATTCACAGTCACATGTCATCGTGTGACCGTACACTGGTTGCGATCGTCATTGTAGCTTATCGCAGCTGCAAGTATTAGACCTAACTTACTGTAAGCTTCAGGCTATAGCAAAACGCAGGCAGCAGCAGTTCAGCGCGCTGCGCAGCAGAGTGGAAATATGGCGTTTTTCTGTACGGTCTCACTATACGTTCGATAAGACATCCACAATGTTCTCTCATACTTTTGCAAGCAATACTGCGCCAGGTTTCGAGCCGTCGCGTAGCTCCCGGCGGTGGCCACGGTTGACCTTTAGCCGCAGCGAAGTCAAAGAGATGCAGCGCCGTAGCCATAGCAACCGTTTCGGCGTCACTGCATAAAAAAAAAATGGCTGAGGCTTAGCTAAGGTTAAGCCTAGTCAGATGCGAAGCATATTGATGGCTAGGCTTGGTAAAGTTCCTCGCTTTGTTCTTCAGTTGTTGTAGAACGTTGTCGCCGAGCCGCATATTGAGCACGCCGCTTAGCCAGACGTTCATCCCGCTCTTCATCTGCAAGTGCCACTGCAAGTGCCGTCTGCAAGTGCCACTGGCCCCAGCATGAGACCCTCTCAAATTGGCTATAAAAGTTGAGCAGAAATATATGTTCTCTGGATGTACATATTGACCTAATATATGCCTGAATGAATGTGCAGTGTTGCTTGTGTGTGATGTATGTGTGCCTGTTGGCTTTGGTTTCCATAAAAACATGTTAATTTCAATTCCGTAGAAAATGTTGATTGGCACTATGTGCAGCATCTCCCTGCAGTCCTCATAAATCAGTTTTCCTTTTGCACATTATAATATGTTAAGTTGTAGAAATATTTATCCAAGATTCTAGAGTATATTACATATTATTCCCAAACATTTAGCTACCTCTCTCATTGAACATAACATTGGGTGAAATAACTGCCTGGCCTAATGGGTCCAATTGGCTAGTCCAGTTGGGTCCAATTGGTTGCGGCTAAAAACACAACTGGAACCAATTGGTTCGAAATCTAATTGGAAGCAATGGGAATGTCCAATTGGTTCCAATGGTTTTTTTTTTTACTGGGGTGGAGCGCATATGACAGGTTATCTCAGATCATGACTGGTAGTTTACCAATATCCCTCAAGAGAAAAGTATACAACAGGTGTATCTAACCAGTACTCACCTATGGGACAGAAACGGGGAGGCTAACAAAGAGGGTTCAGCTTACGTGAAGGACAACGCAGCGAGCTATGGAAAGAAAAATGATAGGTGTACGTTAAGAGATCGGAAGCGGGCGGAGTGGGTGAGAGAACACAAACGCGCGTTAATGATATCCTAGTTGAAATCAAGAGGAAGGAGTGGGCTTGGGCAGGGCATGTAATGCGAAGGCAAGATAACCGCTAGTCCTTAAGGGTAACGGAGTGGATTCCAAGACAAGGCAAGCGTAGCAGGGGGCGGCAGAAAATTAGGTGGGCGGATGAGATTAAGAAATATGCCGGAATATGGTGGCCGCGGCTGGCGAAGGACAGGGTTAATTGGAGAGACATGGGAGAGGCATTTGCCCTGCAGAGGGCGTAGTCAGGCTGATGATGATGATGATGGATTTCCCAATTGGTTCCAGTTGTGTTTTAGCCACCCGACCAACTGGACTAGCCAATTGGACCCATTAGAACAGGTAGTTATTTCAGCCAGAAAATATTCACAAAATATGTTATGTAGAGGTAGCTAAATGTTTGTGAATAATATGCTCTGGAATCTTGGATAAATATTTCTACAACGTAACATATTGTAATGTGCAAAAGGAAAACTGATTTATGAGGACTGTAGGGAGATGCTGTGCCTAGTGGCAATCAACATTTTTCTACGGAATTTAAATTAACATGTTTTTATGGAAATCAAAGCCAACAGGCATACATAATGCCACGTATCATTGCAGTGTGTGTTCGTTCACGCTCAAGGCAGCAGGAAAGGGTCGTTATCACTTTTGTTCATGGCGCGAGAAGCGACCAGACTAATCTCGATTGTTCGCAGCCATGAAAGGCTGCATCTAGGTTTTTCCAGATTTTCCAGATTACACACAAGCAGGACTGCACATTCAGGCACTAGTAGCATATATTAGCTCAATATGTACATCCAGAAAACATACTTCTGCTCCTACTTATATAGCAGAGCAGACATTTGGGCTAGTTGGTGTGAATTCATGGTGGAAAAAACAGCGCAAACTTAGACAGAAAACAAAGAAAAGAGGGGAGACACTACAAGCGCTGACTCGCAACACTACAAGCGCTGACTCGCAACGAGTTGCGAGTCAGTGCTTGTAGTGTCTCCCCTCTTTTCTTTGTTTTCTGTCTAAGTTTGCGCTGTTTTTTCCACCACCTACTTATATACCCTATTTATGAGGCTCTCATGGTGGGGCCAGTGGCGCACTGAGCGCAGTTATTTAATTTCAGCTGCAGTGGTGGTGTAGATGATGAGCACAATTTAGTAGGTTAAGCTGCTGATAGCTGCTGATAGTTCTACCTTGTTTGTCAAATAATCAAACATTCATTGGAGAAATTGGGTGCAGTTGAGCGGTCCAGTTGGACGCAATGGGTAAGACCGATTGGGCCCACCAATGGGGAGGTGGTGACGAGGAGGCGCGGCTACGGCTGCTTATCCGTTTTTATCAGCCAGCGTCCGCTTAGGCGGACGTGGTTGTTGCGACGCGCGTCTTTTCATTTCTTTCACTCTTTCCTCTTATCTATCAACTCTCCTCTATCTGCACGAGGCAGCGGTGGTGGCTCGGCTTGAGCCAGTTGGCAGGCCCGTGCAATTTCCTTTTCATCTTTCTCTCAGTCACAGAAATGACAACCCAAACCCAATTAAATAGTCCTACTGGAACACCATTCCAATTGGAACCAGTTAGAAACACAACTAGTCCAATTGGAACCAGTTGCAAATCCAATTGGTTCCATTGTTGTTGTTTTTTTTTACTGGGCTGGGCCGCGTTGCTGTAGGTGTAACCAAGAGCGAGTTAGCGCGCTCCTCTCGAGACTGGTGCCGAGCGAATGACCGCCGCCTGCTCATGCATGGCGCCAGAAAGGTGCGCGCCGTCATCTGTCACCACTGCATGCATGTGGATGGCTAAAAGATGGGAGGTCTGTCTGCGGCGGCGCGCGCTGCCTCCTCCGAGTCGCGCCACGCACCGCTCCGTTGGCTGGCGGCACTGTGAAATGTGGTGCACGCGATGGATTGTCCGCGTCGGCCACGCCACTCACAAAAGTTGTCTTCCTATAAACCACCTGCTTATAGACCATGTATTAATGCAGCAGGTTCACCATTTTTCCGACCACGAAACAACCTTCATGACAATCAAAAGCTGGGAGCGGAAAATAAACACTGCTATGTAATGCATACATCTATATCTCTCAATTTTTTTTTACCTCAGTATATCGCAAAATCAAAACACCTACAGAGCTGTGCTCAAAGTTCGCATTAGGGAGATTAGGGATGAACAAGATCGTTCACTCCACCCCGGGCACCAACGAGGAAATAATAAAGCAGTTGCAGGACAGGTCTAGGTTATTATACCCCGTCTCGAGTATGCTGATCTGCCCAATGAGGCCCTTGATGCCCCGGTCAGAGCGGCGGCCGAAGACTCCTCTTCACCTCTTCATCCATGGTGGGCGCCTGAGGACCAAGTGTTGACTGAAGGATGAAAAGTAAAGATCACGGGCCTGCCCGAGCTGAGCCACAATCGCTATCACGTGCAGAGGAGAGTTGAAAGGTGTGAGAAGAGAGAGAGAATTAAAACCTTTATTATAAGAGGAATTCGGGGCACGCCCCAGGGTCCCTGCACGACCGCACTGCACTCAAGAGTTTATGTTCCTAAGGTTTATAACACTGGCAGCCCGGCCGGTGGCGATGGTCTGTATGGCCGGGTCCGAGAGCAGCAGGGTCTCCCAGTCCTCCCAGGTCTTGAGGTTCTATAGTGACAAGAAAATTCGAACAGCGCTTGACAACAGGACCAGAAAGAGGAGGAGACAAACGCGGCGCTGAACTTAGAGCTGAGTTTATTTGAAGAAAATGTCAATATATATACATACAAAAATGGGCACACGTGCGCACAGTCATACACCAAAGTTCAGATAAAAACTGCAACAAGCCACAGCAATCGCACGATGTTGTACCAGCCTCCAAGCTACCCTTTGTGCAGCAATGTCATTTTTTTTGCCGACAAAGATAAAGAAGTTTTGTTAACGCAACATTTTCTGTTGATGTTGAATGGCGACTTCTCTCGTAGTCTTGTCACTATGAAATAATAACAATTCTGTGTCGTCAAAGAATGGTACGCATTTACACACACTGGTTGCCAGGTTCGTGTCTTTTTTTCTGCAATGAATTGGCTTGCTCCATTAGTCTTATATTAATGCAGCGGCCTGTCTGGCCTATGTAAATACGACCACATGATAAATGAATTTGGTATACAACCCCCATCTTGGAATAAACGAACTTGTTCACATGGTTCACCTTGCAGACTGTCTTCCGTTTGGCGCCTTCTTGTTTTCTCTGAACTACTGCCCCTAACTTACCCAGCTTATTAGGAGCAGAAAAAACAACCTTCACGCCATACTTGGCCCCTAACCTCTTAAAACGACGCGACAACGCGTGCGCATATGGCACATATGACAACAATTTTTTCCCTTCACCCTTTTCTTTGGGCTGTCCCGAACATTTCACTGCTCTAAGAATCTATTTGCACCAGCCGCAACTACGCAATCAAGATACCCAGCCTCCCTACATCGACTGCAAGACTACTAAACATTTGATGCATAGAAGATTTTTTGACGGCCATATCAATACATCCTGTTCCAGTTCCTAATTTCACAAGCTTGGAGTGGCAAGACGCGTAGTTTACAAGAGATTTTTCACTCCTGGGAGCGTAACGCCAGCATACATGGTTTGACAAGAAGGACAAACTCGGATATATATCTTGTATGCATGATGCATCAAATGTTTAGTAGTCTTGCTGTCCAAGCCCAGACTGGGGGCTCAGTATCCTGATTGCGTACTTGTGGCTGGTGCAAATAAGATTCTTAGAGTACTGAAATGTTCGGGACAGCCCAAAGAAAAGGCTGAAGGGAAAAAAATTCTGTCATGCCGTATGTGCACGCGTTGCCGCATCGTTTTAAGAGAGTAGGGGCCAAGTATGGCTTGAAGGTTGTTTTATTTTAGTTTCGATACATGGGCGCCGCCATGGATGGATGGATGGATGGATGGATAGGAGCGCCCCCTTTGAAACGGGGTGGTGGCAATTGCCACCATGCTCAGCTTTTCTTTATTTATTATTTTTTTTTTTTACTGTGTTGGCAATTCTCATTAAGATTCTCCATCAACTTTGCCTACGGTTTCCTACTATTCTAACCTTATTCCACATCTCTGCTTTTCAGCCACCAATCCTCCAATCGCTTTTTGCTGACTTCCACTGCAGATTTATTTACATGACCATTGTTATCTTTAA
Organism: Amblyomma mixtum; assembly: GCF_055824585.1. NCBI lineage: Eukaryota > Metazoa > Arthropoda > Arachnida > Ixodida > Ixodidae > Amblyomma > Amblyomma mixtum. The sequence goes on along the minus strand of NC_143019.1, from coordinate 139,396,484 downwards.
ACCCTAGGGCCTCAGAAAGAGTGACTGTGCCTGCATCGACATCCGGATGGATACCATCACATTTGATTATGAGGTGTTCAATTGTTTCCACAGATCTACCACACACTGCACATGTGTCATCTTCTTCGTTAAATTTCTTTTTGTAGCTGCGTGTTCTAAGACACCCTGATCTAGCTTCAAAAAGTAGGGCACTGCCTCTTGAGTTATCATAGAAAAATTATTTCCTGATCTGCCTTTTCCAGAATCGATATAGTTCTACACTGTTTCTTTTCCATTGAATTCATCCAATTTTTAACTTCCGCGTTTTTGACCTGTCGTTTAATGCTCTTTCTTTCTCCGTCCTCATGACCGGCATACTTACTGGTTAGTTTTCTAGTTCTTTTCCGCCACTGTGAGTCAACGTTCTTTCTGTATAAATATTTAAATACCTTAGCTGCCCATCTGTTATCGTCCAATTTCCTCAGGCGTTCTTCATATAGTATTTTACTCTTAGCTTCCCGTGCCTCGAACGATGCCCAGCCCATATCCCCTTGTACTGCCTCGTTTGTGGTTTTGCCGTGGGCACCTAGTGCTAATCTTCCAACAGCTCTCTGATTTACGTCTAATCTCGACTGAACTTCTGCCCTTAAGCACAGAACCGCATTGCCGAAAGTAAGTCCCGGCACCATTATTCCTTTCCAAATACCTCTTAGTACTTCATATTTGTTGTACCCCCATAATGCCCTATGTTTCATTATCCCGGCGTCTCTTCGTCCTTTTGCCCTAAGAGCCTGTTCATGCTTTTCCGTGTATATCTGCCCTTCGTTTAGCCATATCCCGAGGTATTTGTATTCGGCCACTTTGGGTATTTCGTGGCCTTGTATTGTAAGCACCTGATCAGTTGTATCGTTAAAAATCATCACACCTGATTTAGTTGCGCTAAAACTGAAACCTAGAGCGTCTCCTTCGTCTCCACAGCAATTAACCAAAGTTTGTAAATCTTCCTGGCTATCTGCTAACAGTACAATATCGTCCGCATACATTAAACCCGGGAGTCGCTGCTCAACTACATTTCCGCCTAATCTGTACGATAGATTATAACCCAGATTACTTTCTTCTAGCCTTCTTTCCATATTTATCACGTAAAGCATGAACAGCAGCGGTGATAGAGGGCAACCTTGCCTTAATCCTTTGTGCACCCCTACAGTTGTGGTACTTTTTTTCCCTTCCCATGTAATTTCAACTTCATTATCTCGGTAGATTTCCTGTAGAAAATCAATTACCTCATCACCAATACCTAAATCTTTCAATATGCTCCACAGGAGTTCCCTGTTCACGTTATCGTATGCACCGCTTATGTCTAGAAAGGCTATAAACAGAGGTCTATTTTCCGCCTTAGCTATTTCTATGCATTGGGTAAGCACGAACAGGCTATCATCTAACCGCCTACCCCTTCTGAATCCATTCTGAAGTTCTCCGAGTATCCTATTCATGTTTGTTTTACTCGAGCGCCGCCTACCGCCGACGCCATCGTGGGCTGATAATTTGCAGCCGGTGGGCTGCGGACAAAGCAGCGTGCGATCTCTGGAAGTGTCATTCGCCCGTTTTATTCCTTCCAGGCCTAGAAATTGTGCGTGGGGGTTCGCCTTGTGTTCATCCATGTGTGTGCTATGCTATCAGCGCCTGCAACAACCAACCGGGAGCAGGGGGCCATTCTTCGACGGAGCGATCAGCATCGGTGAATGCCATGCTCGCAGTTCACACGTGTAGTTTCTGTCACCGGTTGCCTCTAAAGCGAATGTGGTATGATGTTGCGTGTTGGAAAAAAGAAAAAAATGTGTTGAAACTCAAGATCGTGGAGAGCAATCGAATATCTAGTTTTTCGTGAAGCAGTTTCTTACGCTTTCGCTGTCTGCTTGGCAGTGGCCGCATTTGTTTTTCCAGTCCCGGACTACTTGCTGACAGGTCTCGGCTTCCGCTCTGACAGGAAACAACGTCATGGTCACATGACCTACTTGCCATAGGCTGCTTTCGAACTCGGCGCCAGAGCCGGGCTGGCCGGGCTCCCCCTCGGTTACCGTACAAGGACGCTGTCATCTGCTAGCAGACGACGCAAGCCACGGCCACCACGACGCCGAAGCAACGCCGTGCGCTCGATCATGATACTGAGTCGATTTAAAGACTGTACTGTCAGCTTAGCGTAGGTGCATTACAGAACTCAGCTTCGGAGGTATGCTCGCCGCTACTGCTTGCGGCGAAGTTCGCACAAAGTAGCCCAACTCGTTGCGGATCGGCAGATAGACGAAAGCCTTCGCAAAAATGTTGACAACAAGCTCTATAGCTGCTCCAGTATACGAGTAGTTCACCTACGATGCTTTCAGGTAAGCGTACAGACAGCATGTCGCAAAACAAGCGAACGAGAACCTCTTGACGACACGAGCAAACAATACGCGCTCGCAGCTTCGAACGTGCGTCCGTGTGCGGTGGATTTCAAAAAAATAAACGAAGATGCAAGAACAAAAAGTATTGCGATGGCTCAGAGAGCAGCTACGGAGCTCATGTGAAGGTTTAACGCATGATATCGACCTCCAGGAACACGAAAAATACTCAAAATGCACACAGAGTCTAACTCAATATGGCTGCCAGCGCGGCGCGCAGCTATCGTCTGCTGCCTTCTCAGCAGCCCCAAGCAGCCCGCGGACTGCCATAGGCTAAAAACGAACGCGTTGCTATGGCGATGCAGGCAGGTAGGCGGAGCTTTCGGGCTGCCCGAGAAAAACAAATACCGGACTCGAGTCCGCAAGTAGTCCCGGGCAGTCCGGGACTGAAAAACAAATGCGCCCAGTGGGACAATTTAGATGCAGAGCTTCCGACAGAGTACCCCGCTCACAAATTGAACATTGCGGAAACAACATCGAGTACATGACCGAGACGAGTCGACGTCTGATCACTGCAATGTTTGTTTGCGGAGAAACGCGCGATGAAATTGAAATTTTTTCCCCCCTGTCGTTCGCGCGCAGTGGACTGTTCGTACTACGAGCGATACAAGCCAGTTCACTGAAAGCAATTAGCATTCTCGCCTACTCCACTCCCGCCAGTACTCGCTGGTTTACAAATACTAGAAAATGTGCTTACCGACAGGCCCAATCGCCGCACCTGTGTTAATTTCGATTTCAATCGGGTAGGGGCACTGCTCAAGTCATTGCGTTTGTTGTATCTCTGGTACGGTTATGCATAGTGGATTTTTTTACTGTGCATTCGATTTGATTTCAGTCGAATAATTTTTGTACAATACATGACAGAGTTTACCGAGTATACCGTGTTGTTTTCTTCTTACGTTGCCGTAGCTTCATTTTTGCTCACCTTGCAGTTGGGTAAAATTTCGTGTCGCCGCTTCCATTCATGACATGCTGTGCAAATTAAATTAGTATTTTTGTACTAACGACATGTTTATTTATTTTTTTTTTTTTTCAGGTGGCGATGCGCACATGCTCCCGACATTGGCGATCATGTGGGGTGGGAAAACGAAGTTGTGGGAAATTTGTGGTGCCCTTGCATAGTGTACTATTGCATTAAACAGCTTTGCCAAGAACGTCAAAAAGCTTAATCTCTTAAAATTATGCACCGAGTATAGTTTTGGCAAGCCAGGCTCTGCGCTTCGTTCCGCGCCCGATATTAAGCATAGGTAGTGAGTTTGTTTCTATATGCATTTCATTCACAAAGTGCGCTGATGCGTAAGCTTGTTGTTGGCGCAGGTATTTTTGTTCAACTACGTCCACTGCTAATGCAACTCGAGACCGGCGAGAAAGCGGTGAAGAAATAGACATCGCAGACGCGCTCAGACCTTTTCTTCGCATAACATGCTGCACGTACATACTGGGGGCGTTTTTTAAGGCGGAAGCCTTTAATGCCTCATCGTTGTAAGCAGAAGTTGTCGACAGAAATGTCACGCTTTTCAATTGGTCGAAATGGTCGTGACGTCACAGTGCGCGAATTTCAAACGAGGCCAATTGTACTTTGGCTACTAATCATGCAACCAATTAAAGGGGTCGTATAGTGATGCTTGAAGTAAGTGGGACTCAGTTTAGTTAACTGCTTACTTAACCTTTCTAGTCAGACCAGATAAATTAATAAAACCGAGTAGGAAATTGGCCGAGCTCGGGATTCGAACCCCGGTCTCCGCAGTGCGAGACGAGCACGCTACCATTCCGCCATGCCAGATTTTTTTTTGTCTTTATTGCCTGTTTTGACAGATTACAACAGATCATAAACAGATGTTCTGTGCTGCACTCTCAAACATCAAGAGCTGACATGTGTTTCACTCGCGTGAGAAAATCAAGACTGTTTCAAGGAACACAACTCTCCCATCAACTCGATAACTTCATCTCTAAAACATAGCTCCTTGTACACTTCACGTAGCTTAAATATGTTTTCTTTGAAGTAATCGCGAACAGAACGCGCATCTTCATCGCAGTGTCGTACAGCCATCCTGCTTCGCCAAATAATGTGCAGGCCAAGCAGGAAAATTACATCATATTTTTAAAAATCCGGCTCAACGTCCAGGAATCGTATCCCATACGGCGACAACGGTAAGTCTTTCTTTATTGTACGCTGGAGCGCGTCCCAAAAGAGCAGCACATCCCAGCAATCAATAAAGACGTGTACTATTCACTCTGGTTTGTGACACAACAAGCAGTCAGCACTCCATGGTAAAAACGATCCCTTCTCCACCATCCATGTTTTCACCGGCAACGTCCCAGTGTGTAACTTGAAGAAAAACGTCTTCACACCCGCTGGTACCACCATTTTTCGTACTCTTTTTAAAACATTTCCTGCTTGGCCTCCACTATACAGAGATCGATATATTGGCTCCGGGAAGACAGAGTCAAGCAAATCTTTTAACAATTTCTTACGCGTGACATTAGAAAGATATTCCAAACTGAAGCGAGCATTAAGAAACCGGAAAGCAAAGACCACCTCTTTCAAAAACCTACTTGCATTGTATCTCATTCCGTCCACACTGGAAATAACATAGTTTGGCAAAGCCGAAGAAAGCCTTCCAAATACCTAGGTGTACCTCTTGACAAGTATCGAGATAACAATGACTTTTGGAAGGAGAAAATTCAAGAACTCTCAGCAATACTTTGATTTGAGCTAGTTGGTTGTAGCGTGACATGTTTACGCAAAAGGCGTACTGGCGCTAAAAATCATTGCTTTGGTCCGTTTGGCACGTGTGTCTTTGTTAAATCACCCCTTGTATATGCATGGTTTTTCTTTATCTTTTTTCATGCATTGTGGTTATTAAGTGGTTTTTCTGTGAATAAACTCAGTTTGAAGTTGGCGCCAGTCCTTTCTTGTGTGTTTTGTCTCCGTTTTTTAGCGCCAGTACGCCTTTTGCGTAAACATGTCAAGAACTCTACACGCGTGCACAGAAATGGTCGGGAAAGGAACTGTCTGTATTCACACGCGCAAACATATGTAATGTATACCTGGTTTCAAGGAAGGAAGGAAGGGAAAACTTTATTTACACTAATGGTTTTTCCTGCGGTTTGGGGGCATCTTCAGAGACGTCTTGGTTCTACCCCCAGGAGCCTTCTCTGTCGAAGTCGTCCGCCTCTAATCAGTGGTCGGTTGCCCTCAGTCCAGGGCTCCGCTGGCCACTGCCGCCCGTTGAGCTCGCTGTACCAGACCTCGTTGGTCTTCGCAGCGGTCGCTGGACAGCAGAGTCTCCCACTGCTCCGCACTCGGGTTTTGTATTTTGGGAACCACGTCTATGTTTTGGCAGGCCCATGTGATGTGGTATAGTGTAGGTTTTTCGTCGCACCAGGGACATTTGTTCGTGTATATCGTAGGGTGCATTTTGTTTAGTATATGTAGGTTTGGGAAAGAGCCTGTTTGTAATTGTCTCCAAGTGACAGCTTCCTTTCTGCTGAGAGATTTGTGCGGTGGGGCATATCGCATTCTTCTGCCTCTATAGTTTTGTAGTATGGCCGAGTATTCCCTGGGTGCTGGCGCGAGTTCCGCGGTCTCGTCGGAAGCTCGGAAAGTAATGTATCCTCGAGCTATCCTGTCGGCCTCTCGGTTCCCTGCCACCCCCGTGTGCCCCGGTACCCACACAATTTTGTGTGGGATCTTGTCGTTTTGTTCTTCCTGGTTTTTAATTCTGTCGCTCGCTGCGAGGAGTATACGGAGCGCGTGACGACCTATCCTGCCATTCATGTAATTTCGGCAGGCTGTTTGAGAGTCCGTGAGTATTGTTAGTGACCGCCCGGTTCTATAGCCCTCCGCCACCGCTAGAGCAACGGCTACTTCCTCGGACTCTGCAGCTGTGCAGCCTCGGAGAGACGCGCTGGTCATTTCGCGTAAAGACGAATCGACCACCGCCGCTACAGCGATTTTGGTATCTCCTCCTCTCCAAGACGCGTCTGTATACACGGTCGTGGCTTGAGGAGCGTATGTTTTCTCAATGAATTCGGCCCTCGCTTCTCTTCTGCCTCGATGGAGGTTGGGATCCATATTTTTTGGTATTGGAGCTACCTTGAGGGTCTTGCGAAGCTCGTCGGGGATCGTTGCCGTCCTCGACATTTCTCGCATCTGCTCGCGATATCCGAGCCTCTGCAGGAGCGCTCTTCCAGTCGTTGTTTGCAACAGCCTGAGTTTTTGCGACTCAAGCTGCGCCTCTCGTAGCTCCTCAAAGGTGTTATGTAATCCCAGGGCCATGAGTTTTTCTGTAGACGTGTAGCGTGGTAGCCGGAACGCTGTCTTATACGCTTTGCGTAGCAGGGCATCCGCTTGTTGTATTTCGTTTTTGTTGAGGCACTGGTAGGGTAGGCTGTACGTGATTCGACTAACTACTAGGCTTCTTACTAGTTTTAGTGTGTCCTCTTCACGCATGCCATGTCGCCTGTTGGTGATGCGGGTGATCATGCGTGCGACTTGTAGCGTGGCTGCTTTCAGTAATGTAAAAGTGTGAGTACTGCGCTGGTTGGATTGAACCCACATGCCCAAAATTCTTATTGTTGTCTTTTCGGGTATGGGTGTCCCTTCTAGGTAGACGTTGAGTTTTAGGTCCTCGTTGGTTGGGACGGTCCGGTTTTGCTTGCCTCTCCAGACTCTCAGCAGTTCCGATTTCTCGGTCGAGCATGCGAGTCCTCTTTCTGCGAGGTATTGCTCTACACAAGAGGCCGCTTGCTGTAGCCTTTCTTCCTTCTCTCCGAGACAGCCCGTGTTTGTCCAGACTGTTATATCGTCAGCATACATTGCATGCCTGATGCCTTCGATGTTCTCTAGTTTTCGAGCTAGGCCTATCATAGCTATGTTGAAGAGTAGGGGTGAGATAACTGACCCTTGGGGTGTTCCCTTGTTTGGAGTGCGAATTTTGTCCGATCGAAGGTCTATGCCGATGGTGGCAGTTCTATCGGACAGGAAGGCTTTGACGAAGCCGTGGATTCTGCGTCCGCAATCCAGGTTGTCTAGGCCCGTAAGGATTGCTTCGTGGCTGACGTTATCGAATGCCCCCTTGATGTCCAGGGGCATTGTGACATTTTCTCCCGTCCGAGGTACGTTTCGCAGGACATCTTCTTGTATTTGGAGGAGAACGTGCTGCGTCGAGAGGCTCGCTCTGAAGCCGAACATGGTATGTGGTACACAGTCGTTATCTTCCATGTAATTTTGAAGTCTTAAAGTTACAACCCGTTCGTAAAGCTTGCCAAGGCACGACGTGAGTGATATGGGCCTGAGGTTTTCAATTTCAGCCAGGACAGCAGCTTGGGCATGTTGGTTATTCATTCTTGATGGAACAGCGCAAAACATCGGGACAAGAGACAAGCGCTGACTTACAACTGGTTTTTATTTCGAAGAAACATTGCTTCTTATACCTTCTTCACCCTCTCCAAAAAGCACATGCGTCGCAACCATATCGTTCAAGCGTCCACAAAAAAGCATAACACAAATAATCACAGATATTTATAATCACATTTTTAACATGTCAAATTCTTTCTTAGTCAAAGCAACAGACGGCGTGCTGACACAATCGTCGCCCAGACTTGCTATCGAAGCTGCCTCGATTATTTCCCTGACTAACTGGTCTTTGTGATTAGCCAAAGCTTTGCATTTTTGCAACTTGCTAGCTTTGCATTTTTCCAAAAATGCAAAGCTTTGGCTAATCACAAAGACCAGTTAGTCAGGGAAATAATCGAGGCAGCTTCGATAGCAAGTCTGGGCGACGATTGTGTCAGCACGCCGTCTGTTGCTTTGACTAAGAAAGAATTTGACATGTTAAAAATGTGATTTTAAATATCTGTGATTATTTGTGTTATGCTTTTTTGTCTAGCAGAGTCTAGCTTTTTTGTGGACGCTTGAACGATATGGTTGCGACGCATGTGCTTTTTGGAGAGGGTGAAGAAGGTATAAGAAGCAATGTTTCTTCGAAATAAAAACCAGTTGTAAGTCAGCGCTTGTCTCTTGTCCCGATGTTTTGCGCTGTTCCATCAAGAAAGATGGAACATCATTATTACTTCGGCGTGTTTCCAATCTTCGGGAACCGTCTCCGCCTCCCAGAGTTTGTTAAAAAAGCTGACGAGCTCTTGTATGAGGTCGTCGCTCAGGTTGCGGATTAGGGCGTTGTCGATTCTGTCCGCTCCGGCTGCCGTGTTTCTGGTGGTGTTTCTTATGGCCGCGTAAACCTCTTCCACAGTTATGGGGCGGTCGAGTTTCTCGTTTTCGGCTCCTCGATACGTTCCTTGGTATCGCGGGGGATTGTGATCGCCAAAACATTTTTCTCGTGCCTTCTTCAGTAGGGCGATGTCTGATCCCTCGAAGGAGTGGATGAATCTGTGGATGGCTTTATTGTTTTCTGATTTTATTTTGGTCGGATCGATTAGTGCTGTTAAGAGATTCCAGGTTCTGGCTGTGCCTAGAGTTCCCCTAAGCGAGTCGCTGAGTTGTTCCCAATTTTGTTTCGCGAGTTGCATCGCGTATTCTTCCGCCTTTGCCGTAATTTCTGCTATCTTTAGTTTTAGTTTCCTGTTGTGTTTTTGCTTTCGCCATCTTTTGGTGAGACTGCGTCTCGCTTCCCATAGCCTGAGGAGGTGGGCGTCTACTTCGGGCGTTGCTGTCGTTCTCCTTAGACTTTTTGTGCATCGTTGTCGCGTTTCTCTCAGCATGCCGCTCCATTCCTCCAGTAATTGGATACCGCCTTCAGATTTGTTGCTGTTTCAAAAGTGTGCTATTTGTTGCAGGTCCTTTCATGCTCTCGACTTAGCATTGAAAAGTTTCATCGTCTCTTCGCAGTTTTTGTTTGGCACTCCTCATGGGAGAGGGCTAAACGTGATAATTTATTTCTGCGTTTGAGAAAAGGTGGTCTTTCCTTGCCACACTTGTACCTGAGGCAGGTGGTGCCAAGGTTTTATGTTCCTTCGAGATCAACGCGACCCTTTCCTGCGGACATTTATTCCGCCATGCCAGATCGATGGTTTGGAATGAACAAAGGCGCGTCTAGTGAATACGATGTCTTCGTTCACTCCCATCTTCCTCCCTTCCCGTTACGGCGAGGTTTAGGTGTCCACCGAGATATGAGATACAGATACATTTCCTTTCCTCAAAAACCAATTTACCGGCGAGCAAGGCGTAGAACCGAACGGGCGATGGCGTTATATGGATTCCCTGGCAGCGTTGCAAGACGCTGTCGCGTTCTGCTCTTAGAGGCGAAGCTTAACATCTTAACCACACATCAGTGACACAAGCAGCAAAACCGCGCTTAAGGCTCCCGCCTCACCGCACTTTAGGTCAACAAAGTGCCCCCCCCCCCCCCCCTCCCTGAATTTTTTTTTCTACTTTCGTTGACAAATGTCGCAACCGGCAATAAAACAATGATTTCTAGAGGACGTTGGCGTTCCGTACAACATTGCTGCTTTTGTTGTACAGACGCAAACACGCGCTTGACCCGTGGCTAAGCGGCCGAACGTCGCTACGCGCGCCGGATTATCAGCCCAGGGGAGGACGGCAACAGTGGGGTGTCGCGCAGCGCACGTGTTTGAGAGTATTTCTCCCTCTCCTGCACGCTCCTCGTAAAATGGTGTGATTCCTTTATCATGTGGTCGTACTTACATAGGCCAGACAGGCCATTGCATTAATATAAGCCTAATGGAGCATGCCAGTTCATTGCAGAAAAAAGACACGAACCTGGCCAGTCACTGCAGTGTGTGTAAATGCGTACCATTCTTTGACGACACCGAATTGTTATTTTTAAGGCGGAAGCCGTTAATGTCTCATCGTTGTAAGCAGCAGTTGTCGACAGAAAATGTCACGCTTTTCAATTGGTGGAAACGGTCGTGACGTCACAGTGCGCGAATTTCAAACGGGGCCAATTGCACTTTGGCTAGTAACCATGCAACCAATTGAAGGGATCGTATAGTGATGCTCCAAGTAAGTGGGACTGAGCTTAGTTAATTGCTTAATTACCTAATTAGCCTAATTAGGTTTACTAGTCAGGCTATATAAATAAATAAAAGCGATTAAGAAATTGGTCGAGCTCAGGAATCGAACCCGGTCTTCGGCGTGAGAGACGAGCACGCTATCCACTCCGACATGCCAGCTCGACGGTTTGGAATGAACAAAGGCGCGTCTAGTGAATACGGTGTCTTCACTCACTCTCATCCTCCTCCATTCCCTTCCGGCGAGGTTTAGGTGTCCACCGACAAATGAGAGACAGATACATTTCCTTTCCTCAAAAACCAATTTACCGACGAGCGAGGCGTAGAACCGAATGGGCGATGGCGTTCTATGGACTCCTTGGCAGCGTTGCAAGACGCTGTCGCGTTCCACTCTTAGGGGCGAAGCTTATCTTAACCACACATCAGTGACCACACTTTAGGTCAAAAAAGTGCCCCCCTGAATTTTGACGGGTGTCCACCGAGACATGTGAGACAGTTACTGCGTAATTTCCTTTCCTCAAATACAATTTTCATTTTCTTCATTACGGCTCCTCTTTATCTATCTTCTTTCACTCCCACCTCCCTTCCTCTACAGTGCGGTTCAGGTGTCCACCGAGATGACAGAGAATTACTGCGCCATTTCCTTTCCTCAAAAAGCGTTGCGTTCAAAGGGCAAGGCATCGCGCCGAACAGGTGGTGGCGTTCCGTGGACTCCCTGGCAGCGCTACAACGCGCTGTCGCGTTCCACTCCTAAAGGCGAAGGTTAAGCGTCATTAATTAGCAGTTAATTAGCATCCAGGCATTAATCAGTAATTAACAATTAATTAGTTATTTGCCGTCACTTAGTAATTAGTACTCAATTATATGTGACGCCACCAGTGCCACAGAAACAGCGAAGGTGGTGCGGAAAACGCTTCCGCCTCTACCCACTTTAGACAGTCAAAGTGCCCCCTGAATTTTTTCATAGTGACAAGGCTACGAGAGAAGTTGTCGAAGCATTCCACATCACCAAAAAATCGAATGGTTGCGTTAGCAAAACTCCTTTAGCTTTGTCGGCGAAAGAAATGACATGGCTGCACAAAGGGTAGCTTGGAGGCAGGTACAACACGTGCGATTGCTGTTGCTTGCAAGTTGTTATATCAACTTTGGTGTATGGCTGTAGGCACGTGTGCCCATTTTTGTATGTATATATTTACATTTTCCTTCAAATAAATTCAGTTGTATTTTCAGTGGCGTGTTTGTCTCCTCTTTCTGGTCCTGTAGCGCTGCTTATATTTTCTTGTCACAATGGAACACCAACTCGCAAAATCTGCCGTTCTTCTTGACGTTCTCTAGACCCCGCGGGTGAGGGTCCGCAGGGCAGAGGGAAAGGATGTGGAGGGAAGAGGCGAAATAGGGCTCGAGCAGAAGTGGGAAAGGAGGAATGATAGTGCCTTGGGGTGAGGGGAGAGTGTGCACTACGTAACGGTGGTGAAATGACGTCACAACTCTGCAGACCAATGTGGAACAGGTTGGTTTGTTTATCGAGTTAAACATTCCAAAGCAACTCAGGCTATGAGGGACGCCGTAGTGGAGGGCTCCGTAAAAATTTCGATCACCTGGGGTTCTTTCACGTGCACTGACATCGCACAGTGCACGGGCCTCCAGCATTTCGCCTCCATTGAAATACGGCCGCCGCGACCGGGATCGAACAGGCGTCTTTCGGGTCAGCAGCCGAGCGCCAAAGTCAGCCAGCGCGGCGTCTTCAATGAGGAATTGTGTAGCGGTGTCATCACCGTTGTACACGACATGCCAACGCAAACTACGGCGATTTCTCCGCTGAACGGTACCCTTAACGTTGCCGCCTTAAAATATTGGTTGCGGGAGAATAAATACAGGGAGGGTATATTAACGCTTCCATGCAGCAGCAGTGACAAACGCACTGACACTCAGTCTGCATTATAAAATTAAATTTGAATAAATTCGAGCTCTCTTGTTCTCGTCTCAATCGACGATGACAATAGGGACGTGCAGAGTAAATTTTATGTAAGAAATAATCTTCCTGGTAGGGCTTCTTAGTCCAAGCGCCTTCTGGCCTTCCCCAACAGCCTGGCAGAATCGATCAGCTTGAGCTGTTCGCCGGCTCATGCGGTCAGAAGAGCAGTCTCCCAGCACATTCATGTTTGAATGACAGAGGGCAGCTATGCACATGCATTCTACCTTTTCATTGAATAGCCAGGAGTAATGTAGCAGTTCGCACGCTGCAGCCAAAAACGTCATCATCGCGGACTTTAATGCGGTCAACTCCGCGTGGGGTTGGATGCAGACTGGTCCTGGCGATAGCTGCCAACTATCTGACCATCCTGACAGAACCGAACTGCGCCCCACCCGCGTTGGCAACGGCGCTACTCGAGGCTGACCTGAACCGCGGCCCCTTGTGCGTGGGCCACTAGACGAAATTCTATGTAGGCAACGATTAATATCTTAGCCAATATACGTTGCGAGTCCATGTTGTGTTCTGTCCATTTCATGTGCTCATCGAAGATGACGCCCAGTGATTTAAACCCGTCGAAAATTTCTACTGTGTTAATACTAAGTAAAATGGGCGCTGATAGAGACACTTTAAAGTAAAAAGGTCGAAAGGAAACCCCTTTAGATTTCTTTGTGTTGACAAGTCCATTTGATATGGACCACCTGTTTAAAGACTTAATAACGCTGTTTCCTCTTTTAATAGATTATCTATTGATGAGTCAGTCAGGAAAAAACGTGTACTCCTAAAGGCAGGTTAAGCATTATTTGATGATAAAAGAAAGAACAGTGTCCGTGCCTGTGAAGTGGTACAGAAAGAGGGCCCCGGGCCGCTCAAAGGACCTATTAACGTTATAACATGATGCTTTTATGGCGGAGCGTAAGTGTTCCATGAACGTTTTTTTTTTTTTTTTGCCACCGGTCCTCGTCTTATTGGTGCGCTCTTAACTTCCATGCAAATGGGGCCCTCTTCCAGATTCTTGCGGGAGTGCAAATAACAATCTCTTGCAAAAAGCTTCCTCGTGAGTCGCATATGCATGCGAAATGTGCGAGTGGAACGCAATCGTGCTGCACTGAGCGTGCACAACGAGCACATCGTGGAGGTTTCGGGGCCTAACATTTGTCATTCTCATCTGGGCCTTGATTTTGGGGTGGTGAGTTAAGTCACACGTTTCCGGCAAAGGTTGCGTTGACCTGATGGCCCAACTTTTGGCTGGTCTGAAGGATGATCACACCGTACGTTATTATGGCTGAAGCGATCTGCAAGCAGAAAGGAAGCAGAAAAATGGCGATTAACTCTCTGGAAAACGACGACACTTTTTCAGATCTGGTATTAGGGGTAAGGTTTCTTATCCAACGACACGGCTAGGAATGCAGAACATCGACTGCTTAAGGTATGTCGCCACCTTTGAAAAATCGTTTTTTTGTAAAAATGACATTTTTTCTTTTTTATATTTCGCGAATCCCCAAACATTCAAAAATCTTTTGCAGCAAGAATAATGTTCGTATCTTATTTTGTTCAAAAGATATAGCCAACTTTCGAACAGGTGGTCAACAGTTCTGAAACCGAAACTGATGTGGTTTGGTAACAGAAAATGATAACTCAGCGATAATCAGCGGCGTATATTGGAAATTTTCTCTTTTGTTTTTGTCTGATATGTAAAAGATTATTCAAAGGCAATTTGTAAGGCTTCCTTTTTTTTAAACATTGCTTTAAATTTCCGCAAGGGGGATGCAAGACGCTACAAGTATGGCTACAAGCGTCTCAGTTGTTTACTTTGCGCGCACTTCACGCTATCGCTTTGAATGCTACCTGATTCTTCCTTCAATGATGGCAGCAGAAGTACAGCAGATATTTTGAGGGAAGCAGGCATCGAATCTGGCCACCACACTCTCCTAGCATGTTGCACCAGTCACCATTACCATGAGATGAAGGCCCAGCGTCAATCAACGGGCGAGGCAAAACATCTCCGTAAGAAAAGACGGGCAGCAACAAATGCCAAAAGAGAGCTCGTGTCAGCTAAGGAGGGCCCTAGCTATGAACCTGGAGGATTTTAACTTCCTAGGGCATGATGATCGTGTTTCTACAAGGATTGAAAAACTTTGATCTTGTTTTTCTCAAAACTTTATTTCTCGCACTTTCGTGTTGCGCAAACAGTGATAACTTCCAAATCAATACATATTGTTCAATTAAACTTTGCACGATAGTTTGTTTGTTACTAGCCTGTGCAATGAACTAGGATAAATGAAATCGAATGGTGAGTTTTGATATAATCATGTTTTATGTCAAGGAAGGTAGGCAAAAATGACACATTTTTTTGTTTTCTTTAGCATTTTTGCTATAACATTTTTCTCAATTATCGGATGGCAAAGATCCTAGTTGGTTGCACTCTATGGTTAGTTGGCTAACTCTGTGCCGAAAAGTTTACAATTCCTGCCCTTCATTCACTAGTTACGAGTGTTTGCATAACAGCCATGTTTGGGCAATTTTTTATGAATAATAAATGCCAGCATGCCTTTTTTCACTCTTTTTTGCTTTTGAATATCATATAAAGTGGTGCTTTATAAGGTAAATGTGAAATAAAAATTTAGTGGTCAAAAGTTTAAAAAATTTTGAAAAAGGTGGCCTCATACCTTGCTAGATGTTCTGCGCTTCATTTCATAACAATAGTACAAGTAACATCACTTTCAAGCGAACAAAAGCATATGACCTTTCCAGGTGACGCATCTGCTTTCTTAGTATTTCAGCCATCATCAAACAGCTCACGCGTGGTTATTAATGCTGTTAAATAGCTCGAAGGCTGGCTTTCAGCAGCAGTTCTAAAAATTCAGAGGAACGTTTGAAGCCACTGTTGCAGCAAACCGATGCTAAACTAAGTAACAGGTGGTGCACGATTGAAATGCACTGACGTCGGCATTCGGAACCGCAATGTGCCAAGCCCATTGTTGAGTCTTGAGGCTTTTTCAGAACCAAATACAGGTACAGAGAGAGCTGTAACCGAACCGGATGCCACAAAATTACTTTGAAACACCTTCGAGTTTCTCTCGGCTTCGGCTTGCCACCAAATCCACTTTTCTTTAGCTTGCACGCCACGCCCTACAAGGGGTTGGCATTAAAGCAGCGTTGCGTCATCTTCGGCGGTATACTGCACAGGGTCTTAACATCACACACTCTCACTGCAGGGAGTTCACGCAAATTCCTACTGGCCTTGCGTTCTGCACTGGACTAAGTGCGGGGCCGCCCAAGCAAACCAGAAACCTCTCAGAGACGTCTAGCTAGACGTCTCTGAGAGGTTTCTGGTTTGCTGGGCGTGAATTGCTCAGCGCACTCTTGATCTCGCGCATGTCTTAACCGTCCTTCAGCAGCAGGCTCTGAATCGCCGGCGGTCGTCGGGAGCCACCGAGTTTCTTCATATAAGTGGAGGGAAAGCTGGCGGCGCTGCATGCACTTCGTCCACCGTATCCCCGCAGACTTCTTAATCTTATCCGCCCACCTAACTTGCTGCCGCCCCACTGCTACGCTTGCCTTCTCTTTCTAGCTCCGAAGGCTGCACAGATATGATCAAGCCGAATACATGAAGTTATCCCGCAGTTGAATAACAGAAACAAAGGCTAGAAAGAGCCGCAGGTAACCCGCCCTGATGATGGCGCGTACCGAAAGAAGCAGAGGCATGTCAAGGCTGAAGAAATTTCCCCCTTTCAGGCTCATATCTTCAGGGTCAATCGAAGCCCGAAGCAGTCGCATCTGTAATCAGGAGAAAAAGCATTCAGAGGGTGTTCAATCTGAATCAAGAAAGAAGCGACTAAAATGTGAGCAAGGGCAATGTGACCACGCGCAATGCTTCAACATCACGATGTCTGGGACGACATCAACTTGTGAGCTTACAACTTTGAGGGACTTCAAGTGGGTGCTCTAATCAAGTGGCCAGCGAAGCTTGTCTGTTCACGCCGGCCTGGGTTCGAAACCCACGCCTTAGGGTTACTGGCGTGATTTTGTAATGGCCGTCTGCCTTCAATTCTTTCTTAAACTCATCACCGGCGAAGAAGAAATTTTCTGTTCCTTCAGGCAGCTGAAACAACACGTGCCTCTGGACGTTCTCCAACCTCCCTAGATGAGTGGGGACAGTGTTCTTGTATACATGTTCTCCCAAATACAGGAACACTAGGTGAGGGGAGCTAACATCGCCATCTGTTGGGAGTCTGTGAGTTAGTTTTGTAGGGATCAAGGTGCAAGCTGCTACAAGGTAGGCCTTCCCAACCGCGATGAGAGCCTCTTCGTTGGGCGCCTTGTCCCGTGTTTGGCCCGTCTCGGCAGCCTTTAGACGTTTTGTACATTCGCGGGTTGAGAGCAAAAACGTTTCAAAGCGATTCACTCCCGAAAATTACACTGTGTGTATTACAAAATGTAAGAGATGTTTTGCTGTCCACCGAACCTGCACCACGCTAGGCGCCGACTGGTATCTTTCTATAGATTGTTCAAGTCCATGTGGAAAAAGAGATGTACACTACATTCCCGAGAGCGGTGTGGCCGCTGAGGAAACATGACCTCCCCTCGTATGAATGAAGCTCACGTCGGGTGGTCAGGGCCGTTCTTGAACTTCTAGCGTGAGGCATCGCACGCTGCACCACCGCCGTCCTCATTGGCGGGAGGTATTGGGCAAGCTATCTTGTGTTCTGGAATCCTTTCATTCGAAAGAGCTCGTACATGCGTTCACAGGGATGCACAGAGCGTAAGCCCTTTGGTGTGGGAGATAGTTTCGTCAAGGTGGGTAGTAAAAAAAAATTCCTTCCTTAGATCATGTTCTGTGTAACCCTAATAATTCTGAGAAGTACTAAGCGTAGCGCTTGAATCCTGAATAATGCACAGAAAAGTCTCGCAAGTATTCATACATGCAGAATTTCCTACCAGCGTAAGGATAGCTGCAGACTCAAATGTCCTGTTTTTGTAATGAGAACACTTGTGACGAAGCATGTGGATAATTACTGCTGGCACGATTGTCTTGAGAGGTTTAAGTAAATGTTCTTGTTTTCTTCCAAGGACTGCGTGGATAAGTGTATACTACATGCATTCTGAACACGCTCACCTGATTCCACAAAGAAATGTCGTGTATGCCTTGAATTCTGGCGCACAAGCGCTTCAACTTTCTTGTCTGGAAAGATCAGATAATCTTTTTGAGCGGCGTAGAGGGCACTGCTCTGGCGGACGTACGTCGTTTGTACGGTTGGTTTAGCAATATAGATTATAAAGTTCCGAATATGTTTATTTCGGCATAGTTCAAGCCAGAATTAGGCTATGACTAAACAGGAAGGAAATGTTTGTAGACATCATTCATCGATCTTTTCTTGATGGCGCTCACAATAAAATGTGGATTCTTTCCTCGAAGAAGTGAGCATTATTATTATTATTATTATTATCATTATTATTTCGCGAAGAATTGAGCGCATTTATTCAAAGCATGAATTACCTCGGAGTGGCATGCAGCTGGTCAAAAGCATGATTTTTAATTAAAACAACAACACCTGCTTCAAAAGGGTCCTACAGCTTAGCTAAGCGAGAACTTTTCAAACGTCATACGAATACAGTTTCATGTTTTTTTATTGCGTCCTCTTTATATCAGAGCATTGTAGGGATGGGCACTTATTAAAAACCTGATGAACAGCTTCCTATTCGGTTTGCCCAAGAAATAAAAGTAGTCAGGCTGAAATTTATTTGGCTGTTTTCGAATATGCTATGAGGTTTTCAAGCAGTTTTTGAATAACTGGCATAACGAAACACCGCAGTTTTCGAAGAAGACTATTTTAAAAACGGTGTCGACTCAGACGCAGCAGCGCGTGCTTTAGCAGCGCGTGCTTTCCACTCTTCAGAAAGTGCCTCAGGCTGTGCGGGACGCCGTAGTGAAGGGCTTCGGAAATTTCTACCATCTGGGGTTCTTTAACGTGCACTGAAATCGCACAGTACACGGTCTTTAGAATTTCGCCCCCACCGAAATTCCGCCGCCATGGCCGGGACCGAATCCGTGCCTTTCGGGCCAGCAGCCGAGCGCCATAGCCAAAGAGCCACTGCGGCAAAAGAGTAATCCGATAGTATTACGCCGTTTTCCTTCCCACTTTTATTAGCGTAAGACAAGTATACATGGACTAGAAAGAACCAGTTGAACTTCCTTAATGCGTTCATTGTTGCAGTGCGTACGCTATTCATTTCACCAGCAGATGTTTTGTAAGTTCTCGTCGGCGTTTTCACTCATTTTCTGGTGAAAACATGGGCAGCGACACTGAAGACTTTCTGAGCGTAGGCGCTGGAGGGAAAAGTCGACTTGTACTATCGGGGACAAAAGTGGTATACTCCACGCGGCGGGAGCCGGAGCAACGGAAAACTGCGTTACAACGCCATCTACAGGCGGCATCTGGAATCGAGGCAGCCAATGCGTGACCTTTATCATCAGCAGGCATGTCGTTTGGCTCGTTTCAATGTTTCTTGCTTTAGCTCGCCAAAATGCGGCAGTTTTCAGTTGCTCCGGCTCCCGCCGCGTGGAGTATATCACTTTGGTCCCCGATAGTACGTGGACCGTGCATACCACGTCGCAGTGACGCAAGGAATCGTGGTTCGTTCTTTTCGCGCTCCAGCGGAAAAGCTCAGAATCAGTAAGCGTAACATTTTTAATCGTGGTGCTTACCGTTCTTAAGCGACACGTAGGCCACCAGGGACAAGGTAGTGGAGGGCTCCGGAGTAATTTTGACTGTACGGGGTTCTTTAACGTGCTCTGTCTTCGCACAGCACACGAATGTTTTCGTATTTCGTCACCAGAACGGGATAGAACTCGTGACCTTTGGATCAGCAGCCGAAAGCCATGCTTGCCCATGGCGGGCAAGCATGACATTCTGTAGCGCTGTCGTGAAGAATTGCGAACTGCGGGGCATGAGGCTAATGGAATGCAAGCCGCTCGGGCTTGCATGTCTGGACTTCCTTGAGCGACCGGCTTTTTCGCAGCCTAACTACCGTCTCTCTATAGGCAAGTATTATTCCAAGCTAACCCTAGTGCTTGCCATAAATTTCAGATCCTAGATGTCATAATGGTGGTTACATGTTGTTTTCGAATAAAAAGTAACTAGTTACTACTAACCTATTACTGAAAAAAAATGGCACCAGTAGCGGGAATTGTATCCCTTGCGTACCCTTGGTAATTAGCATGCTACAATATTACAGTAAAACGTACTTTATTACAAGGAATCAATTAATTGCAACGTTTTCCGCACAGCACTGGTTGCGGCAATTGCACTGGGCTTTTTCCTCGGAAAGAACGATAGTAGCAGTTGTCAGCACCAACCGTGCACGTGAAGCCAATCCCTTACCAATCGTTTCAACTTGACAAACAGCCAGAAAAACAAAAGACGCAGAGGTAATTACAATAAGCAGTCCTCTTTTTTATACGATGGCATTCAAAGACTAGTGCTCGGTGTTAAGTGTGGAGGCGAGTCAGGTCAAGTCAGAGTTGCAAGTCAGCGCTGTGTCTATTTCTGTGTCTATCAGCACTTGTCTTTGCACGCTACGGAAACCAATGTTATTTCGCCTGTCTAAGTGAGTTTCTCTTGCAACGGTAAATTAATGAAGATTCTACGCACGTGTTGCAATACAACTCAGCACACTACAAAATACACAGGTCATCCACATTTTGGTAGATTAGTGGTACGCTTTCATAAAACGATGGATGGGCGTTCGCACAGCACCTCATTGAGCAAGCTGAAGATATTACGCTCTTAGGTGTGCAGGCTTCTCACTTTAAATCGCAATGAACTCCAGATGCCCACGCGCTTGCAACTTCTGCTGTTTTATGATGTCCAGTTCAGTCTAAGCAAGGAAGCGTTTCATAAATTTAATGTCACAATGGAGCGATGAGTATTACAACTCCTTACATACTACAATGACCTCTTACACATGAATGAGCATAACATGGCCGTTCAATTTGCGCTAAACCAGTGTCACATTGCATGAAAACTTGCTCAATTTTTTACGCAGTAGCATTCGGAGCTCGTCGGCTGGTCTGGCGGTGTCCGGTGTCACACTTGGGCACCAAACATATATATTATGCTGGAGTGGATCATGTCACGTGGCCAGACATGTGACATGGTCAAAACGCAGAAAAAAAAAACTGAGCTGTCCTGACGTCACATATTACGTGATGTCACTAAAGCAGAAGAATTTCGGCAACGTGTCATCGTGGGTGGCGTGTTATCTAGGTAACGCTAAGCAAACCCTGAGTCGCGCTAAGCGGTATCGACGAGATCCATGTGCTATCGAAAACCAGGCTGGGCATTGCCTCCGCGTCCTCTAAGTTTTTTTTTTTTTACTATTTCACCTTGAGAACTCACCGTGCAGATCAAAGATTGACTCGAAGAGGCAAGCGCCACGTATTCGGCCGCCAGGTACGTCGCGTTTAAGACCACTCGTAGTCTTCCCTTCCAATGAACTTTCTCGAAAAAGGCGGCGTACACAACCCAGAATAATACCAGCAGTACGTTAGCCGTAGATATCAGCAGAGGCCAGTGCCAAAGTCGGTTCACCTCTTCTTTCAACTGGCGTATCGCACACAGGTTCAGCCTTGCGCTTTGGATGCGCCTGGACACTTCACGGCTGCCCGCAGATGCCATTTGTTGAGGGCACATCCAACGTTCCATGGCTCGCAGTTCGTTTTCCAGGTACACCTTGAGAATATGCGACGATGCACACAAGACAGCAAAGCACACGGTCCCGTAAACGAAGTTGAAAAATATGCTGAAGAGTTGTACGGACCATGACAGCACCGTCGACAGGATTGTTTCAAGTGGCTGTGAGGACGCATCGTGTTCTGTGCTTCTGGGATAGAGATAATGGAAAATAGCGCAGTATAGAACGCAGACGCACGCTTTACGGATATCTGACCAAAAGAATTGCCTGGGAGCGCAGGAGTCACAAGACGCCACACCGGTTAATTTCTCGTACGCAGCAGCACGCTCGTAGAAGCCAAGGAGTTTTGATGCCTGCAGTGGAACCCAGATAGCATTTGACATAACCCTGGAATAGAGAATCGGAGAACAAAGTGACAATGAAAACTTTTGCCATTCCAAGCAAAGCAGCTACCATGAAAAGTTTTTATTGTCGTGATACTTTAATCACAGCCTTCCTGCATAAAAAAATGTCGACCTGGGTCCGTAATCTAGAAGCTGTTTATTTTAAAATAACTATTTCGCGTCCGTCTGGTCCTCTGTCATTGGTCACTCAGATATACCCGCGGCTTTCTAGCGTCTACGGAAAGCGACCCGGCACTCGGGCAGAAGGCGACTGGACCTCACCTGTTGGATGCAGCCAATGGCAGGCAGTGGGCAGGTCCGGTCACCTGCTGGTGACAGAGCGCTGCTATGTTACTCTCCAGCGGCTGCTTATCGCAGTCAGTGCCAGCCAATGGTGAGGTCTGGTCGGCAACCATCCAATGGCCGGGTCACTTTCCACAGACGCCTGAGAGCCGCGGAAATAACTGAGTGACCAATGACAGCGGCTCAGATAGACGTGAAATGAATTTGTTTGTTTTTTAACGCGAAAGCATTTCTAGGCAATGTCAGCGGGGTCGTGTCACCAAAACGTGTACGCAAAAGCAGTTGTGTCGCTCTCAGAAAAGGTAGCATCAAACGAGTGGTTGTGATCGTAAGATGATGATGTGAGTATGCTGCGCAAAAAAAAAAATTATCTCGATAGGATGATTAGCTTGTAGAGGTCGATGTGGAGATGTGGAGGTCGCCCAGGAGGCCACCATGGCCACGTTTATTTGAGGGCAGAGCGGCGGCGGCAGCGTCCGGCCGAGGCCGAGGTTGGCCTCACATAAAATGGCACATACCCACCATGGGGGAGTGGCCAAGACACAGGCGGTGAATTTATGGAAAGAGGAGCGGTTGGGCGAGGTCCAAGCGTTCTCTCTAGCGCGTGCCAGCAACTTAGTCCTCTTCAGCATGTTGTCACTGTCGGCCGCGCGGGCCACTACAGGGCTCCCCTCGCCCCCTAGGCTTAGTCGGCGTGTCTCAAGAGTCCTGCGGCGCGTCCGGGGTCCGAAGGCGTGACTCAGGCGGGCGACCCTGGCTGAGGCATAGCGGGACGCGCAGTGGCGGGTTAGGGATGCGGGTCAGCCTGCTAAGGGGGCCCAGTGCCGGTGGTGCTGGTGCGGCAGCTGACGGGCAGCGCACGACGTGCGGCGCAGCAGAGGCACCTAGGGTTGAGGGGGGGGGGCGACAGTAGCGCAACTGTTGCCGGGCCGGTCTGACCGGCACTCCGGCGGGCGGCTACGAGAAGCACAGCGAGGTGCAAGGCGGGGAAATGGCTGTGGTGGACTGCACAGGTCTGTTGATACATGCTCACAGCCAGCCGAGGACTGATTGGCTTCGACGTGACGGGCGGCCTCACGAGTGGCGCCCTTGCCACAGGCGCCGAGCCAGTCATGAAGGAGGGCGCCGGCGCGGTAGCGGTAATCGGAGGCGGGCTTGGCACCGTGACAGCAACCAGGGGCATTTCAGCGAGCCTGGTCAGTCTAGGGAGCTTGCTAGGCGGCGGCTGAGGATGCGGCAGTGTGGTTGGACTCTGAAGCTGCAGTGGGCGAGAGGGTGTGGGCAGTGGTCTCCCGGTGCACTGCTGGTGGGTGGAGGCCGAGCCAGCGGTGTCAGGCTTCCCTGAAGATAACACCGGCGGGGGCAAGGAGGGCCCACAACAGTGGCCTGGGTTGGCTCGGCAACAGGCGCTGGCACCGGTTCAGGGTCATATGCAGGCAATGTAGGGCGGGTGACAATCGCCAGGCGTTGCAATGCTGGGCCCGGTTTGGCCTTCTGTTCCTGCTGCGTGGAACTTTCAGGATGGTGCGGACAGTTGGAAAGGCTGGTGTTGAGGCCAGCAGGCTTGGTCTCTGCCGAGAGCTCCTGAGAATCAGCTGGCCGTGGCGCCGTCGTTGCTGCAGAGGCTTGTGGAGCTGTTGGCGGCAGTGAGGAGGGAGAGGATGATGCCGGAAGCCACGGCACGGCTGCTGCCGCAGTCTCTCCCTTGGCTGCAGGAGGCTCTAGCGACAACATCAGTGTAGCGCACGGAGGCAGGACCAAAGACGCGGGTAGGACAGCAGTGGGAGCAGGCAGTGAGGCAAAGCTCGTGCTGGTCCCACCTGGTGTGTCGCGTAGAGGGACGGCCTGGCAGAAGACGCTGGGCAGGAGCTGAGGGGAGGCGGCGAGGGGCTGCTGAGGCGGGCCGGGTTTTGATGAAGGCTGCGTGGGTGCGAGCGAGGCTAGCGCAGGGGCAGGAGCTGACGGCAGCGAAAGCGGGTCTGCTGCGTCGTAGAGCGGCAGCGAGACATAGTAGGCGCCGAAGTCCGCCAGGACGCAGCTCATAGTATGGCCGGCAGCCCAAGACAGAGCAGGTGAGTCGACGAAGAAGGGCGGGCGGGAGGATATCGCAGAGGACTGCTTGTCTGAACGTCTGGATAATGACGCCGTTCTTGTACAGCGCAGCCTCGAACTGAGCGAACCACCCGCCAACGCCCTGGGGCCGGAACACTGGAAACGGCAGGTCGAAACATGGGGCCTGCCAGCACGCCATCCTGGAACACCGCTGGTGAAGAACGGGCGGTTCGCCGGGTCACCACGTTGTATAGGTCACCACGATGTAGAGGTCGATGTGGAGGTCGCCCAGGAGGCGACCGCGGCCACGTTTATTATAGAGCAGAGCGGCAGCGGCCGGCCGAGGCTGGAGTGAGGATGTCCTCAGGCTTAATAACACATACACATGGCGAGGGATCGGCCAGGGTGCATAGTGGGAGGCCGAGGTGATGATGATGATGATGTCCTCAGGCTTAATGACACATACCCACGGCGGGGGACATCCAAGCGCTCTCTCTAGCGCGTGCCAGCAACTTCGTCCTCTTCGGCATGTTGTCACTGTCGGCCGCGCTGGTAGCTACAAGTTAATTAATTAGAGCCAAAGATGTCAAAAAAACGCGGTGATAGCGCTTACATCGATAAGTAAGTGGACGGGAAAACAGCCGCCCACCATTAAACTGTGCAAAAACAGACAAAAGAGTGAAAATAGTTTGAAACGAGTTTAAATGTATTTGAAGAGTGATAATTAATCGAACAGAAAGTTTCATTTTAATAGGTAATTAATTAATTATCGCCAAAACTATCGGACGGTTGAATAGGCTGGACGGGTTTATATCAAGTGGGCTGGAAAGCAACCACGGCGCCAAATTTGGAAAACCAAAATGGTTGACGGAGATAAAAGAAGGCATATTCAGTCTAAATAAATCGATCTTTAATTAAAGCATGAGATAATCACTCTAATTCAGTACTTAAATTATAAACAAAAAATGATAGAGAGGCAAAAAGAGGCCACGAGTGCCGAGCGGGCGTCAGTGCTTTCGCATTCTCCCAACACGACTCGCCGCAGTGGTCTCTAATTTTGATTCCTCAAGGGTCTCATGTTGAGACATTACATGAGGAAGTGGGCGTTACAAGGCAAAAAAATCAACAAAGTTCCGATGAATTCTTATTGGTGAGCCGCTTTGTTACTGTGTCGATGATGGTGGCAACTTTGGTTGGCAGGTCATTCCGGTCTCGTGCTGGGCACAGGAAGAAAAGCTAGGACGCGCTATCCTCCAGCGCAAGGCTAGAGAGGGTAAGTTTATTTCAGCTTTGAGAGCTGAAATGCTGGAATCGCAGGAATAATTGGACAAAATGAATCGAGTTGCACGGCTCTGAACCAACCTTTTTGAAATACCGAACATTTGAAAAATTTAAGCACAGCTTATAGAATACGGCCCTTGATATTCTTGCACTTATTCCTCAAAGAACCGAATTTCACCATTCATAACACAAATTGAGCTAAAACTACCAATGTCGCCCGGTATTCCCGAGTTATGACATGCACAGGTTCCGCGAATATAAAAAGAAACACCCAGTTTGCACAAAAAAACAAACTTTTGATTACTTCAAAATTCCGAATGGCTTTTCAATATTATACACCAAGAGGAAAACCCGATAAAAAACAGAAAACTTGGGCCTGGTAAGCTTAATTATAAGTAACCATTATTTTAAGGCTGAAACTTTGTTTCCTTTCATATCGGACAGACCTGCACCTTGAAAAGCTCGTAGCTAAATGGAATCGATTAGACATATCTGTCGGTCTCAAACTCTTTGGTAGGCTGTAGACTTTAGGGCTATTCTTTGACAGAAACTTTTTACCTGATGACGACGAGTGCTGCGTTGAGAGTGCGGAGAACTTGGGAAAAAGAACGGAGATCTTTGTTCGCCTCTAGGTGGCTTTCGACGACCCACTGTGCTTTCAAGGTGACGCTTGTGTAGATCCAGGCCACGAGTGCGAAACAGCCGCAGCTGTAAACAGTGTACCAGCTTTTCCACACGACCCTCGGCGCTTCTTGGTCTTCTCCGGCACAGAAGCCACTAATGAAGAAGCCCCCGCAGATGCGACACAGGCGAGCATGGAACCTGAAGCTCTGCGCCATCAAAGACCCGTAGCCCGAGGTCGTGTGCTGAGGACCAGTTCTTGTGCTATCCTTAATCCGTCGCATATTCAACTTCGGCAGCCTTCGGAGGCTTTTCCCCACTCCTCTTCTTCTCTTGTTATGACTCTTGCGGGACTGTTATGTCAAACGAGAAAAAAAAGGCCTAAGTTTCAGCCTTGGCTTTACGGGAAGGTTACGCCCTTTATGACTCTACGATAAAAGCAAACCATTTTAATCTTCCGAGTAAGTACAAGACAAAACTCTGAACGATCCCTTGGACAAAAAGTTGCGATTTGCAACTTGAGTAAGGTTCAGGGGTCAGTGTACAGGACAGCGGTGAACGCCCCAGCAAAACAAAAACCACTTTTGGTTTGCAGGGGTGGTTTTTAAGATCAAGGAACAAGAATTAGTACACCCTTATCAAGTTATAACAACCATATATGTGAAAGGCACAAAGGCACATGAAACGGTAGTAACAAAAATGAGAAAAAGGACTATTAAAGAGATTACTCAGTAATGGCAATTAAGTACGGCTGGCACAGCAAGGAAAATTTACAGATGATATGCATTATGACTGTCTATATGCATGGTTTTGAGCATTATAGCTCTAATTCAGTTTAGACTAGAAATGTCAGCGCTCAATGTTTTCCCTTTGATGCATAAAACTCTTTAGGATACTTTTCAAGAAGAAAGGTTAAAACACGTGTTGATTGAAGCTTCTCTTAATGAGGGCCATCGCAAGTCTTGTAATAGATCAAGACAGCTGAAACGATAATGACCCCAGGAGTACCAGATTTTGCTTCAAGGGAGTTATGATGCAGCGGTTACCTTCCTGATGCAGCTCATGGAATTCAGTTATGCACAGGAAGTCACAAAATGGCTGCATTTGTTGCATGACTGCTGTCTGTATGAATTAAGAAACGTCTAGGTGTGAACTTTTCACTATAAGTCACCAGAGAGTTCCTGAAAGAGTAAAGTGTGTCATAGTTAAGTCAGGTATTTATTTTCAACGCGAGTTTTGCAGCTATATTCAATCCCCATCACAAAAGGCACTTCGATGCAGGAATTGAAATGACATCAGAAGGAGGTGCCAAAATTCCCATTTGTACTTCAAAGCCCGTGAAAGACTGGAATGCGTAGAACATGTGCACATCTCTACGACATTTAAAATCGGTGCAGATAATACATTATACAAGCGTCATATGCACAATTTGATGATGACAGCAAAGCTCTTCCTCAAACACCACGACAAAACACGGGTGCCGATCGTCAGCAGTTTTAAAGCCTCATGAAATACTGTACCGATTGCGTTTTAGGTTTCAAAATGTATATTCTTTCCAGAACCATTTAACAAAAACAGAAGGACGCATTTCAGTGAATGTCGACGTAATCAGTTAGAATGGACTGCACAAGCCACTTATCACAGAAGCGAAGGAAGAGATCACCTTGTTGTTTACATATGTCTGCAGTGCTCCTAATAAATGTCTTCAAGTTATGGTTACAAAAGAAAAACTACCCACAGTAAAATTCTGTCATATTGCTGCTTTTCTTATTCTGTGCTTAAAGGAATTTTCTGTTGGGTGCTGGTATGATACATTAGCTATGCACCAGAAGATTTTTCTACTGTACTGGCTGTACTGGCTGTACTCCAAAACGAGCGAGCTAAATAAGGCATAATACACTTGACCGTTTACTTTTTCAGAGAAGTTATAACGACACCTGGCTAGTGCACCTTCTACTAATAAGATCAATTTGCATAATCGGTCAGTATAGTACATCCATGTCATATTAACCGAAAATGTCGCGTGAAGATTCTTCTTGTGCTCTTTAACAATTACAGTTACAATATTGCAAAGTGTTATGCGGCGAACAAAAATTTCATAAATTAGAAATTAAAAAAATAAGAAATATCGCGTTAATTCTGAGGCTGTTACAGTTGGACCAACCCCATAGCTCTGTCAGATCAATTGCTGCCATTGCAACCACTTGTTGCATGTTCTCATGGGTGGTGACAACGCCGTGAACAATGGACGAGCGACGTGGCCTAGAATTCAAACTTCTTATTGTGTGGACATGCGCACAAAAATCACTTGACAGCTTGACGGCGGCGGTAGCAACAAGCGCGCTCGGCGATCGTCGAACCGAATCGGCGCCACTTTCGGGTGTGCGAAATTTAAAGCTGGGCAGGAACTTTTGTAATAAGGCACCGAAGGCCACTACAACAATCTTGAACGACGTGGAGCAAGGTACGCGTGGCTACCATCATTGGTGGTACATCTGTCTGGTCACATGTCATGTCACAAACAAAATAATAACGCCCAGTGTCGGAGGCCTTGAGCGTGGACAATCAAACTGCAGAAAGCTTCGTGCCAATTTCAGTGCCCCAAACAAGCAGGTTTGTATCGTCGGCATAGTGCACATAATAAGCGTTAGCAGTCATTTGGACAATACAATTATACACACATTAAAAATAAATTGCTCTAAAGGCTGCCTGGCGCTACACCAGAGGAAATTGCTTTCAAGGGAGAAAAATGATTCCTGAAACCAACACACTGCTCTAGATCACTGAAGACTGTAACCGCGCTAACAGATCTGTAGCCCAGAAAGTCGAACGCCTCACTGTAATCGACAAAGGTACCGACTGTAAGGTATTAGCTTTAAAATTTCTGATGATAATTTCTTAGTGATTTTAACAGTGCTGCTTCGGTTGATTTTGCCTCTACAAAAACCATGTGTTGTAATGAATTACATTTCGAAAATACTCTTTATACGCTTATAATCATAGTAGTAGTATTAGTAGTAGTAGTAGTAGTAGTAGTAGTAGTAGTAGTAGTAGTAGTAGTAGTAGTAGTAGTAGTAGTAGTAGTAGTAGTAAAAGACTTTTGTTCGACCATAATTTATAGGCCGAGCATGTCGACCGCCTGGGCGACCAGAAGCCGCTGTTCTTCTTCCCCTTCAGCGCCAAGCCAGTCGAGCCAGGTGGTGATGGATAGCACAAGTAAGCTAAACTGGGCTAGTCGGAGCAATTGCATCTTCGAAAAACGTAGCGCGAAAAACAAGACACAGGTAAGGTGTAGACAGGACACGAGCGCGTTCTCACGACTGAATTTTTTATTAGGAAGGATATCAGAATATATACCATAGATATGGAAGCGAAGAAGAAAGAAGGAAAAACAAAATAACAATCAAAAAAGGAACAAGACGAGGAGATAAACGGCCGGCGAAGGAAGAGTGTACACAGCATAGCAACATAAAAAACACGTGCATTGTTACTTGACAACCGATTGATTGACAACCGAAGGTGATGGATAGAGAGGGTGGGGGGAAGGAACCCGACTGCTGAGCAGCCGGGCAATAGAAGAGGCAATGGGCCAGGTCCGCATAGATACAGGGGCAGTTGGGACAGGAAGGGTCCGATCGATAGCGATAGAGAAAGAGGCGGGACGGGGTGATAACTGCATTCATATGAATGTGCCGAAGAAGGCGACACTCCGGCACCGTGAGTGATGGATGAGGGGGAGGGTAAAGGCGTTTGTCGAGGCGGAGCTCAAGGTAGACCTCTTTTATGGTGCGGCGAAGGGTGAGTCTCCCACCGTCCTCCGAGGGCTTGGGCCAGGGGATCAACGGTGCCCGGAAAAGTGTGTCGCGGGCGAGCTGATGGGCCAGCTCATTGCCGTCAATCCCTGAACGCCCAGGGACCCAGCGGAGGAAAACGAAGGAAGGCTGCAGTGCGGAGACCGCTCGTTCGACCTCCTGTTGGAGAGAAGGGGTCAGGGTGCGTTTCTGTATGTGGTGTATTTTTAAGTCTTGAAAAAACTTGTATAAGATAGGCACCGGCCTGTAATTGGTAAGGTCGACGGTAACCGATACTTTTCCTTCTTTCATGCTGCTTAGGTGTCACAAAATTTGCCGCACACTTAAGCCTATGTCACACTGCGGAACCAGAACAATGACATCATCCAAACACTTTCGCCACCAAGCCACCAACAAGTTGCCGAACGAACTCATTCCCCAGCATCTTGTCACAGTGCACTGACGGTAGAGAAACGAGACAGCTTGCTGCGGGGCTGCCCGGGTATGACAGCCTTAAGGAGCCAGCACTAGAACGGGGCTAGGGCACTTCGTCTTTTTTAAAAGCTTGGTACACATTTAGCTGGGACACTTGGTATATGGACTTAAGTGCCGATGGTCAGCGTGTGCCGCAGTTCTAGCTTCGAAAAGCGTTCCGGCAGGACTTCCGGTTGAGCACCACGTACCCAGACACGGACCTGCTAGGAGGCGCGCACCAGCCTTCGTGATGGCCTCAACATGACCCTCTGGTCGTTATCAATCAATCAATAAATCAATCAATCATTCAATCAATCAATCAATCAATCAATCAATCAATCAATCAATCAATCAATCAATCAATCAATCAATCAATCAAATCAGTTTTATTCAAACGGCTACTAAAAAAGTACATGCGAATCATTTGGGCCCTTAGCCTTCTCGGTAAGACTTCAGCCCATGCCGGAAGTGAAAAAAATAATTATAACGAGACAACTCAATATTATATATACACAGAATTCATGCGCAGCAGTTATGCGACAGTTATATCGAAAGAAAAGCGAAATACTAAAGAAATTATACAGTAGTTAGGAGGACAAAAAAAAGAATGAATGCATCCAAGAAAACACTGATTTATAGTGGACTCGATTAATGATGACTCCGAAAATGTTTTTTTTTTATTTCGGCGATTGACAATTGACCTATTTTTAAGTTAGCCGGCAGTTGGTGTCAAATTTTAGCACTGGCATAGGCAGTAGTTCTTTTACCGTACGCATTATTAACAACTGGAAGGTTAAAACGACAACTGAAAAAATTTTAGTTCGACGAGATGGATATACGAAAACAGATGATGATAGTGGAGTGTTATGGTTTAGTGCATGTATAACCCCACAAGATAGTTTGAAATTCCTCATAGCAAAGAAAGGTGTAATGCCTAGGTCACGAAAGAGCGGAGCGGATCTATCTGTGTGTTTACTATGTGTACGAAGGGCTATTTTTTGTAAAATTGCTATAGGATTTAAGTACGCTTTGTGCGTAAGTCCCCAGGACTCTACACAGTAAGTCATATTCCACAGAGTAAGTCATATTCTTTAGAAAAGGCAATAATACAAAATTTTTAATGTGCGAAAACTTTCTAGCTTTCAGTAGGACAAAGCAAGCCCGTCTCAATTTACTGCTTACGCGAATTATGTGAGGATTAAAATTGAAAGCTGAATCTAGAGTCATACCATGATATACCTGTTGATCGACTCGTTCGAGGGGGTTTTCACCTATTCGTAACTCATTTAAGCTATCTGAGTTTTTATATGGACTGGAGAAGACATTGTATTTAGTCTTTCAGGTGTTTACTGCTAATTTATGTTGTGAAAACCACTGACGCTTCAGAAAAAGATCACTATTAGCATGTCTTTCAATCGCATTAGGTTCATGACTAGGGAAGAGAAGGGCTGTATCATCAGCATACATAATAGTTTGGACATGAGTCAGAGCATCTGGCAGGTCATTTATGTACAAAGAAAATAGTAATGGTAATGAGCGCTTGATACGAACGATTTTAACACATTGCTTACGGCCAGAAAGATAGATTTCGAAAAACTGCTTTTCTTGACCTCTGAATCCATACCGATGTAATTTTGATAGTAGTATACCATGGTTCACAGTGTCAAATGCTTTTTTAATATCCATGAAAATTCCAACTACGAACTCTTTGTTATTTAATGCTTTGTTGATGAATTCTCATAAACATTGTACAGCCGCAGACGTAGATGTTTTTCCTAAAACCAAACTGGTTGTCTACTAGTGCTTTATATTTATCTAGAAAATGGGAAAAACGTTTCATCAATAACTTCTCAAACACTGTGTTAAGGGCACTAAATATTGGTACTGGTCGGTAGTTCTGGATGTCATTCTTACTACCGGACTTGTATATGGGACTGACGCGCTACTTTAAAGGGGTACTGCGATATTTTCCTCGGTAATGATTGATATTGTCACGTTGTAGTGACGGCAGTCCAGCGGTCAGGAAGACACCAACCAGTCTTGGAAACGAAGCTCTTTATTTGGGCTGACTTGCGCCCTCAAAAGAACTGAATCACTCGGCGGCGGCGTAAGCAACAAACGTGCTCCTCGGTCGTCGAACTACGAATGTCCGCCGCTCGCGGCATCGCTCAATTTAAAGGCGGCAAGGAAACTTCCAGATAACAGGACAAGATCATCTACAGTAATCTAGAAAAACCTAGATTCAGCCTTTCATGGCTGCGATCAATCGAGATTAGTCTGGTCGCTTTTTGGCGTCACGAACAAAAGTGATAACAACCCTTTCCTACAGCCTTGAGCGTGAACGAACAAACACTACAATGATACGTGGCATTACCCCCCTTCCAAAGAAGCATCGTCTCGATGCTTTATAATGAAATTAAACACGGAGAATGCTTCGAGAACTTAGAGTCCTTTAGCGTTCCTAATAAGGTGTAAGGGCAGCGGTAAAAGCTTCAAGTCTGGTCGTGTCGTCGTCGTCGTCGGTGTTGTCGTCGGTGTTGTCGTAGTTCTTGTCGTCGTGTTTGTCTTCGTAGTAGTCATCGTCGTCGCAGGGGTCGTCGTCGTCGTCGTAGGGGTCGTCGTCGTCGTAGGGGTCGTTGTCGTCGTAGGGGTCGTCGTCTTCGTAGGGGTCGTCGCCTTCGTAGGGGTCGTCGCCTTCGTAGGGGTCGTCGTTGTTGTAGGGGCCGTCGTTGTCGTAGGGGTCGTCGTTGTCGTAGGGTTCGTCGTCGTCGTAGGGTTCGTCGTCGTCGTAGGGGGCATGGTCTTCTGTTTTCGTCGATGGAGGATCTTAGTTCTTGCGCTCAGAAGCAACCTCACCTCCAGAGGCTGCTTTATTCAGTTTAACCTTCGGGGGCTGGGGAAGCGTCCACGCACTGCGTAGCCTCGGCTAGGAGATACTTAGCGCGGTGACAATGGCGACGGAGAATGCGATAGGCGGCTCGGCGACGGCGATGCGTATCCTTCCAGACGCAAAAAATCTTCGATTTCGGCTGGTCGCTGGCCGGGTCGGGGTCGTGGGGCGTCGTAAGGGAACCCTCGGATGCCCATTCTCCTGTATGGGCAGTACCGGAGAATGTGACCGGCTTCTCCGCAGTGGAAGCATTGTGGGCGGCGCTGGTCGGGTGTTCTCCACTAGACGCATTTCCTCGGCCGTGTACGACGCTCGTAGGACGGGCGAGTTGGGGCGAGAGGGCGGCGCTCCATGGCAGCTGGCTAAGGGCGATAGGGGCTTGGGTCCCGTCGTCGAGGTACAGGACGGCGCACTGCTGCGGCGTAAGTCATGGCTGGAGGCTCCCGAGGCTGCGTGGTAGACTGGAGTCAGGTCTTCCGGCGAATAACTCAAAGGGCTGGCGTCACGACTTGCAGGGGTTGTCCGGTACCTGGAAGGCTACCCAGCACCTCCACCAGATGTCACGTTGTAGTGACGGCAGTCCAGCGGTCAGGAAGACACCAACCAGTCTTGGAAACGAAGCTCTTTATTTGGGCTGACTTGCGCCCTCAAAAGAACTGAATCACTCGGCGGCGGCGTAAGCAACAAACGTGCTCCTCGGTCGTCGAACTACGAATGTCCGCCGCTCGCGGCATCGCTCAATTTAAAGGCGGCAAGGAAACTTCCAGATAACAGGACAAGATCATCTACAGTAATCTAGAAAAACCTAGATGCAGCCTTTCATGGCTGCGATCAATCGAGATTAGTCTGGTCGCTTTTTGGCGTCACGAACAAAAGTGATAACAACCCTTTCCTACAGCCTTGAGCGTGAACGAACAAACACTACAATGATACGTGGCAATATCATTAAATCGATTTATCATGCGTTCCTGAGACCAGTGCAAAAAGAATTATTGAAATCGGAGCATGCAAACGAAAGTTATTGCACTTTGCAAAATTCGAAATGAAAATATCAGACGAAAACGCGTTTCACACACCCATTTCACTCACCCGGTACTTGGATTGGGTGCCACCAATCAGAACCGCGCCTAGCGCACACGCAGAGGAAGCTTGCATGCAATTTTTGCTTTGTCGGGGCAGCCCATGGCCGCGCATTTTGACGACGCTACCCCCCGTGTACGCGGCGCCGTAGAGAGGGTAGGGGCAAGGGAAGCCCCCGATGTTTCTTTGTTGGTCGAATTGCAAACCTGTCGACTGCCCCCCCCCCCCCCCCTGGCCCGCTCCCCACCAAACTTGCCTCCTGTCCGGCCTTTCTCTTCACATTTTTGGGTGAGGTGTGTCGACAGTGGCTTTTTTTTTCGCTGCCTCCTTGGTGTGGTTTGAACCATAGTGTTGTCTGAACAGCGCTGGCCCCCACGATGGTTTGAAGCGAAACGGAAAGTGTGGCCCTTAGCGCTATTCATGTCACTGCCTCTTTCTAGTTTTTGTGGCATGCAGAAAGCTTTGAGTACTCAGAGACATGATATTTTGGATCAATATCGTGAGTATAAAGGAGCATTATGAAAACTGGGCGCACAACCAATCAGAGAGGCTGCGTCCAATCTGAATGCCACCTCATTTTCGCTGCCGAAAATGGCTGCTGCGTTGCGACACCATCGGCTCGAAACGAGCATTTCTGGAGAAGGTTGAAATATTAAATATTACGATTTCGGAGATCTCTTTGGGCGTTCAGGAGCCACAATGCCGCTTATTCTGCATAAAAAGAGTACAGACACCATGCTATATCTACGTCACAGGGCCCCTTTAAATGCGCCTGGGTATGTGGCCACGCAGAAGGACGCATTAAATATTTTTGCTAAATGCTCGCTCAGTTCCTCAATGTGCCGTTTATTGAAGAGTAAGGGGTGTTCCTCCTCCAGTCATTGTTTGAAGGTAGAAATGATTTCATCACGAGTAATGTCATCAAAACCAAAAGAATTAAGTACATATGAGCTAGGAGCTCGGAGGTTTCGTGCATACTTAGTTGTTTCGCAAGAGTTGGACCTATATTACAAAGGTATTGATTAAAGTCTTCCGCAAGCAAGGCTTTCTGCGGTTCTATTTGGTGGGATAACTTCTGGCCGTATATGATCCGACTCTCGAAGTTTAACGACTGAGTTAACTATTTTCCACATTTCACGCGGAGCATGTTAATTGCTTTCTATAGGAGTTGTATGATATACTTCTTTTTGGATTTTCTAAGTAAGGCCAGAGCTTTATTTCTATGTATTTTATATTGTATTCGATAGTAATCATTGGCTTTGAACTTCCTGTGCTTTCTATACCATTTTTCTCTCGTTTGTGTAGGGGCTGAGACCTCAGTCGTTACACAAGGACATATTAGGTCATACTGTCGCATTGCTCAGTGAATAAATTGCGTTTTCTTCTGGTTCGCTTCTGTCATGTATGGGTGCACTTTTGTTGCAAGATCTTACCTTCTTTCGTAACCTCTGTCAAGTTTTACTTTGCACGTGCTGCATTGTTTGTAGAACTTTGCACTTGTTTCTACGAGCCAGGAGAAATTCGTTTGTATCGTCCCGTTACTGCATAATATTTATTTTTGTTTGTAAACCTGACTCCTACCCATTCTCGAGCTTCCAACTGGCCAAACGCTGGACACCAAACGCCCACCCCTCATTGCCACTTGGTAGCCAGTTTCCGCCTCAGCTTCCCACGCTGAGTCAAGGCTCCAGAGAGACCGGAGCAGCTATAACCCCACACGCTCTAAGGGTGTCTGAGAGTGCAAACCACCAGTGCGCACGTTAGGAAAGTGCCGGATGCCAAAACGAGGTTAAAGATATATATTATTAGAGGCGCGATAACGGCAATCACGAACATGGCAGGCTTTACTTGAAGATCGTTCTCATCAGTAGAGTTGGGCTCAGCTCTTTGTTCCAGCGAGACAGTGTCATTGTGGTTGTGTATGGGCGTTGAGCCTGTTAGGTTGCCATCTGGTTTCACCATGTTGACAAAATGAGCATTGATATGTTCGGCTGAGTAGACTTCAGAAGTTTAACGCGTCTTTTATGATTTCTGAGGTGTTTCGCTTTGCAGGTTGATTTTGGAGAGCTTCATTAATAAGCTTCCTCTTTTCCAGATATAGGAAATTATTATAGTAATCAATTTTTGCTTTCCTTAACTCTAAACTCAGTTCATTTCTGTATTGCTGCAAAGTTGTAAGCGCTGCCGATTCTCTCGTACGAAAGAAAGATGGTATTTGTATTATCAGGTGGTATTTCGGGGTTTCTTAATATTTTATTTATGCTTCCTTACAAGGAAAGCAGTCGTTATATTGACGGTAGAAGGTGAGTAAGGATCACTTGTAAGCACTACAAGCATTATATTCCTTATAAATGGTTCGCCAGAAATTATTCAACATACGCGCCCGACAAAGGTCCATATTATTTTTGTCTTTTTGTTTTTGTCTTTTATCTTGTGTGATGGAGCTAAAGTCTGTGATAAAGAATGGACGATGATCACTTATCTCTTTGCATATGATACCAGCTGCATGAACGGCGGCGTAACGTTTGCTGTCAAAAGATCAAGGACCATCTGACCTGTCTGTTACTCGCATGTGTTTATTATCAACGGGAAAAAAAAATCGGAAGCACGAATTTTGCTACTCAAGTCACAGCAGTGCGAGTCGTTTCCAAATATGTTAGTATTGAAATCGCTCCCTCGGAGCAAACGGTATTGACGAGGGGAAGCGTACTCTTGCATTTTTTCCAAAAAGTTCAGAAAAGCGGCTTTTGTGCACCGACGCCACGTGTCTTTGTTCGGTATGCAAAATAATTGCAGCTGCAACCAGCTAATGTTACCATCTAGGCTTTCTCCATGACACCTTGTCTCCATGACCACAATCACATCAAGTTTTAACCGGAGCTCGTCAAAGAACGTGGCGAACATTTCATGCTTCGCTGCCAGTGAGCGTGAATTTATATGTGCAGCGGTTGCTGAGGGTCATATCGGCGCCTGAAGTGCGATATTAGATGGCACACAATAGCGATAATACAACACGTCGTGAATGGGTGGTGGAAATTAGCAATGTACAGCTTACACAATCTTAGATGACTCGATCACTCTTCTTCTGACTCGATGCACAGCACATCGATTCATTCGGTTTTCCGCACAAAACTTTTTCCATTCCTCGTCCACACTAAGCGACATTCAAACTTGCGTTACTTTTCAATCGCCAAGGAAAGAATTCTTTTACTCGCTTAAGTGCAGAACAGAGGTGTTCGTTTACGTGTTCCCTTCTTTCATCCGAAAAGTCAAACTGGTTGTTCTTTGAGACGAAAAATGGTAATAGCGCTGCAATAAGACGTACACAAGAAATACTGATACAGGACATGCGCCCAGCAGTTCGTGGTTCTTTACGCGTCTATTTCGGAAACCTCTCTCTTTTCCACGGTTTCTGAATTGCACGGCCACATTGCTTCTCTCTGCACCCTCGAGTTGGAGCGGGATGGCATATCTCTATGCCCGCAGAACTGATTAGCTCACCTATAAACTAAATGATTCCCGGAGCACAAGAAATAGACACAGACTGACAGAAAACACACCCTCTCTGTCATCTCTCAGGCATCTCTGCGTCTTTTTCTTGTGAGCCGGGAATCATTTGGCATGGTAACCAACTATAGCCCACCAGTTCGTTCTGAGCAAATGCGTCACCTATGAGGCTATACTTGTTTTTGTCACTAGCTCAGCGACATTTTCTGGCTCATTCTGAACTAAGCGTTTTAGTTCCACGTTAGACCTGTGCGAGAACTGCTTTAAGTATTTTTCGCTGAAGGTGTTCAAATGCGTATTCATTATCCGTGCCTCTCTTCCGCATATTTTCAGTCTAGCTTAGAACCCTTGTTTGCCTATTGCGCCGCAGCTAGTTTATTTTAGAGAGCAGCTCTTTGGCTCCCGTATCTGCGTTTCGCGGCATTGCCGTCGCCGTCGCCGCGGTAACCAGCAGTGGACACCTTAGTCGCGCTTTAAGCTGCGAAACCAACTTAGCGGGAGCTTGGAAAGCAAAGGAAAGGCGCATAACTGCCCTCTCGGAAAAGTGGACACCTCAATCGTGCTTTAACCTACATGGCGGTAGTGACAGGTGTGCGCTGCATGCGTTGGCACTGACAACGTTTTGCCATTTTAAGGAAAGGACGTGCGCATAACTGGCTCGCTGGGTCAGTGGCCGCCTGAATCGCGCTTATAGGTACGTGGGGTGATGAGAGAGAGATGTGGGCTGCAGGCATCGACAAGGTCGTGCCAGAAACGCGGCGCTGAAGCCATAGACCGTCGGCGTTCATTGTGTTCATTGGCGCTGACAACGTTTTACACTCCGATCATTTTAAGGAAAGGAAGTGCGCATAACTGGCTCCCTGGGTCAGTGGACGCCTGAATCGCGCTTATAGGTACGTGGGGTGATGAGAGAGAGATGTGGGCTGCAGGCATCGACAAGGTCGTGCCAGAAACGCGGCGCTGAAGCCATAGACCGTCGGCGTTCATTGTGTTCATTGGCGCTGACAACGTTTTACACTCCGATCATTTTAAGGAAAGGAAGTGCACATAACTGGCTCCCTGGGTCAGTGGCCGCCTGAATCGCGCTTATAGGTACGTGGGGTGATGAGAGAGAGATGTGGGCTGCAGGCATCGACAAGGTCGTGCCAGAAACGCGGCGCTGAAGCCATAGACCGTCGGCGTTCATTGTGTTCATTGGCGCTGACAACGTTTTACACTCCGATCATTTTAAGGAAAGGAAGTGCGCATAACTGGCTCCCTGGGTCAGTGGCCGCCTGAATCGCGCTTATAGGTACGTGGGGTGATGAGAGAGAGATGTGGGCTGCAGGCATCGACAAGGTCGTGCCAGAAACGCGGCGCTGAAGCCATAGACCGTCGGCGTTCATTGTGTTCATTGGCGCTGACAACGTTTTACACTCCGATCATTTTAAGGAAAGGAAGTGCGCATAACTGGCTCCCTGGGTCAGTGGCCGCCTGAATCGCGCTTATAGGTACGTGGGGTGATGAGAGAGAGATGTGGGCTGCAGGCATCGACAAGGTCGTGCCAGAAACGCGGCGCTGAAGCCATAGACCGTCGGCGTTCATTGTGTTCATTGGCGCTGACAACGTTTTACACTCCGATCATTTTAAGGAAAGGAAGTGCGCATAACTGGCTCCCTGGGTCAGTGGACGCCTGAATCGCGCTTATAGGTACGTGGGGTGATGAGAGAGAGATGTGGGCTGCAGGCATCGACAAGGTCGTGCCAGAAACGCGGCGCTGAAGCCATAGACCGTCGGCGTTCATTGTGTTCATTGGCGCTGACAACGTTTTACACTCCGATCA
The DNA here is from genome assembly GCF_055824585.1 of Amblyomma mixtum. Taxonomy (NCBI): domain Eukaryota; kingdom Metazoa; phylum Arthropoda; class Arachnida; order Ixodida; family Ixodidae; genus Amblyomma; species Amblyomma mixtum. The sequence continues at coordinate 139,357,199 of NC_143019.1, read as the reverse complement.
TTTTAAGGAAAGGAAGTGCGCATAACTGGCTCCCTGGGTCAGTGGCCGCCTGAATCGCGCTTATAGGTACGTGGGGTGATGAGAGAGAGATGTGGGCTGCAGGCATCGACAAGGTCGTGCCAGAAACGCGGCGCTGAAGCCATAGACCGTCGGCGTTCATTGTGTTCATTGGCGCTGACAACGTTTTACACTCCGATCATTTTAAGGAAAGGAAGTGCGCATAACTGGCTCCCTGGGTCAGTGGCCGCCTGAATCGCGCTTATAGGTACGTGGGGTGATGAGAGAGAGATGTGGGCTGCAGGCATCGACAAGGTCGTGCCAGAAACGCGGCGCTGAAGCCATAGACCGTCGGCGTTCATTGTGTTCATTGGCGCTGACAACGTTTTACACTCCGATCATTTTAAGGAAAGGAAGTGCGCATAACTGGCTCCCTGGGTCAGTGGACGCCTGAATCGCGCTTATAGGTACGTGGGGTGATGAGAGAGAGATGTGGGCTGCAGGCATCGACAAGGTCGTGCCAGAAACGCGGCGCTGAAGCCATAGACCGTCGGCGTTCATTGTGTTCATTGGCGCTGACAACGTTTTACACTCCGATCATTTTAAGGAAAGGAAGTGCGCATAACTGGCTCCCTGGGTCAGTGGACGCCTGAATCGCGCTTATAGGTACGTGGGGTGATGAGAGAGAGATGTGGGCTGCAGGCATCGACAAGGTCGTGCCAGAAACGCGGCGCTGAAGCCATAGACCGTCGGCGTTCATTGTGTTCATTGGCGCTGACAACGTTTTACACTCCGATCATTTTAAGGAAAGGAAGTGCGCATAACTGGCTCCCTGGGTCAGTGGCCGCCTGAATCGCGCTTATAGGTACGTGGGGTGATGAGAGAGAGATGTGGGCTGCAGGCATCGACAAGGTCGTGCCAGAAACGCGGCGCTGAAGCCATAGACCGTCGGCGTTCATTGTGTTCATTGGCGCTGACAACGTTTTACACTCCGATCATTTTAAGGAAAGGAAGTGCGCATAACTGGCTCCCTGGGTCAGTGGACGCCTGAATCGCGCTTATAGGTACGTGGGGTGATGAGAGAGAGATGTGGGCTGCAGGCATCGACAAGGTCGTGCCAGAAACGCGGCGCTGAAGCCATAGACCGTCGGCGTTCATTGTGTTCATTGGCGCTGACAACGTTTTACACTCCGATCATTTTAAGGAAAGGAAGTGCGCATAACTGGCTCCCTGGGTCAGTGGCCGCCTGAATCGCGCTTATAGGTACGTGGGGTGATGAGAGAGAGATGTGGGCTGCAGGCATCGACAAGGTCGTGCCAGAAACGCGGCGCTGAAGCCATAGACCGTCGGCGTTCATTGTGTTCATTGGCGCTGACAACGTTTTACACTCCGATCATTTTAAGGAAAGGAAGTGCGCATAACTGGCTCCCTGGGTCAGTGGCCGCCTGAATCGCGCTTATAGGTACGTGGGGTGATGAGAGAGAGATGTGGGCTGCAGGCATCGACAAGGTCGTGCCAGAAACGCGGCGCTGAAGCCATAGACCGTCGGCGTTCATTGTGTTCATTGGCGCTGACAACGTTTTACACTCCGATCATTTTAAGGAAAGGAAGTGCGCATAACTGGCTCCCTGGGTCAGTGGACGCCTGAATCGCGCTTATAGGTACGTGGGGTGATGAGAGAGAGATGTGGGCTGCAGGCATCGACAAGGTCGTGCCAGAAACGCGGCGCTGAAGCCATAGACCGTCGGCGTTCATTGTGTTCATTGGCGCTGACAACGTTTTACACTCCGATCATTTTAAGGAAAGGAAGTGCGCATAACTGGCTCCCTGGGTCAGTGGACGCCTGAATCGCGCTTATAGGTACGTGGGGTGATGAGAGAGATATATGGGCGTTTGCGTTGACAACGGCGAGCGGAATCTCGCGATAAACCGTTAACTGCCACCTGCCAGGGTGGCAGGGTGGGTGGGGAACTTAATGTACACATTGTTACGTGACGGCCAGCCGAGGAATGAGGCGGGTCGACAGATGGCTATAAGATGATTTAATGGCCGCTGGCCTAGCGCGAGCGCTCCGTCCCGCGCCACTGGCAGCTTCGTCTTCTACGTCACAATATAAAGAAAAACAGGAATTTCTTACGACTTATGCGGGGGCGTTCTAAACGCCTCCCACGGCTGTGACAACCTCACGAAATACTTGCACAGACCTCGTCTTTGAGAACCAGGCACTGGTGCAGCAAGTCGAGCATATATCCATCTATTTCTCCGACCACAAAGCTTCCTTCAAGACAGTCAAGAACTGTTAGTAGAGTGTTTCTAGAAGAAGGGAAATGTGTGAAAAATAACAAGTTGTCTGTAATTGTACATATATGTCTTGCACTCGAAGTCTTTGGCTCAATCTATCGAAAAGCTGAAAGAGCTGATGAGCTGCGCGGAAATTTCGCATTGGGATGTAACGTAATCGTCGGCAATTTTTTAATATTTTTTTTTTCAACTTCGGAGTTGACGATGTCGATGAAATCTTTTACGCGTTTCATTTTCTGACAAAGCTTTCGAGCTTGTTTCGGGCACACTTGTCTGCAGCAAATGACCCTTTGGACATCGTTGCGCGAATCAATGAGCAAACAAAAAACTCTAGACGCTTTGGCAGCAAAGAGAGCCACACGCTTCTTTCTTCAGTAGTAGTAGTAGTAGAAAACTTTTATTTAGATCTTTTAAGAGATTCGCGGATTCGAAGCCTCCGTCGTCTTTCGTGGCGCCGGCGACTTGAGGCTTCTCTTCAGCAAGGTTGGGCCCCTAGTCCAGGGCTCCACTGAGTCGCGCTGCATCAGTAGCGTGCCGCACTAAGGCCCTTTGGGCCGCGAGCTCGCTGCTGGTGAGCCGGCTCTCCCATTGCTCCGCACTCGGGAATTCGTGTTGGTGGAATGCTTTATTTCGTTCGCACTCCCATGTGATGTGGTATAGTGTGGGTGTGTCGCCGCACCAGGGGCAGTTTGCTCTGTATTGTGTTGGTGACATCTTGTTATAGATGTACAAGTTGGGGAAGGAGTTTGTTTGTAGCCTACGCCAGCCGACTGCTTCCTCCCTCGTGAGGGCTTTGTGTGGTGGTGGGTACTTGAATCTAGTCCCTCTGTATAGTTGTAATGTCTCTGTGTATCCCCCCTCGCATGCTAGTAGCTGAAGCTCCAGAACATCTGACATGCCTGCTCGGTATGTAAGCCCTCGAGCTAGGCTGTCTGCTGTTTCGTTCCCCGCTACGCCTGCGTGGCCTGGGACCCAGATTATGTGTTGTATGGGTGTCTTCTCAGCAGAGGCTGCTGCCCCACTGATTATCCTGAGGGCCATGCCGCTAATTCTGCCCTTCGTATAGTTTTTACACGTGTCTTTCGAGTCTGTTAAGATGTTTAGGGATCGGCCTTTCCTATAGCCTTCTGCTACCGCCAGCGCGACGGCAATTTCCTCGGCCTCCGTTATGCCCACGACCTCCACTGAGGCGCATGTGGCCATGTCTCCTGTGCTATTAACTACCACCGTAGCGGCTAAGCGCTTCCCTGCATGTACGTACATGGAGGCGTCCGTATAGACTGTGTTCTCTGATCGGCCTAGCCTCCTTTCTATCTGCTCGGCCCTTGCTTTTCGTCTGTCCTCGTGTAGGTTAGGATCCATGTTTTTAGGCAGGGGTCCTACATTAAAGGTCTTTCTAAGGTCGTCCGGTACGTCCGCGTATCTGTCTATGAGTCCGCACGTGTTCCGACCCAACCTTCTCAGGAGCGCCCTTCCCGTAGAGGAGCCTCTGAGTCTGATGAGTTGTGCCCCCAATTGAGCCTCGGCAAGCTCATCGAAGGTATTGCTGATTCCGAGTTGGAGTAGCTTCTCGTTTGATGCGTTTCTGGGCAGGTGTAGAGCAATCTTGTATGCCTTCCTGAGAATACAGTCGGCTTGCTCTCGCTCCGCCTTTGTTGTTGCGTGGTAGGGCAAGGAGTACATAACTCTGCTAACTATTAGGCTGTTGACGAGTTTGAGGGTATCTTCTTCTTTCATCCCGTACCTTCTCTGAGAGACTCTACTGATCATTCTGCCAACCTGCTCCGCGGCTCTTCTCAACAGGCTGATGGTATGGCTGCATTTTCGGCTGCTCTGCAGCCACATGCCTAGGATTCGTACCATGTTCTGTTCTTGGATCAGTTGCCCCTCTAGAACTACTTCCAGCGAGGCTTTGGTAGGATTTCTTCCGATCCTGATGATTTCCGACTTCTCCGTCGAACATCTGAGGCCTCTCTCCCAGACGTAGGTCTCTACGCAGGTCGCAGCTTCTTGTAGTCTGTCTTGCTTCTCCCCTAACGATCCTTGGGTGACCCACACCGTGATGTCGTCGGCATATATCGCGTGTTGGATGCCCGGGATTTCCTTGAGTCGTCTTGCTAGCCCGATCATCGCCATATTGAACAGGACGGGCGATATCACGGAGCCTTGGGGTGTTCCTTTGCAAGGCGTGGTGAAGACGTCGCTTCTCAGCTCGCCTAGTCCCACGGTCGCTGTTCTGTCGCTCAGGAAGGCCCTGATGTAGTCGTGGGTTCTTCCCCCGCAGTTGGTGTTGTTGATGCCTTCTATGATGGCGGCGTGGCTCACGTTGTCGAAGGCTCCCTTTATGTCGAGGGCCATGACAACGTTTTCGCCACTTCTCGGCATTTTCTCGAGTACTTCCTCCTTGAGTTGGAGTAGTACGTCCTGCGTAGACAGGTGGGCTCTGAACCCGTACATGCTGTCTGGGTACAGTTGGTTCTTCTCTAGGTGCGACTTACAAATTCAAACTTCCACACCAACCAGTAGGTACCGAAGGATCAGCGAACAGTCCGCTTGCTACCGTTGCAGCCAAGTGACGATCGTGGTGCATCATTTGGGTATCGCTGATGTTGCCGAATTCTGGAGATGAGAAGCACATACTAAGGACAAGAGTGAGTTCGGAAGAAAACATTTTTTATTGTGAAAAGTAGTGGCCGCAAGAAGAGAAAGGAGGACGTCAATATGGTTAACTACACGGGCAGTGAAGACACGTGCGATCATAAAAACGATAGCTCATTGTCGCGCTCTTTTTTAATAGGGCGCACAAGTGTCCAGGTATGTACAAACCGTGCTTTGTAAGGGACAGTTCGTAGCATAGTGAAATTTCAGCCTCGAGAAAATACTTGTATCGTGACAACGTAAACGTGGAGCGCTACAAGTGAAGAAGCTCCATGTGCACCACCCAAATTGCAACACAGGCAAAATACGCTGTTTAAAAATGCCAGTACAGCAACACTGAACGAGAAGATATATTTCCTTGTTCCGTCAAGCGCACCCCATTCTCTGCAAAGCCTCGATGAATATTTCTTTTTCTGTTTTTGCGAAATATCTTATCACAGTAAGAACTGCCGCTTGGACTTGGTAGTCTGAGTACAGTTTCTGAAGAGGACTTGCTTGCAGAATCGCTTCTAGTTTAGGATGCCGGCAGTTTAAACATAGATAGACATTTAAATGCATTTATTCGAACGACATGGTCAGGAGGTGCAACCATACAGCAAACAGATCAATTATTGATCCAGTTTTTGCAGATGACCGGAAGGAGGCTTCGCTGGCAGAACATGCGGGCTGACTATATTGTTCAAGATTTAAGCGAACTCGCAAGACAAACACCAAGCGGAAGAATGACGAGGGAGAAACGCATGCTTTCAGGGGCTGTTTTCAGGTGCAGGGTAGAATGGGCTGTGCGGATTTACACAAGCATTATGGCTGATATTCCTAACCTCCGATTTCATCACAAACCACGTGACTTGAGGTTGTCATCATCATTAGCCTGAGTACGCCCACTGCAGGGCAAAGACCTGTACCATGTCTCTTACCATGTCTACCTGTCCTCTGCCAGCGGCGGACACCGTATACCCGGACACTTAATCTCATGCGCTCACCTAACGTCCTGCCCCCTCCTGCTGCGCTTTCCTTCTCTTAGAATCCACTCCGTCACTCTCATGGACCAGCGCTTATCTTGCACTCGCATTACATGCCCTGCCCAAGCTCACTTAATTCTTCCTCTTGATTTCGGCTAAGATGTCATTAACCGAAGTTTGTTCCCTCACCCACTCTGCCCTCTTCCTGTCTCTTAACATTACACCTATAATTCTTTTCATAGCTTACTGCACTGCTTTTAACTTAGGCTGAACCCTCTTTGCTAGTCTCCACGTTTCTGCTCCATAGGTGAGTACCGGCAAGCTACAGCTGTTGTATACTTTTCTCTTGATAGAAATTGGTAAACTGTCATTCATGACCTGAGAGAACGTGCCATATGCGCTACATCCCATTCGTAATCTTCTAGTTCTTTCCCTCTCATGATCCCGATGAGCCGCCACTACCTGCCTTAAGTAGACGTATTCCTTCACCACTTCCAGTACCTCGCTAACAATTGTGGATCGCTGTTCCCTTGCGCGACTATTGAACATTACGTTAGTTTTCTGAATGTTAATTTTCAGGCCCACCGTTCTTCCATGATACCGCTGTATTCGTGTCGTGAAGTATGACGATTACATACTCATAAATGAGGGCATTGCAATGAAGGGGGAGGGCGCACATTCCATGACATGATTCAACTGAGGGCTGCCGCATGATATAAACTTCTCTAGGAGCGGCAAAATATGAAAGCTCAAGGAGTACAGAGAAGCCCAATTGGTGGAAATGCGGCGGAAAATAAGGTTCTTGTACCAGCTAAAAGGCTGCAAGGTTTGAATGTAGCAAAGGAATGCCACACAGCGGAGCTAACTGCTGACGCTCTAAAAATGAGTCCAAGAACCGGGCTCCCCATCAACCGGGAACAGCAAGGCACCTCGTAAGTTGTAAGCTTTTCTAGTTTTATTCGGGTCGAAGGGAGCAGGCGAACAGAATTTTTCAAAACACCCGCTTAGCCCGCGGACACTGCTGCTCAGTGCATGGGCAGGGGCTAAGGGAAAGCAAAAGTCCTCTTTCTAGCCCTCCTAAATTTATGGCATTTAGTCTAACAGCTGTCACTCGGAACGCTAGCGGTGAGGATAAGCTGAGATTGGATTTATTCTTTAGTGCTAAGACTCTCAAGCCTGACTTCTCGCTATGGGTTATTGTTTCTGAAAACAGGACATGGCAGAAGCATCTTGCGAAGTTTCTGTGAACTCACCTTAATGTACTAAGGATTGACGACACTCTTCAAAAGGAAGGTTCCGAGCAGGTTATTGAGTATTTAAAAAAAACAGGCATACCATAGCTTTTAGCCTTTTCTGTGGACATAACACACTGGAATTATTCGATCTGCATGATGACCTGTTGAACAGTGTCAGAGATTGCAACTAGTCCCATGGAGTGGGTCGAATTTAAAATGCGCCACGTGTGACAGTGAACAGATACTCACAGCTGCTTTCAACCTGCTTGAACTCCACTTTTGCGCACTTCGAAGGAAACACTGTCTCACACAGAAATGGTATCTGCATTTGTTCGTGTGTCGCGCCGACCTTGAGTTCTGAAAGTAGTAGGACTCATTTTTTTAAACAAAATTTATTCAAGAGAATAGTACGAACGATTACAATTTTTCAAGGTAGCACCCTTCCGCACCTACACGCTGCTTCCAATGAGTTTTACAGTTTTCGTACGCCTCCAGGAACGCCTGGACCGGAATGCTATTTAGCTCCCTCGTCACGGCCTGTTGAACCACCTCTACCGATCAGTGATGTTCCCCCTTGAGCGTCGATTTTATTCTCGGGAATATAAAAAAGTCTGGCGGGGCCATGTCGAGGCTGCAGGGGTGCTGAGGCAGCGTTCCCGCCTTGTGCTGGGCAAAAAATCGAGGTCCTCATTCACATGATGAAGAAGATCCTACCGGTTGGCCTTTTCCTCCTCTGACAACACTCCCGGCACCAACTTCGCGCACGCTTTCCTCATGGATAAGTTTTCTGTCACGATCTCAAAAACTTGGGTTTGAGGAATGCTCAAGTCATCAGCAATTATTCTGATACTTATTCTACGATCACTGTTAAGTAAATGTCTCACTCGCTACACATTTTCGTTGGTCTTGCTGGTCGAAGGGCGTCTGGACTGTCGTCTTCCTCCACTCTTTCCTTACCTTCTCGGAACAGCTTGTGGCACTCAAAAAGCACCTGATCTACCCATGGAAGCGTCACCGTAGGCCTCCTTAATCATGTTGTGAGTCTCTTTGCCGGTTTTACCAAGATATACTCAAAATTGTATCGCGTATCGCTGATCCAGTAAACGCTCGATGATTCTGCGTGACGAGACGTTTCGACAGGGGTTCACAGTACAAGCGACCTCCTCTCTTCAACGGCCGAGAGCCGACTGCCGATTTTCCCCAGCATTCCCAATATCCCCCTTCCACGATCCTGCACGCGCAGACCACCTCTCGTCCGCCCGTTCGCCCAGGGAAAAACCAGTCCTACTACTTTCAGAACAGACCCTGTATATGTACACATCGCCGCCCAGTTCCCGAGCCAAGAGTGGCCGATGTCGTAACAAGTTCACTGACTGCCTTTGACCTTTGACAGGAACTCGTGAATGCCCGTTTAACGGCCACGTAAGATTCTTGAGCTTGTGTCTATACTTCGCCCCTGAACACGTGTGCCGGGCCTGTGAGCCAAGGGGTAACAAGCCAGTCGTTCCATACGCTTAGGCACACTAGAAGTTAGTAAAAAGAGCCATCGTAAAGAATTGCTTCATGGACGCTCTCGAAAAATCATATGCACACAGAAAGATGTTTTCCAGAGACAGGCGCATCGCCTTGAGGAATCCGGTTATCTAGCACGGCTGCTAATTGCTGTAGCGAAAAGCATGCTTTCAAAGCCAAGGAAAGAATCCAGCGCAAGTGTCTCTCGAAGGAAGGCATCGGTGATGCCCTAACTGCATGCTGTGTCACACAAGCTGAAGAACATGAGGGAAGCCAACCGTCACCGGAACGAAGGAGCATAGGGTACGAGGGGGATGCGGGGGGTGCCGTCCGCCCCGGGTGCAGCGCTCAGGGTGAGCAAATGCAGGGCGGACGGGGACACGACGCTGTGCTTGTAACTCGAGCCTTCGTCTTTAAAATGTTGCAAATAGAAAAAATGTCTCGCATTTTCACGTGATACACCTATCATTTTTCCTTCCATAGCTCGCTGCGTTGTCCTTAACTTAAGCTGAACCCTCGCTGTTAGCCTCCACGTTTCTGCCCCATAGGTGACTACCGGTAGGATGCAGCTGTTGTATACTTTTCTTTTGAGGGATATTGGTAAACTACCATTCAAGATCTGAGAGAACCTACGCTACGCTACCCCTGCTACGTTTGCCTTCTCTTGGAATCCACTCCGTTACCTTTAAGACCAGTGGTTATCGTGCATTCGCATTACATGCCCTGCCCAAGCCCATATCTTCCTCTTGGTTTCTACTAGGATGTCATAAACCCGCGTTTGTTCCCTCACCCACTCTGCCCGCTTCCGGTCTCTTAACGTTGCGATTTTTCTTTCCATAGCTCGCTGCGTTGTCCTTAACTTAAGCTGACTCCTCTTTGCTAGCCTCCAAGTTTCTTCCCCGTAGGTGAGTACCGGTAAGATACACCTGTTGTATACTTTTCTCTTGAGGGAGATTGGTAAACTGCCATTCATGATCTGAGAGAACCTGCCGATTGCGCTCCACCGAACCTTGAGAGTGTTCACCAGCGCCACTCTCGCCAGTGGAGGTGGACATACTATGTCCTGTACGCGTGTTCGCCAAATGCAGCCGGTACAGCCAGCGATGACAGCGCCGCCCACCGGCAGGTAGCAGGCACCATTAAGGCTGGTTATAAATATTCATTCAGAACGACGGCTTGACAGCGCCACGAGGTATCGGCCGATAGCGTCATTATCAAGGGCGTAATCAGAGACCATTTCAGTGACTTGCTGGGTCACACGCGAAGGGCGGAGGGCAGTTTCCATAACGATTTCCTACCGTTTATGCCAAGGCTCGACGATGAAGTCAGAATTCGTCTTGAACAGCCAATAACCGTTACAGAGCTAGAGGAAGCAATAGATCAACTGCCATTGGGTAAAGCACCCGGTCCTGATGGTTTAGGAGCCGCCTTTTACAAATATTTCAAGTCAGAAATCGCCCTAATTCTGCTGAAAGTTATTGTCGAAGCGTACGAGAAAACGCGTACGCCATTGTCATTCACCACATCGCACACTGTACACATACCGAAGTTTGCTGAGCCAGAAAAACGTCTGTTGGTGGGGTCTTATCGCCCGATAAGCCTCACCAACGTAGATTATAAGATATTCATGAAGGTTCTGGCAAAGCGAATTCAGGGCGTCATAACCATGCTAGTGGGGAGCCATCAAACTTGCGGTATCAAGGGTCGAAGCATAGCCACTAATATACACATAGCGCGAAGTGTGCTTGAATGCTGCGATGCACTAGGCGACAGGGTGGCAATGATGCAGCTAGATCTCGCAAAGGCCTTTGACCGTGTATCTCATGAGGTTCTTTTCAGCTTGCTAGATCAGGCTAATGTAGGCTGTGTAATAACGGAGGGCGTACGAATGGCGTACGCGAACTGCACAACGCGCGTCATTGTTAATGGGGAGCTGACTGAAAGCCTACACGTACGATCTTCAGTGAGGCAGGGATGTCCTTTGTCACCCCTATTGTTCGCAATCTATCTTGAGCCCCTTTGTCTGGCTATACTAAACTCTGAGTGTATAACTGGCTTCAGGTTACTGTCAGCGCATGTTAAAATCTTAGCTTATGCTGACGACATCGCCGTGTTCTGCTCAAGTAAACAGAGTATCTGTGAAGCCACGGCTGTTGTTGAGAAGTTTTGCAAATGCACAGGGGCGCAAATAAATTGGGAGAAGAGTTATGGATTCTGGCATGGTGACTGGGAGGAAACGCCAGACTATTACTCCCGACTTCGGTGGGCCACAACTCCGACGACGTATCTTGGAGTACCGCTGAACTCTTATAGCAACCCCGAACCATACTGGAATGAACAGGTGGCAATGGCAAAGGAAAAGGCCAGTGGGTGGCAGGGGCGACCACTATCAACGTTCTCGCGCGCCACTGTGTGTAACCTGTTCCTCATCTCCAAGATATGGTATGTCATGAATGTGTTGAGCGCCTCGCGGATCAATATTCAAAGGATCCATCGGGTTTTTGCTGTATTTATTTGGGCGTCGACATGGGAAAGAACTAGTCGAACAAACCTATCCTTGCTCGTGAAGAGAGGAGGTCTCGGTCTTGTTCATTTATTTGTAAGACAAATCGTGTCCCGCTTTATGTTTCTTCGCGACCAGAACGATATTTTTCTTCGCACAGTTATGCAAGTTCGTTTATGTCGATTGCTACCAGGAGTTGTAGTATGCTCTGTTGAAAACATGCGTGGTACAGTGAGAGGATATCTGCGTGAAGTTGTGCTTGCGTGCAGAATGTTACAAGTGCGATTTTCAGTGCAGTACCTCTCCAATGTCACTAGAAAAAATCTGTATAAAGATTTAATTGAATCAATGCTCCCTGTACCCATTTACCGATTGTCAAACTGCGGAGGCCCAGGAGCAGATTTGCTCAAAAGGGTTAAAAGAATGCCAGTTTACCCATCTTTGAAAACTTTCTTCTTCAAACTTCATACCGGAACTCCGTCGGTCAAAACATGGAAGCATGATAAAGGACTCTTTGTCCCTTGGTCAACAGATTGCTTTCTATGTAAAAAACCTGAAACAATAGATCACGTTTTTTTAGATTGTTGGGATGCGGTTTTTTTCTGGGATGTGCTTCAAAGAACATTAAAGAAAGATTTACCGCTACACCCGCATGGCATCAGGTTCTTACCGGTAGGAAAACAGGATATCCCTTATGACACTATTATGCTCCTTGGCCTCCATAGTTTATGGAAAACAAGGACACAATTCAACAATGCAGAAGTAGTTGTGAGATCTCCACGCGAGCATTTCATTGAAGGTGTCATACGTCTGAGGGAAGTGTATCAGGCACTGCCTGATCAGCCAACTTGGTTAAATGTGTTGGATGACTTGGTTGAACTGAAAAAATTTTAACCTGCTGTGTCAGTGCAAGTGTTGCTGACAAGTTTTACTTCTTTGTACCCGTTGTGAAAATGCAATAAAAAAAAAGCTACTATGGCGCAGTGGATTAGAGGCACGTGTTGCGTATGGAAGGTCGGCCGTTCGACTCCGCTCTCTGTACTGTAATTTTATTATTTTTTTTTAGTTTCATTTTTAATTACTCTCCCTTTTAGGTCGCAAATCGTGATGCTTAGTGGCATATAACGCCGTTTAAGATTTTCAAAACATTTTCTGCATAATTTTACACAGATTATTCACAGCGCTGGAATATCAGTTTTGAATTCAAAACTAAACATTACATGGTTAGTAACAATAGGTTGGTATAGACTTGTAAGCATTATTTAGGGAATAATTATCCCTTTTAGGTAAGCCGTTGTGACAATCTTCAGTCACCGTGATCAATTCACCGTGGTTTCAAGCCTTGTGGCTGTACAGGCTGCAGTTGGCGAATACGCGTCCTGTACTGTCCTGTCTACCACGTGTACCGCGTAAAAACGTGATCTAAAGGTGAGGGAAGAAGCTGTGCGAGAATCCTCCAATGCTATCTACGGCGTCAAGACTGCCAGGGTTGATGCCGTCGTCAGCTATTGAACCGACAAGGGAATGGAAATTAATAGGTGCCCGTTATGACATAGATGACGTACGTCATGAGTCATGACATACATACATGTCAAACACACACACACACACACACACACACACACACACACGCACGCACACACGTATATATATATATATATATATATATATATATATATATATATATATATATATATATATATATATATATATATATATATTTACGGGACGGCGGGCCCGTGCAGAGAAAGCCACACAGGAACGCAGGAGACCCAGGAAACCACAACCGGCCGCGGCGGTTCTGTTTCGTTCTCTACCTCTCGCGCTAGCACCGCGCGGACTCTCATCGCGTTCGCCCCGCGCCTCTTCTTTTTCCGCGCAGGGCACTTGGTCGGTGTACGCCCTGCCTGGGGCGTTTATTCTCGTAACATCTTTCCACCAGGGGGGGGGGGGGGGGGTGAAGGGGAAGAAAGTGGGACGCAGTGCGACGGTCCGGGTGTTCGAGACCAGAGAGGCCAGCCGGGGTGTATACGGCAGCCCCATGTGATGCCGTTCCACAGCACTGGCCAGTGGCTCCAGTGCAGTGGGGCGGAGCGAAAAATGTCGGAAGGCTGAAGCACTCAAGCATAGTCGGAGAAGCCCTGGCGTGGTGTCTGAAGACGTTGTTGGCACCGTCCATGTTGGCGTCCATGGTACGGCGCTCCACCTATGAGGCGGCATTCTGGTAGCGAGGCCTGGAGCCAGCAGGCGGCGGCGGCACTGATGAGGACGTGGGAGACAATAAGCGGGATCCCGGAGCCAAGTCGGGATCACTGCGGATGCCGGAGACATATCGCTTCATGTTTGAAACATGCTGTGGGAAAATGTGCTGCACACCGCATGGTCGATGCGCGGGGATGTCTTCGAGGTGGTATGTCACGGGGCCGAGCCGTGCAACGACATGGCAAGGGCCGCGGTATCGGGGCAAGAGCTTCGCGGCACGGCCAGTCGCGCGGATGGTGCGGCGAACGAGGACCAAGTCACCGGACCGGAAGGAGGGAAGTGCTGGTGCTGCCGCATTGGCCACTTGCACACTCTCATGAGCCGTGAGAAGGTTCCGCTGAGCGTCGAGGCAGGCGTACCTGAGTCGTTGGGCGGAGTCAGTTGGTGACGCAGTAGGATGGGGAAGGCCCAAATGCGCGTCGAGAGGGATGGAGGGCGTTCTGCCATAGACGACTGAGAACGGCGTGATATGCGTTGTTTCTTGCGCCGCAGTGTTGAGTGCAAAGGCTGCAGCAGAAACAAAACGATCCCAGTTTGTGTGGGACGGAGCGATGTAGGAGGCGAGTATAACCGCGAGGGTGCGGTTAACACGCTCCACGAGGCCATTGCTATGGGGATGATTGACGGATGTAGTGGAATGCGCAATGCCGAAGGAGCGGAGGGCTCGCCCAAATTCATGGGACATAAAGCAGCTCCGACGGTCCGTGATGAGGCGTTGGGGCGCACCGGGCCAAAGAACGAGATGCTCTTCCACAAGCAAGACGGCATGAGCGAACGACGTGTCTGGAACGGGCAGTGCTTCGACCGACTTGGAAAAGTAGTCGATTGCAACCAGAATATACCGGTTGCCGGCGCGCGTCTTCGGGAATGGGCCCAAGTGGTCCAGTCCAACCGGTTCGAAAGGTGAACTCGGCGGCGAAAAGGCCTGCGGGGGTAGCTTGGTTACTCGTGGACGACTTCCTGTATTGGAACGTCTGGCAGGACGCCACGTGTTCCTTGACGTCTGTGGACATATTAGGCCACGAAAAGCGCTCCGACACTCGTGCGTAGGTCTTGCCGCGACCAACGTGACCAGCCGCGGGAGCGTCGTGTAGGGCGCGCAAGATTTGCGACAGCAGTGTTGCCGGCACCACTGGCAACCACACGGGTGGTCGACCACGGAGCCGCTTCACATGACACAAGAGGTTATCCTTCATTCGATAGACCCGGCGCAGTTTGCGGAGGCCTGCGCCGGCGGGGGTGCCAAGGGAGTGGATTGTGGCAGCAATGTCGGGATCTTGCGTTTGTGCAGTCCTGAGGTCCGTCAAAGCCGTCACGAAGCAAGGGTCGCGAGAAAGGAAATCGGCATCTTGATGGGCAGAGCCGCGCCGGTGCACTATGGTGAAATCATACTCTTGAAGTTGCAGGGACCAGCGCGCATAGTCCGTGACTATGGTAAGTGACGACCATACAGGTAGGGGCGGAACTTCTCGGCGGCCTAGACAACGGCGAGGCACTCGAGTTCCGAAGAGTGGCGGCGGCGCTCAAAGTCGGAAAGCTGGCGGCTGGCATAAGCTAGCATTTTGTGGTCACCAGACCCGTCTTCTTGCAGGAGGACAGCGCCGAGCCCATCTTGGCTGGCATCCGTGTGGAGGACGATGGGGGCCGATTCGTCGTAATGGGCCAATGTATGAGGTTCGAGGAGGGCGTGCTTGACGTCAAGGAACGCGAGCTGTTGGGCCGGCGTCCAACTACACGCTGCATTCTACAGCAGGGCGGTCAACGGAGCGCTTTGCTTGACAAAGTCCGGAATGAAACGACGGAAATACGAAGCAAATCCAAGGAAACTTTTCAGCTCATTGGCGGTGGTGGGAGCTTCGTAAGCCGCAAGCGCCTTTAGCTTTTCAGGGTCGGGACGGATGCCATGCTGGCTCACAACGTGACCCAGGTACGTCACCTCTGCGAAACCGAAGAAACATTTTTTGGTTTTAAGCGAAGCCCAGGAGAGGTACGTAAGGGCCTCGAGTACGAGTTTGAGTCGCCTTTGGTGTTCTAACGTAGCCGCGTAGACAATTACGTCGTACAGGTAGACCAACGCCGTAGTCCACTTCATATGGCCTAAGACACGTTCCATGAGGGGCCGAAAGGTAGCTGGAGCATTCGAGAGACCGAAGGGTTGAACTGGATCGTACAGGCAATCCACGCACACAAAGTGCTGGCACAGGCCAAAAACCATGCCCTGCTTCGGGCCAAGGCAGATTGGGCCACTGAACACTGTGTCGTAATCTGTGCGCTCCATGGCAATATTCATATCTGTGGCTGCTGTAGCAATCTTGCGTTAATAAAATTATTATTATTATTATTATTATTATTATTATTATTATTATTATTATTATTATATAAAAAATGCCGGCAGAGAATCAGAGCAATTGCGCCTTGAAGCGGTTTTTAAAACCCTGGTGTGACAGGGGAGCTGGGTTGAGAGCATCAAGCGACGCTGTAGGAGCGTCTTCGATGTCGTCGGCGACTTGTAGGAGTTCAGCCGATGCTTTTTGTGGCGCTTGTCGGTGCGCATTGGCTGGGGGGACTTGACAGCGCCAGTGTTCGTGGAAGGCGCGGCGTCCATGGAGGATGCTCTTCTGGGCCGAGAACGTTCGTGAACGCTGAGGTGACGCGCTTCTTCTTCAACTCCACTGGGGCCACTGGGCTCAGCTCGCGTGGCACGCAAGACCATATCGACCTCGACAGCGAGGTTCACAGCAGCGCGAACGGACCCGGGACGACCAAGACAGACCTGGGGCTGGACTTCCGGGTCTCGAATGGTGTCCACAAAACCTTCCGTGCTGACCAAGCCCATGGTGGTCGGTGGCGCACCCGGCAGCGACTGCGACGCCAACCGCAGAACAACCGCGGAAAGGTCCTGGTAGCTTTCCCCAGGCTCCTGCCGGCGAGCACGCAGGCGCTGGTATTGGAGCCGGGGCTGGCCCGACTCATAATGGTCGGCGAGGATGCCCGCGATGGCGTCGTACCGGCCCAGCTCCGCGCGAGGCAGTTTCGGCAGCAGCTCCGCCGCTCGGCCCCGCAGCTTGGAGACGAGCATCACGGCCTTCGTGCTGGCGTCCCATCCCTGCGCCGCCGCGATGGTGTCCAGCTGGTAAAGCTCCCACGGAGCAGTACCGTCGAACGTCGGCAACTCCGCCGCCATCCACAAGTGGCGGACCGGAAGGGGCGCACCCGCGCCGAGCCCGTTATTGGCGGCTACGACCGCAGACCCAGCGACGGCAGAGCCGGAGACAGCGGTGGCTGGGACGCCCAAAGACACCTGACCCGTGTTCGGCTCGGCTGGCACAAGGCGACGGAAGTAGCGCCGGACAGCTTCCATCTCCCCAGCCTGGGCAGTCAGACGGGCCTCCCATGCGTCCATCCGCTGGGTAACTTTATCCAGGAGGCGCTCAATAACGGCGTCCAGTTTAGCGTCCAGCTGCTCTGAAGGACCGAGCCCCTCCGAGCGCCTAGGTCCAGCGGCGCCGGCCGCGGCGTCGTCGTCGTCGTCATCGGATGGTGGCCGAGCCCTGTCGTATGGCACGTCAGTTACTTGACTCTGGGAGCGGGTGAGCGGCATAATCCCACCGCTGCCACCAAATGTTACGGGACGGCGGGCCCGCGCAGAGAAAGCCACACAGGAACGCAGGAGACCCAGGAAAACACAACCGGCCGCGGCGATTCTCTTTCGTTCTCTACCTCTCGCGCTCTCCCCTCGCGCTCGCCCCGTGCCTCTTCTTTTTCGGCGCAGGGCACTTCGGCGGCGTACGCCGTGGCCGGGGCGTTTATTACCATAACAATATATATACCTTTAGCGAAAAAGAGGATGTGCTTAAAGTGCATTTCAAACATATTGTATTAATTTCATATTTATTTCGCATTTTTTGTCCCTATGCTTAAACTGCAATACTAATGCTTTCTAAGTATACTACGAATAATATTTTGAACGTTCTTTAAAATGCGTGAAAAGTACATTTTTGACCGCTTAGCATATTTATAATGCACTAAAAAATACTAAAATTATGCAATAAATACATTAGATGTCGTCAGAAATACACTAAAAATATACATTAAATACATAAAAAATATATCCACTTCGGCTTGAAAAATGTCTACTGGTCGGCTTCACAGAATGAGACGGGTTAATGCTTCAAGTGCAGAACAAATTGTACAAGTGAAGTTATCATCAATTGCAATGTACATGAGATTATAAGGTCACGTGATGGCATGGGAACGGCAATTGGATTGGATTGGATTGGAGCAAACTTTATTTGTGCCTGCAGTTGGGCGCTCGCGCGCCCCGACGAGGGCCTACGTCGTCTACGAGGCTGCCGTTACTCCGCGCGGGTCTCCGCTCGCCGTTGCCGGCTCGCTGGGTCCCTGCCTTTCGAGCGCCCCGATGACCTGCTGGACGGCTCATAGCTGTTGGTCATGGTCGTTGCTCTTCGCTGCTGCCTCCAGCCGCGGCGGGATTGTTCCTGATCTTGCTTCCTTTGGATTTCTGATGCAGTCCCACAAGATGTGCGTGTGATCTGCCGGCTCCCTCCGGCAGACTCTACACGTATCGGTCGGGTAGGTCTCGGGGTACATGCGATGCATCAGTCCCGGGCTCGGTAGCGATCCGGTCTGGAGCTGTCTCAGTAGTACTGCCTCCGCTCGACTCAGCCTCGGGTGCGGGGGTGGGAGAGTCCTGCGAGCCAGGCGGTAGGCCTTCGTGATTTCGCTGTAGTCGGTCATGCAGTCCTTGGCTCCGAACCACGTCGAACGGTGTGTTGCCGGGGCGCGGTTGGTTAGCGCTCGCGCCGCTGCGTGTGCCGTCTCATTGTGGTTCGCACTGCGTTCCGACGCGTCGCCCGCGTGCGCCGGAAACCACTTGATTCTTACTCGTCTGTCTTGCAGTTTAGTCGCTCGTAGTACGCGCTCGGCCTCCCTGCAGACTTGGCCTTTGGCGAAGTTTCGCACCGCCTGTCTCGAGTCACTCAGCACCGTGTAGCAGTCTGCGTCGGCTATGGCCAGGGCGATGGCCACCTCCTCCGCTTGTTCCGCTCCGGCGCCTCTCACGCTCGCTGCCGTCCTCGTGGCGACGGTCGACGCCTCTATGACGACCGCTGCGAAGGCGTTCCGTTGGTATTCGGCCGCGTCCACGTACCGCGCGTGCTCGTCGTTGGCGTGCAGGTAGATGAGAGCCTTGGCCCTCGCCGCTCTTCTTTCCTTGTTATACTCGGGGTTCATGTTCTTGGGTATGGGGTCGATTCTGGTCTGGCGTCGGACCTCTTCGGGGACGGGGAGCTTCGTCTCCGCGTCGTTCGAGTGTCCTATTCCCAGTCGTCCAGTATCTTCCTCCCGGCTTTGGTCGTGGACAGCCGCTCCAGTTGAGAGGTCCGTTGCGCTTCGGCTATTTCTTCGAGCGTGTTGTGCATCCCGAGTTGTAAGAGGCGGGTCGTGCTCGTGGACTCGAACAGGCCCAGCGCCGCCTTGTACGCTCTCCTGATGATTGCATTAATTTTGTTGCGTTCGTGTTGCAGCCATCTATGGTAGGCTGCGACGTACGCGACGTGGCTGATGATGAAGCATTGGACGAGCCTGATTAGGCTCTCCTCTCTCATGCCAGCCTTCCGGGAAGAGACTCTTTTGAGGAGTCGCATAGCGTTGGCCGCTTTTGCCGTGAGACGGGCGATGGTTTCGCCGTTTCTTCCATGCTTTTCGATGACCATGCCTAGGATCCTGATTTTGATGACCTCGGGGATCACGTTGCTGGATTTGGTTACGATTCTGATTTTTTCGCATTCGCGTTGTCTGGTCTTGCATCTGCCATTGTTGTTAGGTGGGAGTATGAGGAGCTCCGATTTGCTCGGCGAACATCTCAAGCCGGTGCCTTCCAGGTGGTCTTCTATCGCGTCGACGGCGGCTTGCAGAGCGCCCTCGATGTGGGCGTCGCTGCCGCCGGTCACCCACAGTGTGATATCATCCGCGTAGATGGTGTGCCTGACGTCTTCGATGTCCGCGAGCTTCTCGGCCACTCCGATCATTACCAGGTTGAACAGCATCGGCGAAATGACCGATCCCTGCGGTGTGCCGGTGCTCCCGAGCTTCTTCTCTTGCGTTTGTAGGTCGCCTGCTCGTAGCTGGGCGGTCCTGTCCGTGAGGAAGTCCTTAATGTAGTTGTAGGATCTTTCGCCCATGTTGAGCTTAGAGACTTGGGACAGAATCGCCGAGTGTTTCACATTATCAAAGGCGCTCTTTAGGTCGGGACCCAGGATTGCCTTGTTGTCGCGGGCGCTGCCGCCATTGTCTATGATTTGGTATTTGAGCTGCAGCATCGCGTCCTGCGTGCTGAGGTGCTGTCTGAAGCCGGTCATCGTGGCCGGATACAGCCCTTCTCGTTCCAGGTAGTCTTGCCACCTGTTGAGCAGGACGTGCTCCAGCACCTTGCCCACGCAGGACGTGAGCGAGATGGGCCGAAGGTTGTCCGTGTCCGGTGGCTTCCCCGGCTTGGGTATCAGGATAGTCTTGGCTGTCTTCCACTGCTTTGGTAGCGCGCTCGCTCTCCAGCACTTGTTGAAGTATTTTGCGAGGTTCTCAATCGAGCCGTCGTCGAGGTTCTTGAGCGCCTTGTTCGTGACGAGGTCCGGGCCAGCTGCTGACCGGCTGTTGAGGGCGTGCAGGGCCGCGCGGACCTCCTCGACGTCGATGTCACGATCGAGCTTCGCGTTGGGTAGGCCGCCGTACGGCGTGTGTTGTTCGGTGGGCGTAGTGGGCAGGTATTTGTCATTGATGCGCCTGGTGACTGCATCGGCGCCCTGTACCGAGACCGCCCGATGTATGAGCTTGGCGAGTCTGTCCCTTTGGTGCGACTTGGTCTTGGTAAAAATATCTACACTGCAAATCATGACGGCACACAACAAATGCTCCGACAAGCTGTTGTGTTGTTGCGACTGAGAGAAGGATGAAAAGGAAATTGCACGGGCTTGCCTACTGGCTCAAGCCGAGCCACCACCGCTGCCACGTGCAGATGGAAGATAGTTTAAAGCTAAGAGGAAAGAGTGAAAGAAAAGAAAAGGCGCGCGCCGTACTTCGCTTGCTTTATATAAACCCACCGAGAACGACGCACTATCTTGCCCGGTGAGGCGTTTTTTGCGCAAAGACTGTGGGCCCAAAAATTATCCCAGAAGTTCCCTACTGGGGCGCTATGCCGGAAGGCCCGAGTTTGGCGCTCGCCCGAGTTTCATCCGAGTTTGTGATGACGGCAGTCAGTGAACGAAGATAGCGCGGAACGTGCGCAGGCAGCGGACAATAAAATGTAGAGATAAAGCCACGTAAAGGCGATACAAGCGCACCCTGCGCGCCTGTTTCACACTTCAAACACAATACACTGCGCAATACCAGGCCGCAGCGCTACCTGAAGTTATCAGCGCCATATCAGCAATCGCGAAATCGTGACTTCTCTGCTATCTATCTGCACACTCGCCGCTAGCTGTTTGACACGCCTTTTCGGGCGCGTCAAAGGCGTGTCTTCTCTTTCAGCTCTATCTGTCTCTCCATTTCCGAAGACGAACAGTGCGCACTAGGTGCACTCTTGTATCAACCCTTTCTCTTCTCTTGAATACGTTAAAAGGCAACCGATAATATTGTGAACATTTTGTTCATTTCCAAATGTATTTTAAAATCTGAATCCAATGAAGCGTTGTTGAAAAGCATAGCTTTAGGAAATTAACAAAGATTTGACACTTTCTGCCGCTAGAGGCGATAGTGAGGCAATTGCTTGCAGCGTGGCTTGCATACGAACTAGAGCGGCAGCCCACCGTGTCGAAAACGAGAGAGCTCCTGCGCTGACACGCCGCCGGTAGCGCTGCCTTCGGCCGGAAAGACTGGGCAACTACTACACGCTGAATCTGTCTTTTTTTTTCGGCCATTGCGATAATATATTTTATTGTGTCGTTTATCAAAATATAACAGTCATGCATCTTCTGGCTTGCATAATAAACAAAAGCAAAAAACTGAGCTTCACTGCACCCCCGCGTCACTGCTGCTCTCTGCAGTGACCTCAGGTGGAGCTCTCCGCTGCTACGGCCGCTGCCGGACTCCGCTATGGCCAACCATTGCTTTTAGTACGCTCTTGGCGAATCTCAGCGGTAGAAATTGGCCGTGCGAGCGGCTGTGATGCGGTGTGAGAAAAAAAAAAATGCTTTTTGGCTGTGTTCAATGATTCATTACGTATGCCTGTTGTGTGTGACGCCTCTTTAGTGCACTGCGGATGCGAAGATCGTGCTACCCAGCGACACAACTCATCCTATGTCATCAGACGCTGACTAAAAGCTGTGAAGAGGGCGGCGCGCGTATCTGCGTAGTATTTGTTAACGTCGCGCACTTCAAGGTTCTGCGGACTGGTTTGGTCACTAACGTCGATCGCCGTTGTACACCGCAGGGACATCGCATTAATATCATTCGGGCAGGTGAGGGATCCTGTTTGTAATAATGGAATCGGACTTATAACACAGAAAGGTGTTACGGTTGTGAAGTACGCAGTGCTTGCGTGCTAGAAATTACAAACACTTTATTGCACTGGGTCTGGAGCAGCGATCGTTTGTCGATCCCAGATGTATTTGACACATTGATGCTGAGCTTTATCACCGATGAAAGGACGGCCAAGCCAAACACCTGTGATGCGATGTTGTTGGAGTAGGACGTGCTCCAAGCACCGGTTCGTCGTCGTGCTCCGTGTTTGACGCCTTGCAAGCAGGTGTGACGCGCCTTCAGCGTTGTGCTGTGTCTTACGTGGTTGCAACAGGCTATAGTGTTGTGCAATCTGGGTATGCGAGCGAAGAAATCGGCGGCTTTCGCCACGTTCCGTGTCCTTCGCAGGGGTGCTTAGATTTATCAGCGATGACGTCCGTTTTGCCTGTTATATTTCGATGGTCAACATCGTCGATGTCTGTCAGCAATCAGCACAGCCGCGCAGCATACCTGTAGCCGGCAGGGATGTTGGGAGTGGCCCACCCATAGCGCGTACGCCTATAATTTATGTACGGCACGCCGGGGGCGTGACCAATGGTTTTGATTGACAGGTGAACTCGGAGCTAAAGTCGTGAACGGTGAAGTGCCTCGAATTCATCTCGGGACTGTCATGGCGGCAGCAGCAGCAGCCTGGGTAATCGCTTCCTCTGACGGCAAATGGCAGTACGGCCGGCTGGACCCGTTTACTGCCTTGGCCGACGTCGAATTCTAGCGACATTTTCGCGTCTCCAAAAAATCGGTACGATGGTTGTGTAAGTAGTTAGGCGACGACCCACGCCTGCGGAGAGTGCGCACCGGGCTTCATTCGCTTTCGGTCGAAGAGCAAGTCCTCTGCGCCCTTCGGTTCTTCGCGACTGGGAGCTTCCAGGGGAGCGTCGGCGCAGACCGCTTTATTGGACGCCAATAAAGCACTGTGAGCCGCTCTGTGAGGGACATATCCAACGCGCTTATCGACGCGGCTGTGCAGAAGCGGTGGCTCGCATTGCCCACGACTGCGGCCGAGCGTGCGTACGTTGAGGAGCGTTTCCTTCTGCGCGGCGGCATCACAGACGTCGTGGGATGCGTCCACGGGACCTACATTGGCGTAAAGGCCCCTTCGAAGTCGAGCCCTGACATGGTGAAAGCGAACTATTTCACGAGGAAGGCACATTATGCATTGAACATTGCAATCAGTAAAAAAAGATAATTGTTCTCACCAAGTCCTTTGGGCTATCTCTACAGCACAGTGCCAAAGTCGGTCCCAGACTCTTTTGCCGAAGACTGGATCAGCCGCTAACCGGTTCCACAGAACAATTCATAACATGCCAGATACCTTAAGAGAGGCCCACAAAAAAAAAGTGGGCTCCTCGGCAACGGCGAAATCGAAAGTTGTAGATGGCCACTTGTTAATCGGGCCACTGCAGAGCACTCACCACAGTGCTAATTAATTAAATCCGACGAATGAATGTCATCTTTCGCACACACCTCTCACTTGCATCTAAAAAGTATAGTCACAATGCTGCAGAATCGGAAAGATAACCGCCACTGCTGACCAAAAGCCGGTGCGAGCTCATTGACAACGAATTTCGGACAGCTCACATTAACGCGGTATGCATGAAATGAACAGATGCATGCAGTTCATTTCAGAACACGGCATAATATTCAAGCGATTCTGAACAAACCGAGTTTTCTCATTCAAGTCACGCGAAATTCAACTTGCGATGAAAAAAAATGTGTGATAAAAAAGTTTCACCATGTGGGATTTGAACCCACGCGCTCCCATTGCCTGTCGACTCTCCGGAGCGACGCATTAGACCACACGGCCACAGAACAGCGCGGAGTGATACACCTCTCTTTATTTTTTTTTTTTTGCGGACTACTTCCGTAGCTTTGCACACATGGAGGAAGGAAACAACTAAGGAGAGGCCCTGACGTCACTTTTTGTGAAGCCGCCCCGCAACCGGAAGTTGGCTCGGCTCTCCTCACTATCTTCTTTCTCCACCGAGCTACGGGGCGGGGATCGCGCGCGGCTCGCAAGCGCTTCGTAAAAGAAAGGTATCAAAAAAACCGCGCCGCTCGCCGCTACACTCCTACACCTCCCTCTCCGTAAACACGCACCTAGACACAGACCGGCGCACAGGTGCGGTGAACCTTTTCCGACGCCAGGCGAAGAAAGAAGACAATGCGCGCTCACCATCCTCCTCGGGCTACCGTACACCCGCCGTGTGGCCTTCGAAACGCAGCTCAGCATCGCCGAGAGCGGCTTCATGTTTCTGTGCTGTTTGGTGAGGTGCGAAAGTTAGCTGATCAAAACAATCAACGCTTCTTCGCCTGTCGAAGCGCGGTTCCGGAGTGCCACCTTTTCGCGAGATTCATTTCAATGCATCGATCGCTCCGCGTAACGACACCAAGTTTGACGAACAAAATATCAAATGAGCGGTTATTTGCCGCATTTAAAAGCAATCCTAGATGCGTGCGTAACGTCACGACGCCAGGCATGTAGACTTTAACACGCAAGGCCGAACACATCGTGCCGAAAGCCCGTCCACCGCCACCGAGAAACACTCGGGCCCCTAGCAACAACGACGCTAACGACGCCGTACGCCGTTGCTAGTGGCCCGAGTTTTCTTAGCAACAACCACAACGTTGCTAGTGGCCCGACTTTTTAAGCCTAAATTTTGACGTCAATTCCGCCACATTTTCGCCAATGCATTGGGAGTACGAAGGGTCACTCCTTAGTTTTCCTTCCTCCATGGTTGCACATGTACCTCGTCGCCATTGGCGGTCAGCTGATCACGGGCGTTGGTAGCGTTCCCTCGCGGTACAAAGCAAAATTTAATAATGCATAAATCACTCCAAAGCGCTTTAAATCCAAATCTTGCACACTATAAAATGCTTATAAAGGTGTATTAAGTGCATTATAAAATTTAACAAACCTTGTTTGTCTAATTGCGCACGCAGTGCACTTGGTGGAGCGACACACAAATGAAAAGTGCACCGGCGGTTGGCTCACGTGACGCGTTCTTTGTAGACCGCCCAAGAAGCCGATGAGGTGGCGCCGATGTGATTATAATGCACGGAATATATCCAGATAACCCACTGAAGTTGGAGGCGTGACGAGGGTGGGATTTTGTCTAGCTACCATTAGTTCACTCATCTGAGGGCGTCGCCAGAGCTCGGGAAGATTCTGAGTTTCTGCAAACTCGGGCCTTCCAGCATAGCGCCCCTGGTCGCGTTCGAATCGTAAGACGATCGAGAACAGAAGTGCTAGTCGAAACTTGCGTCAGAAATAGGTCAGGAGTCGAACTGTCAACCAACATGTGCGTCTAAGGGAGCCGGTCGGCCTTGCCGTTCGTGGTCCTTTTCGCTGACATATTCGGGCCCGGAAATGCCCAAGGCGCCTTTGCCGGTATCATGCTATCACGTTCTCCGCACGTAGTGTAAATAAGTGGTGATTACCTTCCTGCTAGAAGTTACCATAAACGAAGGGACTTCAGCACAGAAAAGGCTTGGTTGGGCAGGTTGGTAATTCATTGCAACACAGTAATCACAGCGCGGGAACAACGCAGGCGTCCTCGTCCCGTCTCGTCCTTGTCCTGCGTTGCTCCCGCGCTATGATTACTGTGTTGCAGCGAAAGGACGACAGGAAAGGGAGAGCTTTCACTGTTCCCTGGAACGTCATTTCGAGCCCAAGATTGCTCCACGGTAGCTTGAAGTGTAATGCAAATATGTTTACGTGGACTGCCCATTTGTTACAATTTAAGTATACTCGGACGGATTAATTGCGTATTTACGAAAGTACACTTTAAAAACATTGCCAAAACCAAAATGCGATTTCCCCAAACTCGGTTTCGAGCATTAGGTTGTTCAACGGCAGCTTGAAGTGTGCTGCAATTATGCTAAGGCGGACTGCCAATTTGCTAGAATTTAAGTATTCTTTGGAAGAATTGATTGCGTATTTACGGAAGTACACTTCAAATACGTTGACAACACGCAAATGCCATTTCACGAAACGCGATTTCGAGCACACGACTGTTCAACGGCAGCTAGAAGTGTGCTGCAAATACGTTTAAAAGGACTGCCCGTCTGTTAGAATTGAAGTATATTTCGGATGAATTAATTTCATATGTACGAGAGTACACTTTTAATACATTGATAAGATGCTAAAACTGCATACATATACGTTTACAAGGACTGCCCGTTTGTTAGAATCGAAGTATACTTTGGATGAATTGATTTCATAGTTCCGAAAATACATTTTTAATAAACTGACAAGATGCTAAAACTGCATACATATTTTTTCATGTATTTGAAGAGTGCTCGAAGCATGCTTTAAGTGAGGTATTTTTTGCATATTTTAAGAATATATTTCGAATACCAAGCATGAAATTACAGGAATGTATTTCCTACATATTTTTAGTGCATTCATGAATACAAATTATGTTTAAATTACAATCTAAATAGCCCACCATATATTCCAAACGTATTAGTTTTTGCTAAGGATATATATATATAAACGTAATTCGGTTGACACAAGGTAGAAAAGAACTACTTTATTCTACCGTGTGTCAACCGAATTACGTTTATGTTCTACCGGATCCATACGATCTTCACCCCCTTCTATATATATATATATATATGCCATGACCTATGTCGTAACGAGCGCCTCTTTTCCATTCCCTTCTCTGCTCAATAGCTAACGACAGGGCATCGACTCTGGCAGTCTTGATGCGCCGTGGGTAGCATTAGAGATAGAAAGGAATTTTAATGAGGGAAAGGTGAGGGAGCTTCTGCCCTCACCTTTCGATCACGTTTTTACGTGGTACTCGTGGTAGTACAAGACATACTATGTTCACCACAATCGGTGAGAGTGGCGCTGGTGAACACTCTCAAGGTTCGGTTACACTGCACATAAATATCCCAGAACGCAGAAGATTGTACAGCCGTAACTTAGTTGGCAGAGCACTGGACGCGAAATTCGGAGGTCGTGAGGTTGGATTTCACCAGTGGCTTTTGCTTCTTCTTTCTAATCAATTATCTTTTACAAAAATGTTTTTGGCCGCCGCGATGGCTCAGTGGATATGGCGCTTGGCTGCTCACCGAAAAGACGTGGGCTTGAATCCAGCCGCGTCGGTCGAATTTCGATGGAGGCGAAATTCTAGAGGCCCGTGTGCTGTGCGATGTCAGTGCACGTTAAAGAACCCCAGGTGGCCGAAATTTCCGGAGTCCTTCACTACAGCGTTCCTCGTAGCCTGAGTCGCTTTGGGACGTTAATCCCCCATAAACCTAAACGAATAATGATTTCATTGATGAACACCAAAGATATAAAAAACGTCCCCTGTGGTTTCGGTGACTGCTGACTTCCGTCATAAGCCCCTCTTTTTCCCTGTCTGCTTAATAGCTGACGAGGGCCTTCGTCTTCTTGGATGCAAAGAAATCGCCCCAGTTGTGTAAAACGGTTAACCCCCCTAGAGAACCAAACTGCACTACGAAACATGTAAACTGTGAAAAAATATCTATTCAATCGCCTTGTCATGCGCAAATATCTATATCGGCCATACCGGGAGGTTTTTGAACACAAGACTAGAAGAACACCGAATAAATCGCAAGGATATAAACTTAGTAGAATTAAGCAAACACTACACAATGCAAAATCTGAAAACCGGACATCGGAGTAACGACTACTCTACGCAACTGCCAGCGCACCACCAAAAGGGTGATAACTAGAGGCCGGATTTTTAGGCACTAAAAAGCACGTTTTAGGCGCCATTAATAGGCGGCGAAAATTGCATTTTAGGCACCTAATGGAGAAAGATAGGCACTATAAACTTTATCAAAAGTGCAGACAGTTCCGAACTTCAGCGCGCAATATCTGCCGTAAAATAAACAAAAACACAGCAGGAATGATTTGGGATCTTAAGCAAGGTTCGAACATTAGAAGACGTTTTCTTTAAGGCTGTCGCGCAACTTTTCATACAATACACATGTTTCAGCGGAGCAAAAGGGACGGTTACCAAACCTTTTAAAACACTTCGGTCTACCTCGAAACAAACAATTAGCTTGTCGTGTACAAAAGTAGAAACAATGAACACCTTAACAGCTAGGAGGCCATGTATTTAGAAATTGATAGAAACATTGTCAATTCAAAGCATCTGACAAATAAGTTCAGTCTTCTCTCACAGAGGAATTGAACTTATTTATTGCAGGCATACACGATGCTTCAACATTAAAAAAATATGTTGTCATTTGTGTAAACAGTATTTTATAGTTTACGTGTCTGGAGCCACGCGACTATCAAATAGTGCTTTTCATTAGAAGTGTCTGGATACCATAAATGCGAGATGCTAGAAAATGTTACACACAGTGCTGCTTGATGCGGAATATGCCGAAAAGAATCATAGTTCTGCACGGGCCTACGTACACCCACGAGGATCAATGGTAAAATAAACATCATCCATCTAGAAATCACTGTTAAAGCTATGGAAGCAGTAGCAGACAAGCACCATCTGGGGCACAAGGAACGAAAATAAGGCAGGTTACCCAGGTGCAAATTTTAATCAGT
Organism: Amblyomma mixtum; assembly: GCF_055824585.1. Lineage (NCBI taxonomy): Eukaryota > Metazoa > Arthropoda > Arachnida > Ixodida > Ixodidae > Amblyomma > Amblyomma mixtum. The sequence continues at coordinate 139,328,693 of NC_143019.1, read as the reverse complement.
TAAACTGTTTCCAGCAGGTTTATGGAACGTTTTACAGTTTCAATTGGAACCAACTGGAATTATTTGGACGAACCGATAACTTACTCCGTATACTTTCCGAAATGTGGTGCCATCTGGTCAACTACCACTTTAACAGCCAAAGTCATCAATAATCTGCCACGGTAAAATGGCAGAAAATAGGAAAAAGTTTGCTTAGATATTTTTGACTCACGTGGTTGGTATTGTGTACACAGCCGGCGTAGTTGCGGTGTTCACCACAGCCAACTGACGAGGTCGTCTAATGTTGCCACCAGTGTGTTCTACTCAAAACCGAAATGGATTCGAAAGCAAACAGAAACTGAAAGCAAAATCACAGTGTATTCAGGCCCCTTTTCTGTAAAATAGGGCATTATTAGGCACCGACGTCGGAAATAGGCATTTATAGGCACTATAAAAAGAGTATTAAACACATTGTCAACACCTAATTCGTGTTCATATGTAAACATGGTGCGCCTGCGAAGCGTTGAAAAAAATAGGCATTTGCCTAAAATCCGGTCTCTAGTGATAACATAAGCTCATGCCATTTAAAAATTCCCTTATAGATGTGTCAGCAAGGCTTTTTTTTTACGTCTGAGCAAACGAAGAGCTGCTGCTTCTGCATGACAATGGCAACTTTAATGAATGAAGGGATGAGAGATAAGGGTGAAGTAATCATGCTCTGGATGCGTGAGCTGTTTTTTTTTCCTTCTGTCTTGACGATCCTGGTGCCTATATAAGCCAGGTTGAAGCAATAAACAGGGTTATCAATCAGCGCCTGTATTTGCCTCCTTTTCTTTCTTGTCCGTGTTGGTACTGTGCTGTAGTCTCAAGCAAGCTGGAGCTGGATCCAAGGTGGAGAAGTGAAGCGTGATCAACATCTACACTCACGGAAGCCTAAAATGTCGACTGAAATGCATCTTGGCTGTTGACAAAGGCAGATGCTAGGCATTATAAAGTGCGTCAATAAGGGAGCAAGCGTGGTATACGACGAGAGGAACTATTTGGAACATTAGGTTTCCCAGTTAAAGGGGAAATTCTGTCGTCCCGACTGCGCCTTCTACATCGTCGTCCTTCTCACAAAGGACTCGGCTGCCTTCGAAGCCCGTGGAACTTGTCTTCCAGAAGTAAGTTGAAGGTGCCACAGACTAACGTCAGCGTAGTCGAGCCTCTTGATCAATTACGTCATCATGCGGGCTGCATTTACGCCCCCATGAAAAAGAACAGCCGCAAAAACGGAACCAGAGGGTATTTGAGCGGTTAGTTTTTTGGCACCGTTCGCGTGTTAGATATTCACGATGGCGCTGCCGATCCATTGAGTGTGATGACCCAGAAGTTCGAGGATGTGCAGACGCCGTATAATCTAATATATATGGTGGTCTAAATTACATGACAGCAAGGGATGGTGCAGAAATATCTAGCGCTGTTAATCATTATATTATTTAAAGGTAAATGTTCAAAACGCAAATGACAGGAAACCCCGAAGATAAACATCAGACAGGACAGGCGATGCCTTCGTGGTTATCACTGGCGCTTTTCACCTTTTTTTACTTTTAAATGACATAAGCAAGTATCCCAGCAAGATGTTCTATTCAATCGATTGTTTGTTAATTTCGCTTATAAGGCAAAAATCGAAAGGTTATGCAAGTATCAATACCTCCCATTGCTGGTATAAGCAAGATGGTGCGGATGCATGAAAAACATCCAGGTGCGTTTGCTTCGAACCTGGCAAAGGTTTTCTGCTAGCTGCCTTTGCAAAAAGAAAGAAAAAATTTATGGATAAAGACGCTAATTAATGACGTCTTATCGCTACGGTGAAGATGTGTAGGCAGGAGGTCATACTGGTGAAATTCGAGTCAGCTCAATGTGGCAAGAGAGAGTTTGAAGACTCACCAACACAGTCGACATTTATTGCACTACTTACTGCTGAAGAAAGCTGCTTGGTGTGCAGAACTGTTGCCTGCATTCGAAAGAGCAGCCTTGTAAATTTGCTTTCTAGAGGAAACTCGCATGTTGGGCTTGAATGCTGTGAACATAATCACTTCGAAGATCAGCTCACCGAGGCATATGTAAAAGGACACTCACCGTCTCAAGCGACGTCAAGACAGTGCCCTACAGGCGGCTTTCCAATTCCGAGTGGGCTACTCCCAAGATATAGCCTTTCCAGAACACCGAGGGATGCAGTGTTGGAAGCTTTCGCGGCAGGAAAGGGTTCATGAGAGGGGGAAGAGGAACATTTCTTCACAGTGAATAAGAAAGCACATAAACAAAGTATTGCATAAGGCACCTTCCCACAATGGAATATTTGATGATTATGTAAGGAACACTTCCCTCCCCCATACCTTTTATGGCCTTCGGCCTTGCTGAGCCATAGCAATTACTGTATTGATTCTATCTAGCTAAGAGAGGTCATAAAACAGCGTCAGACTGGTGGAATTCATGGCAACATGTACAGAGCTAAACTTGATCGTAATCGATAGCACTTGCGGTGTCGCCGAGGGAATCATTGCGTTTTTCTATACAGGATGAAAATGACCTTGGTCGTGTTGTAGAGCCGACTAACGCCGGGAGTTCAAAATTACTTATTTTTCCGGAGCCTTGCTGTCAATATTTCCTTCTTTTAATACGAGGGGGAAAGAAAATCAGAACATCACTCAGTTCCGGAGGACAGGTAGGTCGATGAAGGTCGACTGATGGCGGAAATCGTTCGTTTGCCGGTTCTTTTGCTTGGTGATGTCACTTGTTATTCAGGGGCGGACTGCTTCTCCGAATGAAATCGACGCCTAGCAACAGGATTCAGCTCGATGCGTAAGTCTTGGCACTGGGTGAAGTGGCTTGCGTGGCCTCAAAAATTTGGCGAAGGTGCATTTACGCTTTGGTTCTCGCAACTTGCGAACGAAGCCCCTTTTTTTCTTTTGCACGTAGAGCTGCGTCTTTGGTGTTGGCAGGGCTATTCTCATTATGTAATCACACATATTTGAGGGGTTACAGAATACAGATGCCAAGGTTAATGTAGTGTAACAATATTCATCAGCAGTTGCTGGCGTCTGAGGCTTCATGCTTGAGCGGCAGCAGGCATCGTTATTGCCAGCTTTCCAATTCCATCTCAGAGACTGAAATATCCATGCTGTTCATCCGAGAGTTGTGGAATCACAATCTTCCCATTGCGTAATGAGGGAAGCGACCGATGAATGCCCGCTCTCAGACGCCGACCGCAGGTGGCTCCAGTATTAAGCATTCAATCTTTTTACACTGCAATCTCGGATATTTTTCAGCTCAGTGGGGCAAGTAAGGTTTACGCCTTAAAACTCCACCTCCGGTGACGTCATGGAAAATTACCACACCTTCGCCTATAAAACCTCCGTGCGTCGCCCAGACATATCGACCTCGCTCCAAACATACACCAGGCAAAATGGGAAATGCCTTAATTGGCTCATCTTAACATCAGCACACCCGAAATTCACACCTAATGATGCGGTGTGAACAAGAAGGTAGTTGTTTTTTTTATTTTATTGGTACATACTGTCAATCCCATATGGGATTATAACAGGAAGGGCGTAAGTTGAGCAGTCTAATAAATAAGCACAATAAGGCAAGCAAGCATAACACAAAGGTAAACACTCAGCGTTGTGAGGGTAAGATGTTTAACGAGAACTCAAGAATAGAAGTAAAGGGGTATAAACTTTCAAATGGACGGAACAGAGAACAGTAATCAAGGAACAGCGAACAGACACTGGAAGCCAATGAATCAATGTTTTAAAAATAATAGGCAAAAATGGAAGGTAATGCAACGGAAGAACATGTAGAAATTAGCACACAGTGAACACGATCTGTGCCTGACTGAAAGGCGGGGACATATGCAAAAGTACGTAAAGCATTTATTCCGTACCCAGTTGGTGTTCGACGAGGGCTACAAAGGTATTTAATGATGAGCAGCTTGTGGTGGTTGTTTTTTTTTTTATTTATTTTTATTTATTTACAAACTTTATTTATTTACAAATGTGCATACAGTCTTTAGGATGAGCCACAGGCCAAAAGCTAAAGAAAATAGCTTGAAAATGCCTGTGGCTCATCTAAGAGCCATTACAAATAATAAAATAAACACATGCATACAACGGTGGCAGATCGCATACGAGTACACTGTAGAAAGAATTTATAATATTTACGATTGAACTGATGGGTACACAGAGATGTAGTTTGAAACTAGAAAAAAACAATTAAAACTGAACAAATGCATTTGAAAGTTATACACTGCTGGGTTGATTACAAAGGGGAAAATGACACCGATACATACACAAACTACAATATATGAAAAGAAGTTATGGAATATTATTTACAAAGTACACTTTTAAATCATGAGGTCGGAGGTTATACATGCTCAGCTGGTTAGATTCGTAGCTGTTTAGAACATTAGGTATAAGGAAGTTAAGTGCTTGTTTACCATAGTTAGTTCTAGCTCGTGGAAGTGTCCATTTTGCAGTTGATCGGGTTTGAACATACTTTTCTATGGGCTTTAACAATGCGATATTAAGCAAAAAATTACATATTGATGGTGAAGAAAATTTGAGATAGTATAATAGGCGGTACTCAAGAAAAACATTGACACGAATTACTTCATACTTAGTAAACAATTCAGCCGTATGGGCAGTAAAACTGGCACCTGCGATAATCCTGATAGCTTTCTTTTGGAGAATTAGAATTTTCTGTAGATTTGTTTTGGATGTGGTAGCCCAAACTATGTGGCAATAGTTAATGTGTGATTGGAATAGGGCATGATAAATCATTCGTTTTATACAGGGAGGAAATTCAGTGCGGTATCGAGCAAGAAAACCAACGGAAGGAGCTAATTTCTTGCGAAGATGTATTGCGTGTGCGGTCCAGCTCATACAGGCGTCAAAAATTACACCGAGTGATTTGAAGGTGTCCACAATTTCTATTTTATGATTCCCAAGTTGAAGATCATCGTTTAAGTTAATTTTGACGTTTTTAGGCCTGAAAAAAATAGCTTTAGATTTATTGGTATTAATAGACAACCCATTTTGAACGGACCACGCATGCAAAGTTTTAAGAACAGCATTACCGCGATTTAATAACTGATCTGTTGAGGAGCCCGTTAAGAAAATACTGGTGTCATCTGCGTACAGAATGAATTTAACGTTACTGTCAATATTTACGAGATCATTTATGTATACGTTAAAGAGAAAAGGACCTAAAAGGCTGCCCTGAGGCACTCCACAGTTTATAGCCTGAAGAGTGGATCCATGTCCATCACAGAAAACAGCCTGTTTTCGATCAGTGAGGTATGACCGTAGAAGATGGAGACACATTCCTCGAACACCATACATTTCTAGTTTAGCAAGCAAAATAGTGTGGTTAAGAAAGTCAAAAGCCTTACTGAAATATGCAAAAGGGTATTCCATTCGCGTATGGTTAGTGGGAAGAATGAGTGTTTAAAGCAGTCGGTCCGGAAAGTGTACTCGTTTAAAGTATGAGAGTGCTTATGGCGTGTAGGCCTGGTATCTGTAAAGGATAAATATTTAGAAGTGCAGTATGCAGCTGATTATTGAGCAACTGGTGCATGAATCTAAGACGTGCTAGTTTGGCTCTCTTCTGCAAGGTAAGCATACCAGCTTTATGGAGTAGGTCAGTTGGTGAGTCAGTTTGGCTATATTTATTAAAAATGAATCTGATTGCCTTCCTTTGTACTTGTTCTAGTTTACTTACATGTTGTTTAGTAGAGGGAAACCAGACAATGTTAGAGTATTGTTCAGCAGTAGTTAAGCGGGAACAAAAGAAAGTGTTTTCAATGCCAACAAAGCGTGTGTGCAGTGGTATGAAAAATATCCAAGTAGTCTTTAGTGTGGTCAACTGCTTGCTAGCCGATTCAAATCTTAGAAGTCTTTCAGTCTCTCTCAGAATAAGAATTTTATTAGTCATTTAGTTCATGAGTGCATATTGATATGCAGAAGGAGGTCCCATAGTCGACGATTGAAGGGGGATCTCTTGTACAGAATAACCTTGTAATGCCTAAAACAATGCGCAGCTTTTAGGAATTAAAGGTAACACTTAAATGGGGCAGAATGCACATAATCGGACGCACTGAATACGAACATTTAAAAAATGGAACTAATGGTTTGTCTGTTGGTTTTTAGAAGTTGTTTTAGTGATTTTTTTTTAACTAAGTGGCGTGCGGATTTTTTAATGTTCAGAAGTCAGGTGTTCTGTAATGATAGTGATGAAAACTGAACAGTCTGCTCACCATAGTTAATACGAACCTTTCGTAGGTGTAAATTGTTCGAAGTTAGTCGGGTAATGCTTGAATTGGTGGAGTTGGATGATAAAAACTGTACAGGTGGTAATTGGTTGTTCATGAGTTTGATGAAAATGCCGAAATGAAATTGAGTGAACTTTCGAACTGTTAGAATATTATTATTATTATTAATTCTTATGAATTTTTTCTAAATTACGTGTGTTGAAGCAAGGTGAGAGCTGTCGTATTTCCCCAACATGTTAAGCCGTATGTGATGTGACTGTCAATAAGTGAGCAATACAATACGATCAATGTGTTCAACAAAAGTAGGGTGGAACCAGCGGAACACAGACGCAGGACATGAAAAAAGGGAAAAAAGAAAAAAAGGAGGACGGTGTGGTGTGTGTTCCTCCTTTTTTTCTTTTTTCCCTTTTTTCATGTCCTGCGTATGTGTTCCGCTGGTTCCACCCTGACAACATTATGAACCAACTAGCCCAGCAATTTACGCTCCTCAACAAAAGTAGGGGCGCGCTTTGATAAGAATTCGTATTCCAGGTGTCATTTTCTTATTTACGTAATAACTATGGCCATGAAATGTTTATCTCATTGAACACCAAGGAATATAGAACTGTTAGATGGTATGTTTTGACTAGCAATAACGATAGATGGAATACAGGCTAGCTTTCGCTAACGGGAGCTGAATACCATGAATTTCTTTCAGAGGGGTTAATATTAAAGCTATTGTTGTTACACCTCCGAAGGGCATTTTGTACGTCACAGTTAAGTTCAGATATGAGACGTGAGATGTCAGTATCGGAGTTAAAGATTGTAGTGTCTTCTGCATGCAAAGTGCACCTTGATGATGACAGATACTTGGGTAAATAATCATTAATATATATGAGAAACAAAAGCGCACCTAGGATAGGTCCTTGAGGCACGCTTATATTAGTAATCAGCGCCTTAGCAAAAGTGTTTAAGATGGGAACAGTTCGACTTCTGTAGCATTTTAGTAGGATGTGGGCTGGTTTACAGATGTCTAATGCCTCTAGTTTATCAAGAAGAATACTGTCATTAATTGCGTCAAAGTCAATGAAAACCAATGAAAACCGACCAAAGAAAACCGACGCAGCGTAAAGCCCTTAATTGATCCATTTCTTTAACTGGACAGTGGATGCAATAAGGCCACGTTCTGTAGAGAAACCTTCACGAAAACCAAACTGATGAGGGAGAGGACGTTAAACTTATTGAGGTAGTCAGTTAAACGTTTTTCAATTAATTTTTCAATACTTTTGCTGGAGGCAACATGCATACGGGCCGGTAACTGGAAAACAGTTATCTCTCACCTTTTTAATGCAGGAATTACCTTGCCTTTATTAAGGTCTTCTGGAAATATGCGTCTTAAAAACTAAATTAACGGTAAAAAAAAATACATCGCAGATTAGAGGTGCGATGATTTTGATGTGACCGGCTAAGCATTAGAATACGATGACGAGGTGTAGTTGCGTTAGCAAAGGAGAAACTGCTAAAGACTTCAGCTATATCAAGTAGTAGGTCATATTCAACGCCGTTGTGCAACATCCCAGAAACTTGGCGATGATGTCTGTTTCTGTTGAAAAAGGTATTGACCATTTCACATTGTTTCTTCGTGTTATTACCCGCTTCAGATGAACTCTTTTCAAGTTACATTTTGTTTAGCCGGTTTTAATTGAGCGTTAATATCTTTACTAAGTTTTTGTATCTGGCTTGCAATTTCTTGCTGAAAGGTTGTGTTTAGTTTTTTTTTTATAGTTTCGCAGGGCACATTTTTTCTGATAACCAGGGACTATAAAAAAAGTCCACCTATTTTTTACATTTCTGTTCATGTGTGTAGGTTGGGGGGTAATATCAGTTAAGTGACAAACATTTGGAAAAGGCTATCTGTGAATTGGTAAGTGATGTAATTGTAGACTAGGCGGTGTTTTAAAAGGCAGTGACATTTTTTCTTTTTGCTCAATTACCCTAGTGGGAGAAGCTAACTGGGTGCCGTAATGTGATCGAAGTATACAAGTACAGGTCGGTGATCAGCAATGTCAATGTCAAGAACGCGAGCTGGTGGTGAAGATAGTAAATTAGAGCATGGTCAATGAGTGCGCATCCATAATGATGGTTGACACGAGTAAGAATTTCAATCAAGATTTCAAAACCGAAACTATGAAAAGCGCTTCCATAGTTGATACAGCTTGTCGGCGTTTTATCCAGTAAATTAATATTCATTCCGCCCATAATAAAGGCATTTTTATTTTCGAGTGAGATAGTATTCAAGCTATGATTAAGGGCAGTGCAGAAATCAACAACTAATGTTGATGGTAAACGATAAATGCCTCCAAATATGAAATAACCGTAGTCGAGGCCAGGAAAGACGTGATCCAATTCAATAAAAACAGATTCGCAGTCGGGTACAGGTAAGGACAGACCGTGTCTGTTTCAAAGCGTGTTTTTCAGAAACATAAATGGCGGCACCACCATGGCTACTCGTCTGTCTGTGGCAATACTCTGGTGTATAGTTAGCAAAGTACAACATGTTAGTGTCGTCGGGTGATAACCACGTTTCAGTAATAGCGATTAATGAAAAGGCGCTAGAAGGTGATAAAATATACTTATCTATTTCATCAAAGTGTTTGCAGATATTTCTAACAGTGAAAGAAATGATACAGCGATGACCATTCAAAAAGAAATTTAAATTACTCGTTCCTAAAAGAGAAGCCATGGTTCTTTAGTTGCAGAGAAAATTTAGCCGAATGGAATCAGCCTCCGACTCCATTTTTGTCAAGTCAGATTCACTGCGAATTTGTGGGACATTGCTGGTAGTGCACGGTCTTTCTAGCCTTGATTTGCAAGATACCGTCCATAGGAACGTCCAATCTTTTTCTTTCTTCAGAGCATGGCCTGCCATTTTTTAAAACTTGGTTGGTATGTATTACAGGACATTCTACGTAAGTGAAATATTTACAACGCCTTAAAGGGACACTGAGGAGAGCACTACTAATATTTTTTTTATAGTAAAATCCGATAGTTCGGCATGTCATGGCTTTGTTGCCACTTGGCCGGCAGCGAAAGATGCATTTATTTCTAAGAAATTTGGATTCGAAGTTGAAAAAGTTTTTCCCGCCGCTCTGATTCAAACTTGGGATTCTCCTATGACGACACAGGACTAAGTGACGTGAAACATGACGTGCGCATGACGTACCGCAGACTCCGTGATTTCTGGCGGCCAGCAGTGCGGCCTAGCAGCAGCCGAAAAGAAAGCTACCGCCGGCCGCACGATGAAGGCATCTATCGGCTATTGCGGCCGTCGCTTCGATTACGTTTGCACTGACGTTTTGCCAGCGTTACGATGGATCTCGTTCTCGAAGTCGTCAACGAAGTTCTCGCAAATAGACACCTTTAGCATACCGTGTACCTTGTTACCGCTAGCGGAATACCGGGAGCCCGCCTACCGCCGGAAAAGAGGCTCTGATTGGTCCCGATGCTTCAGGGGCGCGCGTAGCTGCCGGGCGCGTGGCGCCATCTGGCGACGTCAAGGACATTTGCGCATGCATTGGCTGCGCCTCAGGGATTTGTGGCTTCTCGGGTCCTAGAGGTGCTACAGCCATTGGTTCTAGCAACACTGCTTTGTCCTATGACGTCATCACGCTTGTACTTGCGAGTTTGGCCTGTGGCGGCGATACCTGTATTTTGGTTCTTGCTCTTTTCTACGTTACAAGAACTTTGTTGCCAGTATGAGTGGCGTTTTTGTAATCAGGAGCTGGTATTCTGTCGACAAAGCCAACTTCAATTTCTCCTCAGTGTCCCTTTAAGGAATGAAGTATCAAAGCAATCTGAGAGCAAAACACGACGAAGTGTACGGGCTCTAAAAGGGAGGCGAAGCTGAGGTTGGGGCTATCAAAGTACCAGTCAGATTTAAGCACGCCCGGTCATACATTCTCTTCAATGATCAGTTGTTCGGCTTTGAAGTTGGATTTTGTCGAAACATTGGACTAAAATGCAGGTACATCATGCGAGGTTTCCACAGTCTAATGCCTATAGAATCACCACCATATTCCAATGGAGTGGGGTACTATTAATTCGCTTCGGCAAATTACGCTGTTCAACAAACCAGAACAATATCGCGTTTTTGAAACTCTTGAAACAATACAGAATTTTTTCGACAACGCCACAGAGACGGCAACTAACCAACGACCGAAAATGCCGTTTTTCCGAAGTCATGTCTTCAATGCCAAGGTCACATCCTGGTGCTTGTAGAACAGTCCTTGGTACACGACGAAATTGACATTTTACCTATACTTACAAGCAAAAATAGGCAATAGGCATTGAGTTCCCAAAATCTTCGGAAGCTTTCTTGTCGGCACCATGCGGGAATATTGCCGTAGCGGCTGTTTCCTGCGGATCTCGTCACCCTCTATCCTTGATAACAACAAAGCCCATGAGCAAGAGCTTCTCGTAGGTGAAGCGGCAATTTGCTGGCTTCTGGATAAGTCCAGACGACTACATTGCGTAGTACTCTCTGTAAACTCTGACGCCACAAGGCTTTTGCTTGGGCTTGACTCCGTGAAGCAGTGCTTTCTCACTGAAATGGCCTAAACATTGCTAACGGCCGACTACAAATCTGCCATTCCAGTCACGCTCAGAATAGTGAGGTGATGGGCTAGTTGGTACGGCATAACGATCGAAACAAGGCGAGGCCCAGAACAGGCAATAATACACCAGCGCTCGTGTGTGTTTCATTATAGGCATTTTCTCCTGTTCTTCGGGTGGCTTCATTCCTTACCCAGCCAGGCGCCTTATTAGAACAGTTGAAACGTTAACTCATACGCAACTAGTTCCTGAATTCCAGCCTTCTTGGCAATAACTTTCCACTGTGCCGCAAGTGGTCAATATTGTAAAATACAATCATGACCATATTAATGAGAATGGTCCAATATTCCTACGTTATGCTCTGTTATGCTGTTCCAAAGCGTAGCGCAATCTGGCTTTTAAGGTTTTCCCTCAGGTCGCTTTGAGTAGTCGTTAGGGTGCAACCTTGAAGAAGTTCGTGAACAAGTTCTCGGTAAAAAATGCGTTTGTCCAGAATTTTCCGGCATGCATCAAAATGGTTAATCTGCTTAAAATCACTGGAACATCGATATTGCAGCGCCGATGCAGGCATCAATGAATTTCAACAAGCCTATTTGTTGCATTCTGGTTCACATTCCCCGAAGCTTCCCTTTTCGTGGTTCCGTCATATCAGCCCGCGCTTCCTAGTGCAGTGCGTGCTGGGCTTCCTATCCTAAGCTTTCCTCACAACAGGTGCAGCTGCGGGTTTAAACCGATTTCAGGATACGCCAGCTTTCATACAAAGTGTGACATAAATGCGCTTTCAATAACTGAGATGCGAAGCTGCAAACATCACATAGCGCAACTAAAGAACACATGGCTAATACTGTAGTGAAACTTGGTCAGTAGCGTTGTGCGAATGAATGAATATAAACTTTCATTGGACTGCGATGATCTTGCTATTTAAATCAGACGCATAGGCTCGAAGAACTATTCAAGAATAATGTATCTTACAGAAACTTCGATCCGTCTCCGACTTCACTAAAGCGTCGCTGCTCTCAGTGCGTGCTAAAAAGTGGCTGGCAGTTGGGCTATGCTAGGCATGCAATATTGCGTGAGGGCCGTCACCGCAAATGAGGTGGTGATGGTGGAAAGATTTATTAGGAAGGGACAGGAGGTATGTTTGGATCAGCCCGTAAGGAACCGGGCCTTACAAGCACTAGGTGGAGGTCCCTGGTATGGTACCCCAGTGGCGGTGACCGCCGCCCGGGCGCGCCCGACTAGGGCTTGTTGGGCCTGTAAGTCGTGACAGCCGAGCAGGGTTGCCTCCCAGTCCTCCCGGGTTGGGTTGGGGTGAGGGGGGACTAGCCGGGTTGGAGGGGCAGGCCCACACCATGTGATAGGTGTCAGAAGACGCCGCCCTAAAGTGCGGTCAGCTGCCTCTAAAATGTTTTAGTGCTGCCAGGCACAGCAATTTTTTGGTGAGAAGGCGGAGAAGGAGCCGCTCATCCGTCTTCTTGAGGCCTTTACATGGGCGGGGGTAAAGGACATGACTATCTTGATAGTAGCCTGTGATATCTTTAAAGGTATAGACCGGATTAAAAGTAGCGGAAACGTACTTTCCTACTCTCTTAACTGCGACTACTGTAATTTCTGTGCTCATAATTACTAATATACACCACAGTACCTGTCTTTAAAGCACCCTTCTAAGAGAACACCGTATTCACTAGACGCGCCTTTGTTCATTCCAAACCATCTTGTTGGCGTGGCGGAGTGGTTAGCGTGCTCGTCTCGCACTCCGGAGACCCTGGTTCGATTCCCCAACTTGACCAATTTCCTACTAGGTTTTATTTATTAATGCTTCTAGGATTTTTAGCTCCGCCGCGGTGGCTCAGTGGTTACGGCGCTCGGCTGCTGACCCGAAATACGCGGGTTCGATCCCGGCCGCGGCGGCTGAATTTCGATGAAGGCGAAGTTCTCGAGGCCCGTGTGCTGTGCGATGTCAGTGCACGTTAAAGAACCCCAGCTGGTCGAAATTTCCGGAGCCCTTCTCTACGGCGTCCCTCACAGCCTGAGTTGCTTTGGGACGTTAAACCCCAATAAACCAAACCAAACCAGCTTCTGGGATTTTTCGCTCAGGGCCAACGCCGCCGACGCCGACACCGGCTTTTCTGCGACACGGGGCCCTTGACGCTAACGCGTTAATACTGTCGTCCATTCGGCGGCCCAGATTTATAGCATCTTCTCAGGGTTCCAGCCTGGTTACGACGAATTTCCCTAGCGCACTGGTTGCCGGGGGTTTGCGATAGGCGTCTGCACCTGGTACTTGTACAGGTTGCACGCTGCCAGGAAGAAGTACAAGGCCGCGTTTCCGGTCGGCGGTTGTAGACGCTGCTCGAGAAAACGACACTGCTCGCAGAGACACTGAAGGAAAAAAATGAACAACAAGGAATTTGACGACTTAGCATTAAATGGCTTTAAGTTTAAAAGAAGACGCATACTAGAGCTCTCAAGCAGCATGCAGCAGTACTCGGCAACATTTGTTTCGTCGAAACAAAAGCAGCTCTCAGTAGAATGATTCCCGGCGAACTCTGTTCAATGCTGCTTCACTTCCTAGGATAAACGGAAAGAGCGGCCTGTCGTACTGCACATCTTTATACTTAGGTACCTAGAAGAGGCAAGCCCTGAGGCCGCCTTTCCGTAATATATCTTCTGAAAAAATGCAAACCCGCAGGCATGAAGACATGGAATTGCATACCATTCGAGGCAGGTTCGTAGTCGTGCCGAGCTGCTCTACTTCTGCACGCCACGGCAACAGCCCAGTTTGACTTCAAGAGAACGATTTCAACATTACAAATGCATTCTGGCGCATGAACATGCGCACATAATAATTGCGCCCGTGCTTTCTGATATCAAACCGTTAAAATGTGAGCGAGCGCCGGCCCTCGAGCCAAACTAGAACAAAGAAATGCATTCGTCCCCTAGCAACCACCGATATTCGCATATATAGTGCATGCGTGCTTTTTTCACTTCGCGCGGTGCAATAAAACGAAAAACAATTCTTTTCAGGAGGACACAGGAGCGCAATAAAAGACACGGACAAAGAAGTAGACAGGGACGAGCGCTCATCCCTGTCTACTTCTATGTCCGTGTCTTTTATTGCGCTCCTGTGTCCTCCTGAGAAGTTATGAACCAACACGCCCAAATACAAGTACTTCTGAAAAACAATTCGATGCACAGCAGGCATATTTTATTGTGGGTCATGATACATCAGCAGAGCAATAGGTCATATTCGGAAAATTTCTTAAATTGGACTCTTCAAATGTGGCAAACTTGGGCACACATCCATAACGTCAGAGCCTCCAAAGGCTGCGTCTGTCCGATACGTCAGATACGGTACTTGAACAGCAGTAAACGCATTTATGCACACTTCCAGTTATCTATGCACACTATAAAACATTTCAGTTCAACGCGGTACCTCGAAAAACGCGGTCGAAAACGCAGCTCACGTCAACCGCTGAAGCACTCATCGTGGCTTTCCGGAATCCTGTAAGGGTCTAATTTTGGTCGTGTTTCTAGTGCGCGATTTGGTGCGTAAAGCAGAAGGATTTCGAGCAGACAGCACTCCGATTGAAACATATTGTCGCAAGACTTCAGCGTGATGATTTCTCTATTCACTACAATGCAGTCGTAACTGCTTTAACTTGATATTTATTTATTTACATGATACAGCAGACCTTTTTGGTCAAAGCAGGAAGGGCAAAAGCAACAAGAAATGGTTACAGAGCACGTTACGTACATACATATGTTTAAAATTCATGCATGCAGATATAAAAGCACTCCGAGATACATCTTCGTCAATCTAAAATAGTCACAAATGCAAGTTTCAGAAGGGCATTTTCAGTGGCTAAAAGAGATTGGTAATGGCATCTTTGAAGTTAGCACACGTAAAAACCTCTTCAGGTAGTGAGTTCCAATCACTGATTGTTTTCGGGAAAAATGAAAACTTATGGGAGTTTGTTTTTGCGAAGTGAGGAGTTAAGCTGTAGTTGTGTGTGTGTCGCGTTTTTCGAGCTGATGATGGAGTAACATAAGGACTTGCCGAGATGCCAAACTTTCCGTGAATTAAGCAGTACAAAAATTCTATTCTTGCTATCTTTCTTCGTGTGCTGAGAGGTTTTATCTGGTTTGATTGCATAAGGAGAGATGGAGATTCGGAGGTTTTATATTTGATGAAAAACTGTAGCGCTCGAGACGAGGACACAACGAAGACGACAACACATGTGCTTCGTTGTGTCCTCGTCTCGAGCGCTACAGTTTTTCATCATGAGCAACCAACTCGCCCAAACATCCACCCTGATCAAGTTTTATATTTGTTGTAAATGAAGCGCACAGCACGCCTTTGAACTTTTTCTACCTGTGCAATGTCCTTTTTCGTGTGAGGGTCCCACACCACGGCAGCGTACTCGAGTTTCGGCCTAACAATGAATTCTTAAGCTAATTTTTACACATTGATTGGTGTTCCCCTTAACTTATGTCATAAATATCCCAGTTTTTTCATTGCAGAAGAAGTTATATGACTAATGTGGTCACTCCATGTGAGCTGGTCATTAATGGTTACGCCTAAGTACTTGTACTTGGTGACCTGAGTTACAGTTGTAGAATTGAGGGTGTAGTTAAACATTTGAGGCACCTTCTTCCTTGTGATACGCATAAATACAGTTTTTTAGGATTTAGTGACATTCCCTATTTCGTACACCAGGATGAAACATCATTTACAGCAGTATTAAGCAGGGCTTGGTCCGAAACAGAGCGTATTTCTTTAAATAGCATGCAGTCATCAGCAAACAGATTAACCTTTACATTTTCATCAATGGCAGAAACTAAATCGTTATATACACCAAAAACAGTAGGGGACCCAACACACTCCCTCGCGGAACACCTGAGGTGACATCGAGAGGAGGGAAACCGTCCATCTCCACAAACTGTTTTCTATGCCGTAAGTAAGCAGCAATCCATTTTACGAGTTTTGCAGGTACTCCTATTATTTCAGATTTGTTCATTGTGCGGAACCTTATCAAATGCTTTGCTGAAATCGAGGTAAATGACGTGTACTTTTCCGGACTTATCTAATACGGCACTATCAACGGCTAAGATATTCAGTACAGGAGAGCGTAATAATGAAAACAAGCAGTGAGGACCCATGTTCACGTCGAAGTTATTTTCCAACAATTTTTTATTGGCATCTGTAACGACATTTAGCTCCCATTTTTGTTAAAGCTGGAAGTGAACCAATATTCTTCTCGTCGCTGCATGTATGTTCTCGACTGCGGAAGATTCAAACCATGCCCCAAAGTGCAATACCCAAGAGCGCATACTATCGGCAACGTCAGAGCGTTTGTACTGTTCTCATAATTGGTCAAGTTGAGACTCGCCTCAACAATCGCGTCGATGCATCAGTAAACCGTGGATAAAATGCCGAACCTACATGTTACTGCTTCACGCGTGCACGTGATGTTGTCGCTAACATATATTTCGTTCCATAAAACACATGAGCTAGGGCTATATTTTCTGTTTTGTTTTTCTTTTTTTTTTCCTTTTTTCCCCTAATTAGCCGGGTATGCAGAATTGAGGTGAAGCCAGCTTTACGTTTTGGTAAGTAACACTCTGCAGCTGGCGGATATTATGGGATATCACTAGCCCCTAAACTGCTAGGGTGTGGGACGGGTGCACGTGTAACAGAAGCGCCTATTTTGTCGGGTGCGAGGGTAACTTAGTGTGTTCCCTTAAAGGTGCGAAATTTTTACAGTGTAGTTGTGAACACCGCGCGTAAGAAAAAATTGGCAGTGGCTTAGCTCAGCTATGCTAGGATATACGTACCGAAAGGTACGGTATACCCCGGGTTACGTCTAGTTGTCTTGCTTATCGTCATGGTCCGACGACTAGAGTTTCTCATAAACCTCACTCTCAACGGCAACAGCATACACAAGGTAAGACTACCAGGGTCCTTGGCATGCTGGTTCAAAACAATACGCAGAGTACGAAGGCTATTCATCAGCTAAAAACAACATCTAAACAGATTGGCGGGCTGAGTAAGAGAATCGCTATGAGGCACGGGGGCATGAAGGAGCCCGACCTCTGTAGGCTCACACAAGCATTTCTCTTAAGCAAAATCACATACTCATCTCCGTATTATCCTATTCGGCAAAAGGACAGGGAAGGCAATTGATAGCGTCATTCGTGGTGCTTACAAGGCGGCACTGGGTATACCCAGTTTTGCCAGCAACAACAAGCTACTAGAACTTGGGGTCCATAATTTATGTGCTAATTGAGGCACATAAAACCGCGCAAAGAGAACGCTTGTCGAGAACGAACGCAGGGCGATACATACTAGGCGAGCTTGACCTTCAGCTCGTTGACACGGCAACTGAACTCACAGTCCTTCGCGAAGGCAGTCACCTGAAGTTCCAAGGTCAAACCTTTAGCCAAAAACATGCTACCGGGACGACATGACGACAGACGAATTGCCCGGGAGAAGGCCATAAACAAACAGTATGCGAATGACCTCTGTGCCGTGTATGTGGACGCGGCCAAGCAAGGCCCTGACAGGTACACGGTCTGTGTGATTACGCCTCATTTCAAAATTATCAACGTAGCGACCATTTTGCCCCCTCCATCAAAGACGCAGAGGAGGCAGCAGAGGAGGCACTGGCCATTAAGGATCACCGCACAAAGACATCATTAGTGACTCAAAATACGCGAGCACCGGCTATCAAAGGGGCAGAGTGAGTAAACTCACCGCGTCCCGACTCGCCGGCCCACTCCGGCTGCTCGGGAAACGAGAAGGCGGAGACGCCCGAGGGCTAACCAACACGGACGTCTGCACAGATGAGCCGCCGGCGAAGCCACCCACCACATACAACGAGGTTACAAACATATATAGGGAAAAAAGGCGCCTTTACCCACGCCCACACCAACAGCCTACCAGGGCACAAGCCAAGGCTCTTCGAAGAGCTCAAAGTCTTATGAGCCCATATCGATCGGCCTTAATTGCAAAAGGTGAAGTCAATCCTATTTGCCAGATTTGTGACGAAAACCTTACCGCAGATGATGACCATATTCTCTGGGGATGCGAGGGAAATCCCCCTCCCCCAGAGAGCCATATCCCTCAGCTGATAGATGGGAAAAGATTGTACGCAGGGAAGACAAGCCCAAGCCAACATCGCAGATTGGATCCTCGAGGTCGCCCCTTCATGGAGGCCACCTGGGGCGAAAGTGGGCGAACGACGACAGAAAAGCCTAATAAAGTTTATTCCTCCTTCTCCTCGCTCTCCTTGGCCGCCATGACAGTGTGTTTATTGTTGTTGTTGTTGTTGCGACTGAGAGAAGGATGAAACAATTCAGGGGGGCACTTTGTCGACCTAAAGTGCGTTGAGGCGACAGCCTTAAGCGCGGTTTTGCTGCTTGTGTCACTGATGTGTGGTTAAGATGTCCAGCTTCGCCTCTGAGTGGAACGCGACAGCGTCTTGCAACGCTACCAGGGAGTCCACAGAACGCCATCGCCCGCTCGGCTGTACGCCTTGCTCGACGGTAAATTGGTTTTTGAGGAAATGAAATGTATCTGTCTCGCATATCTCGGTGGACACCTGATTGAAAACATCATTTGCTCAATATTCTTAGAGCATGTGGGTGGGCCGCCTAGTCCGGTAGTCCACTGGCTGCTGCTGCTGCGCTGGCCCTCCCCACCAGCCAGTGTTGACGGTCAGGATCACCGCCGAGCAGAACAGCCTCCCACTGCTCCTCGGAGGGGTTTGGAATAGGGTCAACTAAGGGATTAAATTGGCATGCCCACACCATGTGATAGAGGTTAGCTACCTCTCCACAGTGTGGGCACTGCGGAGAGTATAGTGTAGGGTACCACTGGTGTAACTTAGCTGGCGTTGGGTACTGCTTTCTGGCTGTTCTGTATGGCGCGAGATTGTCAGAATACACTGCTAAACCTAAAAGGTCGCAGCACCCTTCATGGTCGTCAAGGGGAGACGCCCGGTATAGAAGAGCTCGGGCATGCCTGTGAGCGGCTTCGTTTCCTCCTGGTAGTTCCAGGCGACCGGAAAATCAGATGACTGAGGCTTGATGAGGTGGATGCTTAGTCAGCAATGACAACCCTGACCTGTGAATTAATCCGTTATTGAAGTTGCGACAGGCGTTCTGGTAATCAGTGAGCACAACGGCGTTGGTGTTAGATGCTACAGCTAATGCAATAGCTGCCCCCTCTGCGTGAGTGGGGTTAGATGTCTTCATCGATTCGCAGTTCACCATCGATCCTGAAGGCGTTGAGACCATAGCACTCATGACTCCATTCTTTGGTCCTGCTGCGTCCACGTAAAGGCATTGAGACCACAAAAATCATGACTCCATTCTTTGGTCCTGCTGCGTCCACGTAAAGGCGTTGAGACAACAGTCATGACTCCATTCTTCGGTCCTGCTGCGCCCACGTAAAGGGTGTTAGTTTGCTTGCCCCATTTATTCTGCAGGGCTTCCCCTC
This sequence comes from Amblyomma mixtum, assembly GCF_055824585.1. Lineage (NCBI taxonomy): Eukaryota > Metazoa > Arthropoda > Arachnida > Ixodida > Ixodidae > Amblyomma > Amblyomma mixtum. The sequence continues at coordinate 139,309,311 of NC_143019.1, read as the reverse complement.
TTGCTTTCCTCCTGTCTATGATATATGCAGGATGCATATTCCGCGAAATGGGGTGCACGTTCATGCGTCTTCTCACATCGCGTGGGCCTCTTCCCTTTGGTCTATTGAATAGGGCTGATTAATTAACATGGATCTTCTCGAGCAGTTCTCTGCCGAGTTTTGTAAGTGCGAGCCTATTGAGTTGTGAGAGCCATTGTGCTTCCCACATCTCTTTGAGAGTATTATTACTCCTAGAGCCATGAGCTTTGCCGTTGGCGTGGAGTTCAGTGGCCCCAGTGCCGTCTTGTAGGCTTTCCTGATCAGTGTCTCCAACTTTTCAATTAATTTACGGGACGGCATTCCTTAACCTCTCCAGGTCGGTGGACACCTGAACCTCGCCGGAAGGGAAGGGAGGAAGATGGGAGTGAACGTAGACGCTGTATTAGCTAGACGCGCCTTTGTTCATTCCAAACCATCGAGCTGGCATGGCGGAATGGTTAGCGTGCTCGTGTCGCACTCCTGAGACCCTGGCCGAGCGCATTGACGCCATCATCAGGAAGGCAACAAAGCGAGCACTGGACCTCCCGGTGGCTACCTCCAACGCCAAACTGAAGGCGTTGGAGTGGTAAACTCCTATCAGGAGTTGCGGGGGGCCCACCTCGTGAACCAATATACGCGGCTATCGCAGACGGTGCCTGGGCGCCGCCTGCTAAACTGCTTACACATCCAACACACATGCATACCAGAGGGGACGGAGAACATCCCGGTGCTGTGGCGCCACATGCTCTTGGTCGCTCCGCTCCCGCGTAACATGGACATGGCTTCACATGAAGGCAGACGACAAGCGCGGGTTCGCACGCTTGAGAGGCAATATGGCTATAAAGAGGGCGTCTATTACGTTAACACGTTTTGGCGGGCTAGTTGGTTAAGCATCTTGAATAAACAGCGCGAACGAAGACGAGCACAAAAGACAAGAAAATGGACGACACAGCGCTGACTAACAACTGAGGGTTTATTGCTGATCACACAAGTATAAATACATAGATGTCGGCAGAGAGGGAAAGGTATACAAAGTGCAAAACAAAAAAACAAACCATAAATGTGACAACAGCAACAGAAGCGCGCTAGAAATCAGCGGAGATTATCAGCCCCCAGGAGTGACAGCTCTTTTTCCAGTAGTGTTAGCGAAGGAGCGCTTATACATGCATTTCCCTGCTTGAATATGTTGAAGGCCTCGATAATTTCCCTCGCGGTTTTTTTCTGATTTTTGGCAATGACCTTGGTTTCATGATATAGCGGTACGCACTGTTTCTTCTCTGTCTTTGCCCATTCACAATCCCGGCAATGAATGCCGAGGTGACCAGAAACTACTTTTGACACTTTATAGCTGTGTTCGCTCAGCCTTTTATTGATACATCGTCCCGTCTGTCCAACGTACTGCCCTCCACAGGGCAGAGGGATGTTATAAACGACCCCCTTATCACAAGGGACGAAGCGTGACTGGTGCTTGGTTGTGCACTTCGCCACTTTTCCTTTGATCTCATTAACAGGTAACCTCGAGGTAACAAGCCCCTTCTTCCCTATGGTTCTTGCCATTCCAAGCTCATTAAGAGGGGTATCATAGGGTCCTGTTTGAACAGCTCATTAACAAAATCCTGCCACCACAGACTGCACTCCAGCGTTTCACTCCAGGTAAAAAGGTTGCTCTCGGCAGGGTACCCCCTAGAACTTATCACGTCAGTAGCTGAGTCGGCCCTAAAAAAGAGCAAGTCAGAACCAGCTACACGAGACGGCCAGGAATCGGACAACAACCGCAAACGTGTCGCTGTGATTCCATATCTACATGGAATTTCACACTCCCTGAAAAAAGTGGGGAAAAAAGCAGGTGTCGATGTTGTGTTTTCCGCGCCTGATCGTCTGGCTGGTTTGTGCCGATCTGTTAATGAGATCAAAGGAAAAGTGGCGAAGTGCACAACCAAGCACCAGTCACGCTTCGTCCCTTGTGATAAGGGGGTCGTTTATAACATCCCTCTGCCCTGTGGAGGGCAGTACGTTGGACAGACGGGACGATGTATCAATAAAAGGCTGAGCGAACACAGCTATAAAGTGTCAAAAGTAGTTTCTGGTCACCTCGGCATTCATTGCCGGGATTGTGAATGGGCAAAGACAGAGAAGAAACAGTGCGTACCGCTATATCATGAAACCAAGGTCATTGCCAAAAATCAGGAAAAAACCGCGAGGGAAATTATCGAGGCCTTCAACATATTCAAGCAGGGAAATGCATGTATAAGCGCTCCTTCGCTAACACTACTGGAAAAAGAGCTGTCACTCCTGGGGGCTGATAATCTCCGCTGATTTCTAGCGCGCTTCTGTTGCTGTTGTCACATTTATGGTTTGTTTTTTTGTTTTGCACTTTGTATACCTCTCCCTCTCTGCCGACATCTATGTATTTATACTTGTGTGATCAGCAATAAACCCTCAGTTGTTAGTCAGCGCTGTGTCGTCCATTTTCTTGTCTTTTGTGCTCGTCTTCGTTCGCGCTGTTTATTCAAGAAGTCTATTACGTGGACATCACTGGGCCGTCGCCCGCGGGATTCTTCACGGCTGCCGTAGTCCACCGGGGAATGAATGTCGATGGACTATCTTTTCGGGCCCCAAATTCAACACGAGCGGAGGAAGTCGCAATAGCTCTCGCTGCCGCCGATCCAAAATCGAAAACGGTTATCACAGACTCTCGCCGGGCCTGTGAACATTAAATTGCAGGCGAAATATCACCTCTTGCCTCGCAAATTCTAAGACGCGCTCTCGCCGATCCAACTCGCACAGAAGTGATCTGAGCTCCTGGCCACCAGGGTCTACGAGGCAATGAGGCCGCTGATGCGGCCGCCCGAGTGCTCACACACCGGGCTCCTCATTCTAGCTCTCATGGCTCAGAAGCTCATAAACCGCTTCTGCGGTTCCGCGAAATCCTAATTCATTATTGCGACAGCCACCGTCTCTACCCGGCACCTGCCAAGGGGCTGAGTAAGGCGGAGGAGCGAACTCTGCGGCGCCTGCAGACAGGAACCCTTCTCTGTCCTGCCATAGCAAAACACTTCGATCCGAACACAGATGGGCGCTGCCCGCACTGTGGAGAGATCTGCGATATCTTTCACATGGTGTGGGCATGTACTCAGAATCCTCACCTTCCCCCCTCCACCACCCCCACCGGAGAGGCATGGGAGACTGCCCTCCTCAACTGCTCCGCACTGGAGTCCCAAAGGGCTCTGGTCAAGCGGGCGCGAGACGGGGCCTCGTCGTGCGGTGTCCCGGACTAAGGATACCGACCATGCAGCAGGGTTTTTTTTGTACCCTCAAGTTCTCTTTGATTAAAGTTTTTCACCACCACCACCACCACCACCTGGCTCGATTCCCCAATTCGACCAATTTCCTACTCGGTTTTATTAAGCATGAAATGCTTTTAGCTCCCGTTGTCGGCAGTTTGGTGACGTCACGCCGAAACCGAGAGCCAACATCCGGGCACTGAATTCCACTCATCCGGGCACTGAAATGAGAGTATTCGGGCACCGTACGAGATTTAACGAGACTCTCTAAGCCCTCCTACAGGTGAGGAAAAATTCAGGGGGCACTTTGGCTCTCTAAAATGCTGCAAGGCGAAAGCGTTTCCTGGCGCACTGTTTGTTTTTATTTACTTTCTTATTTTTCATATTTTTATTTTTGCTCGTTTTCTTGTTTTTATTGTTTTTAATTTTATTTTCCCATCCTATTTTATTTTGTTTTTAATTTTGCTTACTTTATTTTTATTTTCCTTTCCTTGACTTTATTCCTTTTATTTTATTTATGAAACCTATGCATTCACTAGTTGCGCCTTTATTCATGCTGGAACCTTGAGCCTTCGAGGCGGAGTGGTAGCGTCTCCTCTTCAAATGCCAAAGGCCCTGGTTCGATTCCCACCCTTGGCGCAGTTTCTTTTTAAGCAGTGACACCGAAAGGCGGACAGATCTGCCGACGCGTCTGTCGACACGTCTGCCTACCGTCTGTCGACTTTCCTGCCGACGCGTCTGTCGACACTCCTGCCGACGCGTCTGTCGACACGCACGGCTGCCGACGCGTCTGTCGACATTCCTGCCGACGCATCTGTCGACACGGCTGCCGACGCGTCTGCTAACGACAGTATGAGGCATTAAAGGCTTTTGCCTTAGTACAAGCGCCGGTACCTTCGCGCCGAACGGGTGGTGGCGTTCCTCCCTTCCTTTACGGTGCGGTTCGGGTGTCCACCGAGATGACAGAGAATTACTGCGCCATTTCCCTTCCTGAAAAAGCCTTGCATTCAAAGGGCAAGGCATCGCACCGAACGGGTGGTGGCGTTCCTACCTTCATGTACGGTGCGGTTCGGGTGTCCACCGAGATGACAGAGAATTACTGCGTAATTTCCTTTCCTCAAAAAGCGTCGCGTTCAAAGGGCAAGGCATCAAAGGGCAAGGCATCGCGCTGAACGGGTGGTGGCGTTCCGTGGACTGCCTGGCAGCGCTACAACACGCTGTCGCGTTCCACTCCTAAAGGTGAAGCTTAAGCGTCATTAATTAAGAGCTAAATAGTATTTAGTCATTGATCAGTTATTAGTCACTAATTAGTCATTTGTCATTATTTCGTCATCAAGCGTCATTAATTAAGAGCTAAATAGTATTTAGTCATTGATCAGTTATTAGTCACTAATTAGTCATTTGTCATTATTTCGTCATCAGTTATGTGTGAGGTAATCCGGTCGTGACGACACCAGTGTCACATAGGCAAAGTGGTACAAATAACCGAGGAATGAAAACAACGATTACAAAGATGAAAGGCAAACAGAAACAGGATACAGCTGACGAGGCAGGGCGGAAGAGATTCTCCTGACACACACAGCAAACGACTGCGTCCACATGGACCAGTGCACAGTATGTGCGGTGTGATGTGGTGTGTTGAACACTAGACCCATTTGGATGGATGGATGGATGGATGGATGGATAGGAGCGCCCCCTTTGAAACGGGGTGGTGGCAATTGCCACCATGCTCAGCTTTTCTTTCTTTATTATTTTTTTTGTTTACTGTGTTGGCAATTCTCATTAAGATTCTCCATCACCTTTGCCTACGGTTTCCTACAATTCTAACCTTATGCCGCATCTCTGCTTTTCAGCCACCAATCCTCCATTTCAAGATTTTGACTAGTGCCATCTACAACCAACGTGTTATGCCCGTAAACATGTCATGCTTAGTCTACTATCGGTTATGGGAGAGGCAGAGATTTTTAAAATTTATCTGGGCTGGCAAGAAAGGTTAATTAGGCTAATTGGTCTTTTCCATACTTCTAATGCCATCCATCATGTCCTGTCACTCACCTGCCATGTGATGGAGGAGGAGGAAGAACATTTATTTCCGCCGAATAGGGCGCGGTAGCCCCTCCGGGTCCGCACGCAGGCGTCCGGGGAGGAAGTCTGTCGCAACGCGGCCGGAAGACATCCAATCCCGTCTAGGAGAAGAGGTCTTCAGCCTCGGCCGCCAGGCTGACGGCGCAGCGCTCAGTTTTTTCGTCGGAGCTTCTCAGCGTGGTCTCCCATTCATCGCTAGTTTTAATCGCGTTGTGCGCTGGGGCACGAACGCATCTCCAAATTATGTGATCTAATGTTGCCACGTGGCCGCAAAATTTACAAATTTCGGTTTCTGCACCGTCCCTCTTCCGCCCTCTCGGACCCGTCCAACTCCTCCACAGGGGCGAGAAGAAATTTCGAGCTTGGAGTCTTTTCCAGTCGTACGACTCCTTTTTACTCAGGGATCTATCCGGTGGCGCATATATCCTCCGGCCTTTCTTTAGATTTTCGGTTACATCCCTAAACGTACCAATACTTTCTTTGCTTTTAGATGATGTTGTGGAGGCGTCCGCAGCACCCCGAGGTAATGAGGAGCGGGCGAGCATGTGGGCAGCCTCGTTGCCGGCGAGACGGCGTGTGCTCGGCGAGAGACGATTCGTTCAGAATTTTGGCAGCACGATTGCTGACTCTACCCTTGCTAAAATTCCTAACCGCCGCTTTGCTATCGCTGACGACGTGTTTCACGCCTGGTCGTGCAATGGCAATGGCTATTGCAATCTCATCCGCCTCTACCGGCGGTAGATCTCGGTTTCTTTCGATTCCTATGGTGATCCCGGTGTCTAACAGGGCGACTGAGGTTACGTCGCCTTCTTTCCCATCGGTATAGACGACCGATCCCGGCGGGAGTTTGTCCAAGTTGTTAGCGAGGTGCTTAGCTCTGCTTTTCCTCCTCCCCTCTTCGTGTACGGGATGCATGTTCTTCGGTATGGGCGAGACGTATAGATGCTTTCTGATTTCTCGATCTATGCTTTCCCTGACATTTTCGCCTTCCCCGGGCGCTGGTAGGTTTACCCAGTCGAGAATTTGTCTACCTGCCGTCGTTCCTGCGAGTCGCTCTCTCTGGGATATCCTGACCGCCTCAGCCAGCTCTTTCCACTCATTATGCAAGCCCATTTTCTCTTGAATGTCGTTAGAAGTAGTTATTCATGCATCTCTTAATTATGGTGTTTATTCCCCGTTCTTCGCTCTTGTTGATATTTAGGAATGGAGTCGCGTAGCAGATTCTGCTCGTGACAAAAGCTTGTACGAGTCTGAGTCTACTAGCCTCCGTGAGGCCACTCCTTCTGTTGGACGTCTTCTTAAAAACTCTTGACTACGAGCTCCGCCTGGTTCCTTAATTTCTTCATCAGGCTTTTGTTACTACCCCAGCGGTTGATAATCATACCTAATATTCTAATTTCAGGACCTCGTTCCCGTTGACTTAAATTTTGATATCTGGAGTTATCTTCCCGCTACTGCTGGTCATTACCAGGAGCTCCGATTTTTCTGGCGAACAGCATAGACCTACGTCCTCTGCGTGTTTGCTGATTATATCTGCTGCCTCTTGGAGCCTGGATGTGATGTACGAGTCGTTCTCTTCGCAGATCTAGACGGTCACATCGTCCGCGTAGATCCTTAGTTTTAAGTCATCGAGATGCCCAAGCTTACGGGGGAGCTTCCTCACTACGATGTTAAAAAGGAAGGGTGAGAGCACAGCCCCCTGCGGAGTGCCTCTATTGCCCAGCAGGAACTCTTCCGATGTTAAGCCCTGAAAGCTGATGATCGCCGTCCTGTCAGGAATAATCTAATGTAGTTGTAGGTTCTTTCGCCTACTCCTAGCTCAGCGAGCCCGTCGAGAATGGCGTCGCGGCTGACGTTGTCGAAAGCTTTTTTTGAGATCTAAGCTTAGAATGGCTTTCGTATTTTTTTTCCTGAAGTCGCTGACTACATCGTTATGTAGTCTGAGCATGGTATCTTGCGTACAGAGGCCGTGCCTGAATCCGACCAATTCAGCCGGCCACGCATCATTCTCTTCGGTGTATGTGGTTAGCCTCCACTGAATGACTTTCTCTAGTAGTTTGCCTACGCAGGAGGTATATTGGGCAGAGATTCTCTAAGCCCGGTGGTTTTGCCTGCTTGTGGATTAGGGTGATCTTAGCCCTCTTCCACTCTTGGGGTACTTGACCACTCTCCCACACCTGATTTAGGTATCTGGTTAGGGCTCTGATCGATTCGTCGTCCAGATTGCCGAGCATCTTGTTATTAACGAGGTCCGGCCCGGGGGCCGATCGTCTCTTTAGGCCGTGCAGCTACGCTCTGACTTCAGCTGCCACTGTTACGGGCGCGTCAAGCTCGCTGTTCGCCGGTCCGTTGTAATCTCTGTAATGCGCTGTGGCGGGGGGAGCTACGTACGTGGACTTGAGCTTCTCGATGAGCTGTTTGTCCGTACCCTTAAAGTTATACTTCGCCTTGACCTGTACTACGTTGGCAGCCGTTTTGGACTTACTGGGGTCTATCAGGAACCTGAGCAGTTGCCAGGTCTTGGCCCCATTCATGGTGGCTTCCATCTCGTCGCATTTGTTATCCCAACGCTGCGACTCGAGTTTCCGAGCGTATTTTTCTATTTCGACGTTGTGTCTGGCTCTCTCTCTCCTGAGATTTCGGTTCCACTTTTGCTTTTTGAGTTTCTTCGTTAGCTCTTCTTTCTTTTTGAACATGCCGAATAGCCTGCTATCCATCGCCTTGGGGAGAGCTTCGCCTTTAATTTCTTCGGTGGCTTCGTTTACATGGTTAATTAATTGGGTGGCCCAATTTTGAATGCACTCAATATCCCCCATTTCTTCCCGTTCTCTGATCTGTCTGAATTTATCCCAATCCACTTGGGTTACCTTCCGATACACAGCGGGCTTAACGCTCACTTTCCTGCTTATTTCTACCTCTAGCACGTGGCGGTCGATGTAGAGGTTTGACTCATTGATGTCTCCCAACAGCGTTTGACCCTTCGGGCTGCTGGTAGTGTAACCCCATTCTCGATGTCTGGCAGTAAAATCGCCGGCTATTATTAGCGGGTTCTTACCTGCCAGGCTAATCGCTCTCTTAAATATCGGGCCAATCCTCGCCTTCGTGCCCTTCGGGGAGCTGTACACAGTGAGTAGAAATATGCTGCCTCGGTTCTTTTTCCCGGTCAGGATCTCCACAAAGACCGTTTCGGTCTCCCTGTTGCCTACTTCGTGCTGGACGACGGCGACGTTGCTTTTGAGGTACGTCACGACCTGGGTGTTACTTCCATTCCCGCTATCGTAGCTTTTGTACCCCGAAAGCTTCCATGCACCTCGAGTTTCCTGCAGAGCCATTGCCAAAGGCTGTGTGCTCTGGCTAGCTACGTACTGTTGCAACAGCCATCGCTTCATTGACAACGACCGGCAATTCCATTGCCAAATCTTAGACGTTTTGGGATCCATTATGATTCTGATATTGTACACCCGATGCGTTGCAAAGGGCTTGAAGCATCGTTTCTAGCACTGCAAATCTCGCCTCGAGTTTCTTGTTTAGGTTCAATTCGAGGTCTATGATTTCATCCTTGACCAATTTTGTAAATGCCACGTGCTTTCTGGCTTGTCCAATTACACTAGTGTCCTCTGATTTACGTTTCGCGGGTCTAGCCTGATCGATGTTCATTTCATCTGAGTCGTCACTGTCTCCACCACAATTGCTCTCGCTTGCCCCACCGGGGCCCCGTATAACGGGCGGCCTGAGTATCGGAGGTGCCGGTGCAGGTATAGCTTTTGCCTCTTTTAACTCTTTAACTACCTCAACTAGGGATTTGAGGGTTTCTTTAATCTCTTTGATGTCTTCTTTAATTATTCTGATTTCTTTGCTATGCTCGGCCTGAGTCTGTTGTAGTACGGAAAGTTCCGAGTTTTTTTCTTTGGAAACCCCGCTAGCGAAGCTAACCGACTGACCGCCCGCGTTGGCTTCTTCCTTCGTCGTTGCTTGTCCGGCCGGCGTCTCTCCGGGCTTCGGCCAGTGTTGTCTTCCTTGGGTGGCGGTGGTTGTCGCGGCCCCCTGCTCTTGCTCCTGGATCTTGGCTCATCTCTGGTGGCGGATGCGCTGGAGTCTCTCGCACGGCCCGTTGTACTCGCGGTCCTCTCGATCTGCCTCGGATTGGCTCTTGCTGCTTGTTTTGAACCAGCATGGCTTCTTTCTCTGCTTGTCTGACTCTTAGAGTGTGCGGGGTCCGGCACATGCTTCTGCAGCGGTTGTGCCCCAGGGGGTGGCAGCCGCCGCACAGTAGGCATTGCGGCTCGCAATCTTGTTCGTGCCCCTCCGGCGGATTAAGCATTCTGCACCCTCGGCAGCGCGGCCTGGTGGGGTCCGGGCAGACCGATGTCCTAGGTTGCCGCATGCGTAGCACACATCGAATTTCTTTTTATAGAGGTTGCACCGGTATAGCAATCCGTTGAACCACACCTCTCTCGGAACTTCTTGGTCTTCGAAAATGATGAGCACGGTTTTGGATTTTTTCCCGAGCCTCCTCGCTCCAACGTAGCCAGGGTTATCTCTGAGCCCCTGCCGAATTTCCTGTTCCGTGACGTCCAGCGGAACGTCGTATATGACGCCCTTGCCGCCCTCCGGCATGGCCGCGTGAGCAGTTGCGTCTATCTGCAATGACCCGATTGTTATGGTCGTAATTTTCTCGTACCGCTTCGCCCTGCCGAGCTCCGGGGTCATAATTAGTAGGGACTGATTCTTCGGGTTGGCGATGAATCTGTCTTCCCCGTTCAGGTCGAGGCCTGCAGCCGTAGTCAGGACCTGGCCTAGCTTCGGTCCCGCTTTCCTCGTTAGCTGATCCGCGCCGCCGTGCGGTCGCAGCACTACGCGGAACATCTCCTTCGGTATTTTCGATCTGACCGTGCCCACGGATCCCTCGGCGAGTGACCTTCCTATCGCTCTTCAGGGCCGGATTAAGAAAAATGGGGGCCCTGGGCTAATGCGCATGTATGCCCCCTCTCCCTCCACTGACCCCCTTGCTACAGTACTGGAATATATCCCATGTTTCATTGTAATTACACCATATTAAAGAGAACGAAGTGCGATCAGTCGGATTCATGCAACAGTAACGCAGTAGCATTAGTTTCACGGCGCACAAAACACAACGCGACTCTTGGAGCGCGCGACACGTGTCCGTCTATGGCCGAACACCGAACGCCACTGAAGAGCCACGTGAGCTGATCGACAACTTGTAGGGCTGTATTGCAGCGCGCTGTGCGCGCCGCCTGCTCTTCTCTTTCAATGACACCGCACACGAGCCGACAGACGGTTTTTCTGTTCGCAGCACTGTTTTAGTGCTAATGCATCAAAGAAAAGCAGGCTGAGCTAGCTTCTTACAGTTGAACTGGGTGCTCCAGCAGCGACTAGGAAATAGAAACATGAGACTTTCAAGAAGCTAGCACAGCCTGGTTTGTTTTTCAATTTGTTAATGCTAAAGAAGAAAACCCGGTGTTGTATCAAATAATTTTGACGACCAAATGTCATATCTGTGTGAAATGCGAACTCGAACAATCCACCCATGTAGCTGATAGAAGGGTTATTTCCTCAAGAGTCTGTATACGATACTCGCACAAGTATACCCCACTTCAAATTCTGCTTCGTATTCTGGTTTCGTTTTTACCTACCCTGTTCTAATCATACTTGTGACATAACTAAAGCGCTGAATTTCCGTACATTTGTAAGCCGTGCAGAGGGTGCAGTGCAAGTATTTTTCACATCTAGCACTGCACTGCATATTAGCAGATATATGTGTGGTTTTAAGAATTAATCAGTGGATTTTTAGCGGATTATGAAAGCAGTTCTAGCAAAATGCTTGGCGGCGACGCCGCTCTGTAAAAGCGTATGTTATACCGACTCCAGGATTCGCAAATACACTACACCTTCAGATGCCACAGGATAGGAGGATTGACAGAAAACCACGAAAACCTTTCCGCAATCCGTAAGCAAGCGCACATATCGCTTCGTAAGAAAGGGGGCCCCCTCAGGGTTGTGGGGGATTCATGTTTTTGCAGCTCGACAAGCTCTTACTAACTGATTCGGCAAAACGAAGTCATTTAAGGTATGGGCCCATCTCCTCGTCTGGTTTTCTTGCTTCATACGTGTCGCTCAAAGTTCCATTGCCCGCGGTTCCATAGACTGAGCAAGTTAGAATAAATGGGCCCCTTCTCCAGCTGTCGGAGGTGAGGCCCTGGGCTGCAGCCCCCTTAGACCCCCCCTTAATCCAGCGCTGTCGCTCTTTGCCGCGATTTGGTGGCCTCGGTCCCTTCGCTCCCCTTCACGGGTTCCTGCTTCTTCGCCTCTGACGCTGCGTCGCATTCCTTCACATATCTGCCGCCTTGCCGGCGGAACCATGAATTTTCTTCTAAGGCATCAATCGCCTCCATATTTCCATCCTTACTATTGTCAGAGTTCGGCTGGCAGCTCGGATTTGCCTCGTCCTGCCAGTCCATGCCGTCCACGCTCTAAGGGTCTCCCCTCGAGGGCGGCTAGGCCGGACGCTAGGCTCGGACGCTAGGCTTAACTTGGCGACGTGGTTGCTCCGAACTTCAAAGTCTCGTAAAAACCATACTGGTGGTCCCACCTTTTAGAGAGTTGGTCCCACTTCATCCTCGGGACTTCCGAAAATCGGTCTGAAGTGAGATGTTGCTGGGTGCACCCAAAAGCCGCCGAAAAAGGCCATTAACAGCAGAGCTCGACGTGGCAGCGTCTTCACTCCTCGGCGCCACCTCACGGCTCCCCCATGTGATGGAACTCTCTACAATGTTCGACGCAATGTCTATGAAACGTCTAGAAACATCTAACCATTAATGATGGTTAATGAGAGTTAAGCATGACTTGCACATTTCGTGATACTAGTTAATGTAAGGTTAGTGATAGTTAACGTGACCTTAACTAGTACACTGATTAATTAGTGTTAAAGTACAGGCGCAGTGCACTTGCCACTTCTTAACTACTACTAATTACCAATTAGTCATTTCGTCATTAAGTACAATGATATAATCATGAAATCCCTTTATATCATGTTCCAGTGTCTTTCGATTGCACCCGACTAAGTATCGCTTGGCTATTGATTGGCGTATGCCCATATAAGGCATGCATCCGAAACGCGGACACATTTGCTAACACGTCTTGGGGCCGTATTACGGAACTGTCAAATCAAAATTCTCTGCCTCTCCCGTAACCGAGAGTAGAGTAAGCATGAAATGTTTACGGGCCTAATGTCATCTCGGTGGACACCCGAACCGCACCGTACAGGAAGGGAGGAACGCCACCACCCGTTCAGCGCGATGCCTTGCCATTTGAACGCAAGGTTTTTTGAGGAAAGGAAATGGCGCAGTAATTCTCTGCCATCTCGGTGCACACCCGAACCGCGCCGTAATGGAAGGGAGGAACGCCACCACCCGTTCGGCGCGATGCCTTGCCCTTTGAACGCAGCGCTTCTCCCCCGGATCACGTATGAAAACGAAGTGTAACGTGGCATTTATGTGCTTTTTGCACGCGTTATTAGAAATCGGAAATTATAATTCCGTGCATTATCAAACCCACAGCTCCACTGATATCTTGATAAACATTGAGAAGGCACTGGCAGCAGTTATTTTTTGTCTCGTTTGGAGACCAACCGGCGCTTGCATGCCGGTCGCGTAGGAGGGCTTAGAGAGTCTCGTTAAATCTCGTTAAGTCTCGTACGGTGCCCGGATGTTCTCGTTTCAGAGCCCGGATGAGTGGATTTCAGTGCCCGGATGAGTGGATTTCAGTGCCCGGATGACTGGAATTCAGTGCCCGGATGAGTGGATTTCAATGCCCGGATAACTGGAATTCAGTGCCCGGATAAGTGGAATTCAGTGCCCGGATGAGTGGATTTCAGTGCCCGGATGAGTGGATCTCGGGCTCGGCGTGACGTCACCACACTGCCGACAACGGGAGCTAAAAGCATTTCATGCTTAAAAACTTGTTAAACACTTGTCAAAAAGTGTCAATTAGCCCCGCCGTAGCCGCGCTCCTATTGGTCGGCCGAGGCCAGCGGCCATGTTGCTTTTTTGCATCATGGGTGGCTGTCGTTTACGTCATGGACATGACAGAAGGGGTGAGTTGCACACCTAATTATGCAGGCGCAATTTGACGTTTTCTTTTTTTTTTTTTAGCGCTTCGCGGGGTCAATTTGGCCGTTGCGTTTTTGACAGAAAATGGTGGCGGCAGCGGCGGTGTATGTGGCGATGGTGGCTGTGCCGGCGCGAGCAAACGGCGAAGGAGGGCATACGTTTAACTTGCCAGACAACCTGTTTCGACGCCTTTTTCGTATGCAGAAGCAGACTGCGGAGTGGCTGTGCGACGAACTCGGCGATGATGAACTGGGAGGTGTGCGTGCGAGTGCGCTGTCGGTGCAGAGTGACATACAGCCTCCCCTACTATAATCCCATCAAGAGTGAGGTACAACAGGCGGACGTGATTCTACGCAAAGCCTACAAAACCGCACTCCACCTTCCTCACAGCACTTCAACTGAAAAGCTCCTAGCCCTAGGACTACACAACACTTTCGATGAATTGAGAGAGGCACAACTAGTCTCCCAACTGCGCAGACTACAACAGACCCCATCTGGCAGGGAGCTCCTAAAGAAACTGGGCCGCGCCGATCAAATTCAAGAAATACAGAGGACAGAAACAATTCCGGACGAATATCGCAACACACTAAAAGTAACGCCAATACCCCGGAACATGGATCCCAACCTACACAAAGCACGCAGAGAGGCAAGGGCTGAATACCTACAAAAGACATTAGCACCCCAAGAAACGACGGTATACGTGGACGCAGCCACATACACCAGAACAGCGGGGCAGCACAACAGCAATGCGGTAACAACGGTGATTGACTCAACCCTACGCGAGATCACCAGCGCATCACTACAAGACTGTACGATAGTCGAGGCTGAGGAAGCGGCCGTCGCTCTAGCGGCAGCGGAGGGCTATCGGTCTAAACGGTCTCTAAAAATCCTTACAGACTCACAAACAGCATGCCGCAACTACCTACGCGGCAGAATAGGGCACAGAGCGCTCCGCATACTCCGCTCTGGGGGCCACATAGCACAACGACAAACAAACGGAGAACCAATCAGGCATACGATAGTATGGACGCCGGGACATACGGGAGTAACAGGGAACCAAGAGGCGGACAGGATAGCTCGAGGGTACACTTATTACCGAGCATCCAACGTAGGCGACCTCGAGGGGAACGAACCTGTACCCCAAGATTATTCGGCGATTCTAAATTATTACAAGGGCTGCAGAAAGCGGTATCCACCACCGGACAACTCCCTTAGCAGAGAGGACTCTGTCGCGTGGAGACAGCTACAGACGGGCTCCTACCCGAACCTACACGTACTCAACAAAATATATCCAACACAATACAATGACAAATGCCCTTGGTGCCAAGAACCCCCCACGCTGTACCACATAACGTGGGCATGCCAGAGGATAAGCGTGGTACCAGTGATAACAAACCCGAGTGCGGAGCAATGGGAGGGAGTGCTCTCCAGCGATCGTCGGGTCGACCAAGAAGGTCTGATTCGGCGAGCAAAACTGGCAGCAGCATCCAGCGGAGCCCTGGACTAAGGGCAACCGACCTTTGAGCAAGATGGACGAAGCCATCTCAAAACCGCCGAACACATTCCGAATCTAGAGCTAATAAAGTTTTCACTAAGCGGCGGGAGCTGTGTGCACAGCGGTTATTTGCGACCGGCGGCTTTCATGCAAGCTTCGGCAGCCGACGTCACCTCTGCGCCACAGCTACATACAAATAAAACATGCTTATGCTGGCAAATAACTTCATTTTCAACTGCAAATCGCACTTCGTGGTCGTCTTCCGTTTCCCGGCCGAGGAAAAAGAAACAGACGGCCACACATCACATACTGCAACGCTTCACGCTTTGACACTTTTGTCATCGATCGTAAGAGTCGAACAACACAGACCCTAACAAGTTGGCTTCGTCGATTTTTCCGCACTTAGATCAACCGCACAGTACCTTGATTTTCGACGCCACGTAAGATAACAGTACCAAGGCGTGGAACAGTGGATGGATGGATGGATGGATGGATGGATGGATGGATGGACGGACGGACGGACGGACGGACGGACGGACGGACGGACGGACGGACGGACGGACGGATGGATGGATGGATGGATGGATGGATGGATGGATGGATGGAATGGATGGATGGGTGGGTGGGTGGGTGGGTGGGTGGGTGGGTGGATGGGTGGGTGGATGGATGGATGGATGGATGGATGGATGGATGGAATGGATGGATGGGTGGGTGGGTGGGTGGGTGGGTGGGTGGGTGGATGGATGGTTGGATGGATGGATGGATGGATGGATGGATGGATGGATGGGTGGGTGGGTGGATGGATGGATGGATGGATGGATGGATGGATGGATGGATGGATGGATGGATGGGTGGGTGGGTGGGTGGGTGGGTGGGTGGGTGGGTGGATGGATGGATGGATGGATGGATGGATGGATGGATGGATGGATGGATGGATGGGTGGGTGGGTGGGTGGGTGGATGGGTGGATGGATGGATGGATGGATGGATGGATGGATGGATGGATGGAT